>NC_071389.1:4715391-5015391 GCF_022682495.2 Desmodus rotundus | reverse complement strand
CTTGCACCTGGCGGGGAAGAGGGTGGGGTGGCAGGAAGTTCCCTGTGAGGCCACAGCTCCAGCAAAGCTGCCTGTGGGTGCACGACTTCAGAGCCCCCAAATCAGATCACCCCCTAGGTCCACAGCAGGGGCAGGAGTCCCATAAACTTTCTACAGGGGGAAGAGGCTGCAGGGACGTTCTGTAACCAGGTTCGCAGGAGTGGTTCTTCAAGTGAGGTCCCCAGGATCAGCTGATCAGCAACACCTGCTAGAGCTGCACTGCTCTGGCCCCACCCTGACCTATGCATCAGAGACTCCGCCGGCCCAGCAGTCTGCATCCCCAGGAGCCCTCCAGAGGCTTGGGGCATGGCTGGCCAAAAGGAGGAAGGGACTCCAGCTCAACATTTGGAATCTCGAATCCATGTTACATGAGAACAGTCAGGCTTGGATTGATAACCACTATTTTTACAACTTCTTGTTCTATCTTGATTTGAAATATTTCAGTTGCTACATATGCTCCCATAAAAGCTTGATCCAGAAGTGGACAAAGTATAAATCGAAGTGTCTGCGCTTCCACTCTGGTGCGTGTGCACCGGCAGATACAAGGCAGCCCGCTTACAGCAAAGGATCCACCACACAACACACTCCCCGGTCTGCTTTCCGCAAGTGGTGACACATCAGCGCCTAGGTCAAGTTCATGCACAACATTCCACCATCAGAGTTTCTGTAACTTTCCCTTACAGATGGACACCTGGGTTGTTTGACGGTAATGACGCGGAGTCAAGAATTTCTCCATAACAAGACGGCCCCAGAGTGGTTTCTTTTCCGCTATAATTAGTAATTCATGGCCACCTCTCCTCTCAACCCCTTAAAATCTTAGACCTCAGTGCCGCCCCCCTCCTCCGTCGATTTTTAATAGAAGAAATCGAATGTCCAGGCGACCCACCACCAGGCTTCCTGGTCTTTGAACCAACCGTGGCGGGCTGACGGCGCTCAGAAGCTTCTGCACAGCTAGTTGGACTGTAGGTTTGTCCACTGGGCCTGGAATGAACCGCAGCCAATGAACTTGGAAAAGGTTCTAAGAGGACTTGGGCAGTGTGTCTCCTGGTGCAACCTGATCACCACTCCCTGTGGGGTTTTTCAGAACTGGACCGGACGCCAAGGGCGAGGTAAACCCCGGGCCTCAGAGGCCAGTCGGCATGGGCAAGACTCAGACTCTGGAAGCCACCTGGCCTGCAGGAGCTCTCTCCTCCCCGCGGCCGCCCTTCCTCCTCCGATCCAGTCAACCTGGACCTTCCTGCACACCTGGGCTGCCAGCTCCGCAAGGGGTGGCCTCAGCGAGTCCAAATGTGGCAAATAAATGATTCTGAACTTCTAGGCAAGCAGAAGGGTCCGGGTGCCAGGTTCCCATGGCACTGGCTGGTCCCACGAGGGGCACGGCAAGGACACAGGAAGAGGCCTCCCCAGCTGGCACCTCTGTGGACTAGGACACAGCCCCGAAAGGTACTGGTCGGAAGGATCCCTGTACCCGAGACGAATAGGTTGGCTACGTCCAACGAAACGAAAGGCGCTACTGTATCTGCCTCCAGGGTAAAATCTAGAAAAACATTGTACAGGCACACGCAGGGGAAGAGATCAACAGGAACCAGAAAAATGAAAATGTCTGTGCTGAGAGTGATGAGTGTATGAGTTCCCCTTTCTTTCAAATCTCCTTACCATCGTTTTACTATTATTGCAAAAAAACATAAACGGAGGAATTTAAATGTCCCCCAAGGCACGCATGAATGGGTAGACAAATTGTAGAATACACGCGCGGTGGAATACGATTCAGCCAGAAAGAGGAATGAAGCGCTAATGCATGCTACAGAGTGTAGGTCCATCTCAAAAACGATGCTGAGTGAAAAAGGCCAGACAGAAAAGTCACAGGTATTATTTATATGAAATAACCGGAATAGGTAAAGCCATAGAGATAGGAAGCAGATGAGTGGTTGCCAGGAATCAAGGTCGGGGGTGGGGGCGGCTACAAAATGGTGAGTGAGTGCTGATGGGGTCAGGGCCTCTTCTGGGGGGAACGAAAACGCTCCGGAACTCGATAGAGGTGGCGGCCGCACAGCATCACGAATGCACGAAGTGCCACTGTACTGCACTCTTTAGAAAGGTGAATGCTGCCTTACGTGAATTTCACCCCGACCAGTAAAAGAATCACAAATAAGGGAAAAATGTTCACCTTTGCAAACCCCACCTACAGGAGGTGGGGTGGGAAGGGGCTGCGATGGTGCAGAGAGAGGCACCGAGGTCGCCAGGACCAGGCGGGCGGCGGCAGGCCTATCCCCAGGGTTACACACAGGGACCGGCTAACGAGATTCATATGTGGGGAGAAAGCCTTCCAGAGCTGCAACCCAGTTCTCCGCTCCCCGCCCACTTTCCCTTCCTCCAGAAGAAACGCGCAGAGCTGTGGTTTGGCAGCCCCGCGGCCTTGAGACGGCACCTGTAGATCGCGTTTCTCTGGAGGAATCCGGAATGCGTGCCTGCATCTCCGCGCCTGCACCCAAAATGTGGTCTGGGAGGGGCTGGCCAACATGCACCAGGGCCGCCGGCCTGAGCATGAGGACATGGAAGAACTGCTGTCACGGCGCATCATGTGTGTGCACACTCCCCACTCCGGGAACGAGGCAGGATGAGGAGAGAGACGGGCTAAGATTCCCAGGCCCTGCCTGTCCACAGAACAGAACAACATCCCGAGGCTGACCCCAAGTGCAAAGGCCCTACCTGGTGCTGTCAGGGAGCCATCGCAGCCCTCAGACCCTGCTGGTCCCTCTGCCCCTGGTGCCGGGGCCTGCCTGCCACTGGTGATGCCACGGCATGGGGCTTCGGTCAGGCTAATGCATGTTTTGCTTGTACCCGTTGCCGCATGGAAACCTGCCTAATAGGGTTGAGTTTCTGCATTCTCACCGAGGTTGTTCCTCACAGACCCAGAGTGACCCGTGCTTCTCACGCCAGGTGCCACCAACTCCCACAGGCCCCTTCTGGCAGACTCCCTCATGTGCAACACACGAGGCCGGCCGAAAAGGTCCATGCTGAAGGCCTGCATGTCTATTATAGGCACCAAACAAATCTCAGGTGCCTCCTCACCCATCCCACAAGCACCTGCTAAGCCGCAGGGGGGTAGCACGGGCTTCCCAAGACCCCTTCTTCGTTCCTTAGACCCTGAATATCTCAACAGAGCGATGGCTCCAAACTGTGGGCTCCATGCATCCCAGGGCACCTCCTCCGGTGGAAACTGGTAGGAACTGACAAAATCGGCAAGGTGGTCATCTGCAGAAGTGATCCCACCTGAGAGGTAGTCTGATAAGCGATTAAGAAACACCTGGGTCCGAATGAGGTGACTTAGGGATGGAAATCAGTCCACAGATATTTGCTAGGCCGTATCACACATGCCCAGGTACAATTGCCCTCCTGGGGCTTGCAGGCTAGTGGGACACAGGTAACAACCATTCGAACAATTAACACAAGCTTCCAGGGCAGAGGTTTTTATCTGTGTGTTCACTGTGGAGGCCCCAGAGCCTGGAACAGTACCTGGAACAGAGCAGGCGCTCAATAAACAAGCACTGAATGAACGAATAGTTATATAGGGTCAGGTAGTTAAGTGTCAAAGAAAAATGAGGCCAAGTAGTGAGGGCAAAGCAAGTAATGGGGGTGAAGGGCAAGGGAAGGCTTCTCTGATTCCGTGATATGCAAACAGAGACTGGATGCAGGGAGGGAGAAAAGCATGGGACTGTTCGAGGAGAGGAGCGTTCTGGCCAGAAGGAATAGGACGTGCAAATGCCCTGAGGTGGGCGCACGGAGGCCAAGTGGCTGGAGCAGAGGACAGAGAGGCTGTTGGGGGGAGACAGGATGCGAGATGCACAGGGCAGGCACACCAGGCACTGGGGGCCAGAAAGGGTTGGATTTTGTCTCCAGTGTGACGAGACACCAGCCAAGGGCTTTGAGCAGGTGGAGACGCAGTCTGACTTCCGTCCCAACAGAATCCCTCTAGGCCGCTGCGTCGAGAAGAGGCGTGACCAGCCAGGGAGTCAGTGCTGGGGTGCACCTAGGCCTGGGGGTGGCAGCAAGCCAGGATCTAGAAAGATGGTGGCCTAATCCACGGGCCCGAGGACCCCAGCTCTCGTTAGGTCTACCCCTGGGGTGACAACAGAGATATCAGGCTACAAAGCTAGAGGCACAAGTCATGAGCTCCAATTGCTGGTCCCCTGACTCTGGACTGGCACCTATTTGCTGCATTAAGAGGCGAACAGAGATCTTTAGCACCCCCGACTGTCCTACCCCTTACTGAGGGTGGACTGGGTCCCCCAGGTTTGCCCATCCGTCTCTGGTGAGTCTGGCAGACGCCTCCCAATGATATCGATGCTGGGCACCCTGGGAGGAAATCCAGTTCCTGAGCCTGCAAATGTGGGTGAGCTATACTGACCCCAAGGGCCCAGCCCACCCCTTGGGATCCTCATCTGAGTAGCCCCACTGCCTCTACCCGAGACTTCTTGGAACTGGAACAGGGTCAATCAAAGGCGACTCGTTAAGGGCCTACAAAGCTGGGGAAGACACGTGCAGTCTGCAGTCAGGCCTCCTGGGCTTAAACTTCACAAGCTGAGCGACCTTGGTCAAGTTCTCTAACTTCTCTGAACCTCAGGTCCCTTATTCATGGACATGGGGGTGATGACTGCTTGACCTTGCTGTTTGGCCTTAGGGTTAAATGAGAAGCCCGTGGAAAGCTTAGCACTTCATAGGGAGCCAGCGCCAGTGACGTGCTGCCATTCAGTGGTCTGGGGGGAGGGGTCAGTTCCTTGCGAAGGTCTCTGCACCCTCGGTGGACCGCCGTCATGCACACCCAGACACCCGTTCCCCAGCCCACACACAGCGATCTCCACAAAGAACAGGTGTGTCCCTGGCGCTCCTGATCTCAAGCTCATTAATGGTGACAGAGACCCCCCCACGGGAAGCCCTCCAAAGCAGTGGTTTTGCCTCCCACATGCCCCCCACCCTCGTGCCTGCTCCAGGAAGGGATGGCAGCTGCGGTGATGGGTCTGTGGGTCCCAGGTGGGGAGGGGGTCTGCCACAGCTCTGTGCTCTCCGAGGCGAGATGGCTGGGAAGTTTCTCAGGAAAGCAACTTTGATCTGGGGTGGTCTGTCCCACTTGTCACTTCGAACACAAAATGAAGAAAGGGTAGGGGGGAAATAAGGAAACTGGACCCGTCTCCATTTAATGGGCTAGTTCAGGATGGCGACCAGGGCAGAGGGGAGAAGAAGCAAGAATGAAAGCGCCTCCTTGCCCAGGACTGGCCATTCGAGCCAGAACAGGTCCCCCCACCTGGGCCTACAAACGCACACTTCCCGAGCCCGCCTCGGCAGGGCTGCGCCGTGACATCGGGCAGGCCGTGCTGAAAAGGTATTTCCTCTGCAAGCTGGACTTTCCTGTAAAACAAAACCATGCTGCCTTCACAGGCGAAACGGGGAGCAGAGGCTGTGACCCACACTCCGCACTATCAAGGAAGGCCTGCTTTGTCCCAGCCGGGAGCAGGTAAGACCACAGGCCCGGGTGTGGGGATCCCTCCCTGCCCCCCGTGCCGAGGCCGGCCCCGGGCAGTGGGTTTCCACAGCCGGAGGAAGACCGCAGGCTCTCTCCGCCGAGCACACTGAGTATTTCTAACGCTGTCCCAAGTTTCCGTTCCCATATCAAAAGCGCCTCTTTTCTGCTGAGGCAGCAAGACCTGCCAACAAAACAAGCCGCTGGGACCCACGTTTTCGTAACACAACGCCTTCCCTTGAAACGCGCTACAATGAATCACTGAGGTTTAATAGTTTCGGCAGCTGGGCTGATGGAAGGAATCCGTGTGAAAGTCGGACAGCAGAGCTCGGGCGGTCCCCACATGCCCTGTCCCAGCCCCCCACCCAGATATCCCACCTCTCTTGATGGACAGCACCCCCTCTCTGGGCCCCCAAACGGAAAAACAGACACGACTGAGATCCTGCACGCGGAGCAGTCCGATCGCTTCCCTGAGAAGCAGTCACTTTAGCGGGGAGAGAGCCAGTGACCCCGCATCTGGTTCCACCCAGGGTGGCCCCCAGACCCAGCTCAGGCATCGGAGATGCAGTCTTGGGCCCCTCCCCCACCGACGGCCTCAGAATGGCACTGTAGCCAGGTGCCTGGGTGGGTGGGGGCTGTGGTGTGGGTCCTCGCAAAGGTGCAGGCCTGGAGGGACACACACCGGAAAGAAAACGGAGGAGTGTCCGTCCCTCTCCAAGAAGCCAGTCCTAAAACGTAACTGACTCACAACAGACCAAACCTGGAAGCCGACAGATTGAACACCAGTGACAGGCAGAGCCTGTCAGGTCCCCATCCTTCCACCAGACCTATGAGAGTGGGGGACGCTGCGGGTTCCCTGCCTCTCTAGAAGGCCTTTGGTGCTCGGGGTCGGGAAGACCAAGGTTATGGCAAACACCATGTCCAGGCCCCTCCTGGGCTCACAGTTCGGTAGGGGCTCCCCTCTGCCCCCTCCAAGATCTTTATAAGCCCCCCTCCACTCTGTTCCTTTAGTATTCCCGACCTACCTCCTGGCCAAGCCAGCCTTGCCATTCCCAGGAGCCTCAAGCTTTCTCGTGGCCACACCTGTCATCTCACTTCAACAACCCCACCCAACTGGCCCCCCATCTGTCCAGGACCTGTCCTGGTCCTCTAGGCCACAGCACCTTCCCTGGTCCATGATAGAGCTCCTTCCCAGCTCAGCTCCTCCTCCCCCCACACCCCCCCGAATTACTCCAGGACCCCGGGTCTCACCAGAATCTAGAATGAAGGTCACTTGTGGCTGCAGGTCGCATCCTGGCTGAGGTCCACATCCCTGCCTGAAACCCACCCCACATGGCCCACCGGCCAGGGGCCTCACAGTCTCCCCGACACCTACCGGGATCTGGAGTCCTGGAATGTTTCGGGCCAGTGCCTGGGGAAAGTGCCAGGAGAGAAGCCCTAAGTCCTCAGACCCGGGTGGGGGCCAGGGGGACTGAGAGGAGGAAGGCAGCACCTGGCGCCCTCTCTGCCGGCCGGCCACGGGGCCCTGCCAGGTCCCCTGACCTCCCTTACTGGGGCCGGATCAGCCCTGGCCTGCAGAGCTACTCCGTCACCAAGGGGAAGCGGCCCTTGGTTACCACTGGCCCGGACAACACAGAAGGCAAAACAAACCCTGGAGCGGCTCCTGCTCCTCAGGCTGGCTCCTCGCTGCTGGGAACAATGACAAGGTAATCAGCCAGTTCTTCAGAGCCCTCCAGAAGGCAGGCTGCAGGCCGATGGAAGGCCTTCTGTAACGGGCCCTTCCTCCTGCTGCTGCGCGTCTCGGGACCCAGGGACCCTCCCTCTGCCCCACTCAGGGATGCCGAGAGGAGCAAGGCTGGAAGTCACAGAGGAAGCTGGGCCCACACAGAAGCAGGGCAGAACACTGTGCCCAGCTGAGCGGCCACTAAGTCACGTTTTCAAAAGGACAGGTGGGCCCCCAGCAGGTGGACAAGTGGACAGGGGCCATCCCCGCAGAGCCCAGCCTAGCTGGCAGAGCAGACTCAGGGGTGCGCTGTGCCCTGAGGTTCCTTTGAGCCCCCTTTCTAGCAACAGCCAGCTTGCTCATCCCCAAGCCACTTGTCACAGAACAAACAGAAAACCCGCCAGCAAACATAAGATGCTCACCAGGTTCTAGCTGGTGCTGGCGGTGACTGTCCGGACTGCTCCCAGGCCACGGCCACTCCCCCAGGGCACAGCCTGGCCACTGACCTCCACTGCCTCCTGGCAGAGACCCCAACGCAGTGACATACCTCCTCCCAGGGAACAGGGTGCCCCGCATGCAGGGGAAGCCCACAGCCTGGGGCCCTGGCTGGGTCCCAGGTCTCCACGAGCAGAAAACAGAGGGGTTCCTGAGTTGAATGGGGCAGAGGAAGAGCCCAGCCCAGCGACACCACCCCGGGCTCTCCAGGTGGCAGTGGGGTGTGTGCCCCTCCCCCGCATCAGCCTTTTCTGGGGACAGACTGCTGACCTTGGCTGGGGAATGTGGCAGCAGGTGCAAACTCCCAACAAACAGGAGAAGCCACCAGAACACCTGTCTCACCCTCTTGAGTGACCCCCACCTCACCCCACAAGGCACATAAGTTAGCTCTCCCCAGTCCTGACAAAGTCAGGCTGGCCTCAGGCTGGAAGAGTCCACCCTGCCTTTGAGGGCCTCCCAGGGGACAGAGAGAGGTACAAACAAATACACACAAAGAGAGAGAAAACCCCACAGAGACGACAGAGGCACTACAGAGAGACACAGAGAGAGGGAAACGGACAGAGACAGAGACACACGATGAGACAGAAAGACAGAGACAGAGAGACACGGCGTGAGGCTGGCGAGGAAGCAGAAGGATAGGAGGCAGCAGAGTGGAGGCCCTGCGGCCTCAACAAGTGTCAGCTAGGAGGCCGGAGCGTCCCCATCGGGAGGGCCCATGCTCCAGGCCAGGGCTGGGGTGCAGGAGGTGGGGTGCCCCTCTGCCTGCCCCTAGCCTCGCTCTGCTCTCCCAGCCTCCAAAGAGGGTTTCCCCGTTCCCACACAGGGAGGTCTGAGGTTAAAACAAGTCGCAGCCTCACTGGGCAGGCAGGCCATCGGCTCCAGGGCTGGAGAGCGGCTGCCTGGTGGTGCCACGGACCCGCCTGAGGAGCAGCAGCTGTGGCAGCTCCACTGGGTGGGGTGGGCACCTGCAGGGGCCTCCTTCTTTAAAAAACAAAGCAGGTCCTTTGGGGGCAAAGGCCTGGCTCACCTGAGAATCAGGGGCCAACCTCCCAGTCCCCTGCGTGTCTCAGAGGGACGCGGGGACCACTCCCACGCCCCATCCTGTTGTGCCTCACACAGCTGTTCCTTGGGGGGTGGGGGGCGGGGGTTGAGCCGTGGGAGTTATAGCCAGAGCTGGTCTCAGACCCCAACTCTGACATGCTGGGAATGAAGTGGAGTATTTGTAGGACCACCAGACATAAACTTCCAGAAAGTCCCCCTCGTCCCTCAAATCTGATTCAACGCAGATGTTTTCTGCAGACTTTCAGGTGTGGACCTTGATGTTGGAGGAGGAGTGGAAGGACCAAGAATCGCTAGACCACGCAACGACCCACCTTGGAGCTCCCCTTCCCCTTCTTCCCTTTGAAGACTGCCTACTGGGCAAGGCAACCCTTGCCACTCACCCAGCAAATGCCCAGCTGGGAAGAAGTCGCTCAGAGGTGTTTTCCGTTTAAAAAAAAAAAAAAGCCGACACAGCCTTGCCCGCTTTTAACCACCAGGGACCTGTTTGGCAAATGTGTGGCAAATGTGACGGCGGGCCCTGCATGGCAGAGTCTGAGTGGGTGGAGGACCAGGGAGGGGCGCAGGCTGGGCAGGGTGCAGTTGGAGGACGTGCCCCTCGGGGGTCCTTACCAGGGGCTGAGACCTCAGCAGCAGAGATGCGCCGAGGGAGGAGGCGTGCAGGAGAAACACCTGGCCATCAGCGCTGGGGAGGGGTATTTGGGGAGCAGAGGGTGGTCAATAATTAGGGAGAGAGAGGGGGCAGGGAAGGGAGTCTGGAGCCAGACCGCAAAGGCTTTCACGGGCCATGACAGGGAGTTGGGACTCAGGCATGTTGAGCCCTCCCCCACCCCCAGGTATCCCCGCAGAGCCAGAAGCACTCTGAATACAGAGCTAATGTCCCCTCCTTCCAGAGCAGCTATACTTGCATGGCTTAATGGCAGGTGCTAGAGGGGCGAGGGGCAATGGCTCCACAAACACAGCAACAGATGCCCTTTTATTGTCTCAAGGCAAGGGGACCATGGCGGAGGGGGTGGCCTCCTGCCCCCACGCCCCAAACGCTTCCTCGGATGCTCCCTACCTCCCTCTGTTCTTTCATTTGGGGGAGGTAGGTTAAGAACTGGGAGGAAAGAATTAGAAAATTTCTTTTAGATAAGGAGAAAACGGGGAGCGTGTTAACAACACAAGAAATGCCACTTTTAACCGACAGCTCAAGAACACAGTTAATTTTTCCTGCAAAAGCAAGAATAATAGTAAGTCCCTACTCTGCAGGCGTGCTGAGAGAATCCCAGGCAATAATGAATATACAAGAAGGGGCAAACAGGTCCCAGCACGCGGTAGGCCCTCAAACAACACTGGATGCTTACAAGGCCCTCACTACGCTGCGGCGCTTCAGACAGTTTGCCCTTGACCTGTGTGGACGCATTAGGTGCTGGCTGCCATCATCACCGTGACACATGCTCCGGGCCGAGTCTCGATGCCAGAGATTGCCTTCCAGCCGCTGCCCACGGAACCGGAGGACTACTGCTTCCTTTCAAGGCACAGAGATACCTTAAAGGTCACCTAATAAAAATGCTTTGTTGACGAAGCCTCCAAAACTTAAAGGCAGAATTACCGTACGTTCCTGCCATTCCGGTTCTGGGCATACTAACCCAGAAGAACTGGAAGCAGGGTCTTGAACGGACAACATGATTCACAGCGGCACGATTCATAATCGCCCAAAGTAGAAGCGGCCTGCGAGTCCACCGACAGATGAATAGGCGGGCAGCGTGCCGTCGTCCATACAAGGGTGACATTCAGTCTCACACAAGAAGGACTTTCCGACACGTGCTGCGATGCGGATGAGCCTGAGGACACACGTGAAGTGAAACGTGCCCGTCACGAGAGGACAACCACTGCAGGAGCCCACTCACTGGGGGCCCCTCCGGGGGTCACAGCCACAGAGACAGAAGGAGGACGGTGGGGGGCCAGGAGCCGGCACAGCGAGTCAGTGCTTCATGGAGACCAAGAGTCAGTCTGGGGAGACGGGAACGTTCTGGAGGCGGAGGCATGCATGGTTGTACGGCCACGTGACCGCTTATGCCACTAACGTAGAGACTTAAAAACGGTTAAAATGGTAAATTTAACATTCTGTATATCTCACCACAATTAAAGAGGCTTTGTTTCATATGAAAAGAAAAGAGAAAAACCTGAGGCACAGAAAAATTCCGTGATGAAAGGGGGTCCCTCCATCCCGAGGCTACCGGAATGGTACTTGGGGACCTGGCCAGCCGACCCTGGATGGGACCCGCCGGCATCTTCAAGCCGGCTGGCGGCCGAGCTTGCCCACACACGGAGCCGTTCTCCCGGGAGCTGTGCTGCAGCGGCAAGCCAGCCTACGCAGCGGCAGAAAGTCACCCTTTACTTGGCTCCTGGGCTCTTCAGACCTCTTGGCCTGCACAGACCCGACAAGGAGACTGGCAGGAAATAGAAGCGGACTTGAAAAAGAAGGTACGTTTATGAAAGGCCAAGCCCAAAATGGCTAAGAAGCTGGGACAGGTCGCTGTCCAGGAAATGACTCATGTCTCCACGGGTCCCTCGGGGCTGCACTGGGAACAGACACTGCACAGGGGAGACCACGGTTCTCAAGAGGAAGGTCGCGTCTGGCAGATTCCCCTGTAGCCCGTGAACCTGACGGGCCTGTTCTGGACACCTGGGGTGGCCGGTGCCTAGCACGGCCCACAAGGGCAGCTCAATCCACGCTGGCTGGTGAGGAGCCGAGAAACCAGGGTGCAGTGCCACAGAGCCCCAGGTGCCAAGAGCGCCCCATGTACCCAACACCCGCTCCTGCAGCCACCCACACTTCCTGGGGCCTCCGGCACCCTGCGCACACTCAGGCTGCAGAACCCAGCGAGCTGACTTCATGTCCCAACCACTTTAGGGAAAGTACTCTTCTGAGGTCCCAACCTCCTAATCGATACATTGAACGGTGGAGAAAAGCATCTTCTTGACCTCCCAACCACATTTGAAACTCCTGGCCACGCCTCTGACCTTGAAACTCGGTCTCTGGAGCGATAGGCTCTCTGCTCTGCAAAGCTCCCCTGCCCAACCCCTCCCAAACCCACCCCCCCAGCTCCTTCGCCAGTTCTCCCTCCTGCCCCTAAACACAGATGTTCTTGAGGGGCCCTCCCTCCTCGGGTTCCTCTGCTCTCAAGGCTCTGGGGAGCATTTCCTCTTGAACTTGACTCATCCACCATCAGCATCACTCTTCTTTTTTTCCAACTACAGCTTATAGTCAGTATTATCCTGCGTTAGCATCAGATGCACAGCCCCGTGGTCGGACAATCGTGCACTTTGCCGAGTGGCCCACCAGCAGCACTCCTGTTTTTCGTTTAAAGATTTTATTGATTTATTTTTAGAGAGAGGGAAACATCGATGTGCAAGAGATACACTGCTTGGTTACCTCTCACACACCCCTAACCAGGGACCTGGCCTGCAACTCGGGCATGTGCCCTGACTGGGAATCGAACCGGCGACCTATAGGTTCACAGGCCTTCACTCAATCCATCGAGCCTCTGCAGCCAGGGCCAGCATCACTGTTATGGCAGCCCTGTTCCCCATGCACACCGAGAGCTCCCCCACAGGTGCAAGCGCGGCCCCCTCCCAGCTGCTACATCCTAGTGATGTCCAGTCAGTCACCCAGATTCAAACCCCTCATCTCCCTGGATTCTCCTCTTCTTGGCTTCTCAGTATCAGCAAAAGGTAGAACTGCCCAAATCTGTCCCCATTGTCACTGTCCAGTCCTTATCACCTACAGCTGGCGCTCCAGGTCTCCAAATTGGTCCAACCGGCCCAGAGCATCTCTTGGACCTCAACCAACCTTCCTGAAACGCTCTCCCTGAGACACAGTTTTTTGTTTTGAAAACCTGTAATTCAAAAAGGCACAAAAGAGACTCATATTTTCAACACCTAAAATGAACAGCTGTCAACAGTTTGTTACATTTGCTGCTAGTCCTTTGATTGCACAATCGTCAAATGGCCAGAAGACACGAACGGGCAGTTCAGAAGAAAAGTCAGCCAAGGAAAAGATGCCCAACCTCCCCAGGAAACAAACACAAAATTCCGTAATAATATGTTATCACTTGCACCCCGGATTCCTACATAGTTAACAGAGATGGCGCCTGCTGCGGGCAGGGAGGGGAGGCAGCGTGTTGCCCACAGGGCTCCGAATTAATGCAGGTTTGGGGAACCACACGGGCAATTGACCCAGCAATTCTGCGCCTGGGGCTTGGGCCCACAGGACTGGAAGCACCCGGACTAAGGACAGGGTGTTTATTATAGAGTTGCTGCCGTGTCCTGCTACTCTAAACTAAGTACATTGCCATCGGTGGAAGCTTATCAGGTGGACAACTCGGATGTGTCTCTCTGCACCGCAGACTCTTACACAGCAGGTAAAAAAACAAAGGCAGAACCACAGTGGAGCCTGGGGCATTTCCACGTGCATTCACTGAGAGGAGCAGGGAAGAATATGAAGGGCGAGCCCATTTTCACAAAATAATGGTGTCTCCCAAGAAGCATAAATCTATACGCCTGGGCAGGCAGGAAGGTACGGAACTATCAGGATGTCTCGCTCTTCAATAAAAGATTGATGTCCAAAAGAAACCTAGACAATACTAAGTGCTGGCAAGGATGCAGGGAAACTGAAACCCGTGTACACTATTGGTGGGAATGTAAAATGGAGCAGTGGCTGGGGTCCTCAAAAACGAAAAATAGAACTACCATATGACCCAGCAATTCCACATCTGGGTATATTTCTAAAAGAATCGGAAGCAGGGTCTCAGACAGATGCTTGTTCACAACAGCCAAAAGCCAGAAGCAACCCATGTGCTCGGTGATGGGTGAATGGATAAACACCATGTGGCCCGTCCATACAACAGAATGTGATTCGGCTTTAAAAAGGAAGGACAGCCCGACACGTGCCACATTGTGGAGGAACCTTGAGGACATTATGCTAAGTGCAATGAGCCAGTCACAACGAGACACATACCGCAGGATCCCACTTGTATGAGATGCCAAGAGCAGTCAAATCTGCAGAGACAGAAAGTACAGAGGTGGTTACCATGGGCTGAGAAGGAGAGGGAAATGAAGAGTTAGGGTTTAACGGGGACAGTTTCAGTTTTACAAGATGAAAAGAGTTCCAGAGACGGGTGGCGGTGGCTGCACGACACTGTGACTGTGCTCAGCGCCACTGAACGGCTCACTCAAAAATGGCTATGACGGCGTTATGGCCTCTGTGTCCCCACTAAGAGTCCTACATTAAAATCCTAGCTCCCAGCGTGCTGGTGTGAGGAGGCCGGAGCCCTCAGGAACGGGCTGGCCAGAAGAAACACCAGAGAGACCGCAGCTCTCCCAGCAGGGGACAGACAATGAGATGGCTGTGCGCAAACCAGACAGGGCTCGCACCAGACAGCAGGTCAGCCGGCACCTTGACCTTGGGTTGTCCAGCCTCCAGAACTGTGAGAAATAAATGTCTGCTGTTTAAGCCACCTTGTCAATGGCATTCTGTCATAGCAGTTCAAGATGAGTAAGACAAATGGTAAATTTTGTTACGTGTATGACCACAACTTTTTAAAAAAAGAACAGAAAGACATGCTTCAGGTTAACATCAGTTTGGGACGGGAGGGAGAGAGGCAGAAGGGGAAGAAAGCAGGAGGGGCGGTTGGCAAACGCGAAGCAGTGCCCCAGACGTGCACACGTGAAGCCACGGACGTGTGCGAACCATCAGCACGGCAAGGACGGCATCGGGACGTCAACGCGGGCACCTGAGGATTTCAGGTGACCTATCCTTGTTGATATTCACGCACGTGCCTCATGCAGCTTCACGATGAGTGTGTAACAGCATCAGGAACAATAAAGCTACTTTCATTGTGGAAAAAATTACCTACAGAAAGCAACCAACCCCAGGTTTTTCCCACGCAGAACTGACAACTATTGACATTGCTGATTCAGACCGAGTGTGTCTCCTGGGAGTATCTGGTGGCAAAAGCCCCCATAACGTGCACGCACTCTCCTTTCAACGCACATGATTTCCCTCAGGACGCTCTTGCTCTGACGCCATCGGTGGCTTCCTCCTGCCTGTCAGGTGAGTCCAAACTTCTGAGACGGGCACCAAAGGCTGTTCCCACACTGGTGTCGGCCCACGTTGCCCCAGAAAGGCTTTCTTGAACCCTTTGCCTGCTCTAACAGCTATTCCTGCCCCCCCCCCCCGCCCCCAGTTCAGCCCCCACACACGTTTACGCTTGTTCACCTCGTCTACGCACCTAGAAGCCGTTGCCCCAGAACAACACAGACCCTCCGGAACCCCCGTGAGACCGGCATCACAGTAAACCACAGCTGACTGGCTGACTCAGCAGCCACAGCCTCTGCTTCCCATGACCTCATGCTGGACTGGGACACCAAACCTCAGTGTCTGCCTGCTGCCCTCAGACCCCGCAGTTCCTAACGGCCTTCGGTGAGAATGGACGTCCTGGGTCCCCACCACGGTGGTGTGGGCCCCGTGCAGACCTTCAGCTTCCTCTTTGTCTGCACACATGTGCAGCCACCTGCTCCTGGCCGCAGGACCAGCTGCCCGTCACCCAGGGGAACGTTCCTCCCTCGACTCTGGGAGTGAGCCCCAGAAAAGACTCCAAAAGCTTCCTAACCCCAAAGTCTGGAGGATGAAATGTCTGTAGAGGGACACTACCCACAGATGGCCCCCACGTCCCTGCCACTGCACACGGCCACACCCAAGCCCATGGTGCTCCCGGCCATCTGTCCAAGGCTGAGACTTGGGACGTTTCCTGGACTCCAGCCCTGACTTCTAGCCAATTGTCAGACTCGACTCCTGAAACACTCTCCACCCTCACTGCCCTCTGCACCTGTCTCACCCACCACCTCACACCGCCTTTCCAGAACATTCTATCACTTCCCCCTGCAAGGTCCCCTCCTGCCCTGGCATGAGGTCCTCTGACTGGGACACATGCACCCTCTACCCATTTGGGGTCTTGTCTTCACCTCCCTCTCTACTGTGTTCCCTGCCCTGACCCCCTCAACCGACGGCACCTGGCCTTAATGCAGAACTGAGCCGCCGCTGCCCCCTGTCCAGTTTCATACCTTCAGGCCTCTCGCAGTGACCTGCTCGGGATGCCTTCCCCGACGCCCCCTGCCCCCTGCCCCCCGGGGACGCTGCTAACCCTGTCAGAGCTCAGAGAAATCTTGCTGCCATTCACCAGAGAATCCCAGCAAATGCAGCTCCACACCTGCTGTCTGAGGAGAGGCCAGTGGTTCTCAACGGGGTGATTTCTCCCCAGGGGACACCTGGCCAGGTCCGGAGACATTTTGGGGGGTCATAAATGAGGGTGGGGTGCTGGTGGTGTCTGGAGGCCCAGGGTGCCACGAAACATCCTGCAGTACAAGGACAGCCCGCGTGGCAAGAACGTCGGCTGCGCCTCCATCAAGAAACCTGAGACAGAGTGAGCTGCTACGGACGCAGCGCACCCCTGGGACAACATTGGCTTCGTGTGGCCAGGAGCACAGTCCAGGGCACCCGTATCTGTGACTGCATCAGGACAGACTGGTCAAGAGCACCTCAACGCCAGGGGTCTGCCCAGCCAGGCGGGAAGCACTCGGTGACTGTTCCAACACGGTCACCCGCCCTGGGCAAGACACTCGGCCTCCCTGGGCAGTTGGTTTCCACGTCCAGGAAATGAAGGGCCGAAGGAGATTGGCTCTTCCCCAAAGTGGTCCAGACAGGTTCTTAAGCACTGGAAAGCCCCTGAGTTTGGGAAAATATGTCCCCTCCCAGAGAGTCACAGCACCCACCAGCATCTTCAAGGCCCTGAGAAGTCCTGAAGGACGGGGGTTGGCAAGTTTTGTTTTACTCTGGTGAGAGAAGGGACCATTCTTCTCACAGCACATTGCCCCACAACATCCCAGGGGACATGGGTTTGGAGGGCCCCCGATTCTCTCGCAGCTCTGCTGCCTCTCGATTCTATGCCGGGCTGGGCCCTGCCTCTTCCCACAGCCCCGATTACCTGGTTCTTAAGGAGGTGGAGTTGAGTGCACTACACTGTGATGTGAGGGGCTGTTTACCTGCTCCAGCTGTGCAAATGCTCTGCGAGGTCCACACCGTGTCCCCGAGACCCCCAAGAGTAGGTCTGACTGGCATACGCATTCATGAGCCCAGGATCAGGGGCTTGCTTTTTGGTGGGTAATCTTGGTTGGTTCTGAGCCCTGTGGGGCCCATCCTCTGAATCTGGACCAGGGGTTGGTAATCAACGGCCCGTGTGCCAATCTGGCCCCCTGCCTGTTTTTGTCAATAAAGTTTTATTGGCACTCAGCCCTGCCCTGTTGTTCAATTACCGTCTCTGGCATTCTCACTCACTGGCTCTACCAGCAGTCAAGTAGTCGCCACAGAGGTCATGTGGGCCAGGAAGCCCAAACATGTGCTCTCTGGCCCTTAGAGCTGGCTGACCTTTGGTCTAAACCTTAGAAAGTTTTGTCGACCCCTGAAGAGACAGGGCCAGACCTCTCTCCCAAACCCCTCCCAGAACCTGTTCACCAGGCACCAGGTGACACATCATGCCCAAAGCACAGGGGGCGTCACATCCTGCTCTCTGTCCACCCATGCCCACACCCTCCTTCCGCCACACCTGCACCCCGCCCGCCCCCAGACTTCCCTGGCCCCCCGTGCTGCCCTCCCCCTTCACAAACACAGTCTCATTTACAGCAGCTACCAGCCTTTTTTGATTACACACCCAATTAGCAAACTTTCAAACAGGCGCCCCCAAAAGTCCTATATTGTGCAGTGGACCCCCACCTTGGAAACGTGCGCCAGACATGGGCACCGTGCCCGTCTCTTCCCCAATGATCGGCGGAGGAGCTAACAAGGGCCAGGAACCCTCCTGGTGCCCTGCCCTGAGCAAGGCCCCAGAAAGCTCCGGGGCCCGGGGAGGCTGGGGGCTCCGGTCCCAGGAGCCACCCCCACCAGGCAGCAAGCAGGAAGGGAATGATTAGGGACGCCCCCCAGAGAAGGCGCCAGTTGCTCCCCCCAGCAGCAGGTATCAGGGCCATGCAGGGGGATTTCTGTGTTTTGACTCAGAGCAATAGTCTTTTAAATCAAACCAACACAGGCTACAGGGCAGTAGTGAGGAAAGCCCCTTGGAAACAGTGGGAGGGGCAATGGCTTCTGCCAGGAGAGGGGGAGGGAAGAGGGCTGAGAAAGGGCTGGCGGGGCAGGGGTGCAGGGTGCCCCTGCCCAGTGGGTGCCGTCCAGGGATCCTCAGGCCACCCTCCAGTTCCCGCACTGGGCCCTCCCTCTGACCCTCACTCCAGTCCTTCCCAGCAGCCCACCCGCCAGGGAGAACACTGGGCCACTGGCCATCAGTGACCCCGGGGGATCAAGGTGCCGTCTCTCCTTCCCAGCCATTCAGTGGCCTGTGGCTACACTGTTTAAGGGGTGGTTTGGGGCAGCTACTCAGGTACCACCCACTGACTTCCTGTGGGCCCTTCAGGTGGCTCTGAGTGCTGCACAGGTGAAGTCTGGTGGCCCCCACACCCTGGGGTAGAGGGACAGGCTCCGAAGAGTGACGTGAGCCGCGCTGGGACTAACCACAGGGAGGTGCTTCATTGCCCAAGACACCTCATCTGCACCCACAGCCCAGCCGGCCCAGCTGACCAAGGCAGGGAAGAGTAACTTCAGCCCCACAGAGAGCACGAGAGCGCTCCACCTGACCCCTCCCATGCCGGCGGGGCCCGCCCAGCCACACCGGAGGGGGCTGATGGTGCCTCACGAACCCCAGATTCCTTGTAGTGTCTTCTCTGCTCCCCGGATGAGTCGGGGCAGACAAGAGGACCCAAATACAGCTCCCTTCGAGTGTTTATGGAGAAAACAAATTCAACCGCGGGGAGCTTGGTGCCAGCCCGGGAAGCAGGGCCACCCAAGTGAAAAGGCAGCCTCCCCGGGAGACTGGAGATGGCAGACGGGCTGCTTTTAGAAACACACCCTGCTCGGCCGCCACAAACCTTAGCCAGCGGCTAAAAGAAGGACATGAACAAAACAGGTCTCTGGATAAGACAAGAGAGAGGGTGCCGGGGGAAAAGCTAATGACAGGCTTCAACTCCGCCACCCGAATTTGTCCAGACGGCCCTCTAAGGAGCGAGGCATCGTGGAGAGCACCCGGGCCTCGCAGGAGGGAGCGGAAGGAGCTGCCAGGCCCTGTGCAGAGCGTCCTGGGGTCCTGAGTGCTCCCACCCTCCCCACCGGCCTCCACACAGAGCCCCCTCAAACAGTGGCTGCCTAAAATTATCTGGTGGCCATTCATGAAACACACAGGTGGCCCTGGCAAGCTTACTGAGTGCCGACTACATGCTACTGTCACAGGGCCACCTCAGGGACAACTGAGGCAGGACAGTAAGAAGCTAGGAATATTCCTGGGTGAGTGGAATAGGGAAACTGAGACAGAGGGCTGAACACAACAGCCAAGCAGCCAGGAGCAGAAGGTCATGGGGGGGTGGGGGGTCACTACGATGGAGGGCAAAACTCGGAAAACAAGGACCTCACCCCCAGGGTGGCCTTTCCTCCCAAGAGACAATGTCCAGACCTCAGTTGCATTTCAGCCCCAGGCCCAGCAGAGCAGCAAAACCAGGTGGGAGACGCTAGGACCAGCTGCAATGCCTGAAGACCCCCTGCCCTAGCGCTGACCAATCAGTAGAGACCAGGACCCTGAAAGGGCGTACCTGGAGAACTGACGGATATTCTACTGAACGCTCCTCAGAGACCTCCCCTAAGATTCTCTCTTGCCCGCAGGAGAGAGAGAACAGCCTCAAGACAATCCCCTTTCCCCTCTTCTTCCCCTTCTTCTTCCGCACGGGCACGTCTCCTAAACAAAGGCAGTGGGCTGCTGGCAGCTGGTCCCAGGCTGACCCCATGAACCTGTCCCCCAGGGCCCCTTTTCTCTGACTCCCCAGTGAGCGAAGGCAGCCCAGCCTGGGCTCTCCTGTTGCTTCTTCAATGCTGAGCCCTTCCTTGTGTCACTGTCCCCAGCTTTCATAAGCACGCCCTCACAGTCACCTGGACTCGCGTTGTAAGGTCTTCCCTACATGAAGTGGAGCACGCACACGCCTACAGTGGCCTGAGGCACCCTGCACAGGGCCCGGCCCCTGTCCAGGAACACGGTGATCGCATCTCACACAGATAAGTGTTTTATGGCCTGGTTCTGACTACCTTTCTGGCCTCATCCCCCACTGCCCTCCCTGGCACAACGCACACTCTCCCTGACAAGCAGAGGCCAGCATCCGGCCACTCTGCTAGCACCCGGCTCTTCCTGTTCTGGTGATGTACCTCGATTCTGACGTGGGGGTCTCCTTCTTCCCACTCCCAGCCCTGGGCTGTGGCCCTATTCTGTCCTGGCTCTGGGGGCGGCGGGGACACACCTCAGTCCACCGTGGCCCCCCCCCCCCCCCCCCCCCCGCAGTGACAGTGAGAATGTAGGCCAGTCAGAGCCCATCCTGGGACGTCTGCTTCACAGGTTTCCTGAGAAGGAGGACAAAACAAGGAAAGCAGATGCTCAAATAGAGAGAGTCCACTGCCAATGCCAGGGTTTGAGCCTCTGGATCCAGTGGTGCCTGCAGCCCCTTTTTAGCTGCGTGCAGCTCAGCACACCAGTTGCGTGGGTTAGGCCGTCTACATGGGGCTTTCTGTCCCCGACAACTGGAAAAGTCCTACCTGACTCGCAGCCAAGCTTTGAAAGACTTTGCCTTTTTGCTCCTGCTGTTTCTCCCACATGGAACTCCTGGCTCCCTTCTCAGGCGCCTTCCCAGGGGGACTCTGACCCTGGGCTCGGGTTCCCTCTGGGCAGCTGTCCTGACCTCTACGCAGTCATTTAGATGCCTGCACGCTGTGTCCTCTCAACACCTGTGGGTGCTTCCCCAGGTCTGCGGGGCCCCTCATTCCTTGAAAACTCAGTCTTCGAGTGTGGCCAGAGCTCACTCCTACATACCCCAAACTGTCCCTAGTGTGTCAGGCTAGCCAGTGTCCAGAGAGCAGGGGACAGCCAGCCCTTTCCCTCCACCTACGCTGACTGCTTGTTCCTGGAAAACCCCGAGTCAGCAGTGGGAGCAGAGGTGGCTCCGTCAGCAGCTAAGAGCTGAGCTCTGAGGTCCCGCTGTCCCCACTGCTCCGTGCGCCCCCCACTGCCCACCTGGCACAGACCCACCCAGGAGGCCCCTCCCATCACAGCCCCTCCCTGCCACCCCGCCCACTCAGTTTTCCAAGAAACAATGTGTCTGGTCTGGATCAGACAATGCTGGCCCCGAGACACACGCACAGCAGACTTGTCCCAAACATGACCGTCTGGCCGTCTGGCCGGGTGTCAGCTCTATCTAAGAGGTCAAGGGTCACAAGAGTTATCAACACTGTGAGCTGTGGCTCCAAGGCAGTCAAGCCTGTTCCCAGGGAGAGCCTGGGCGCCTCCTCCCCCCGCTGGGAGCCACACAAGGTTCCCTTTATGGGAACGAGGCGGCATGGCACAGGCAGTTTCAGCCTCAGGGAAACGCAGGTTTGGGTTTTCTCCGCGGGCACAACCGGGCCTTTGTTTTGACTTTGCCCCATCCCCACCGTCTGGGCTGGGCTCCCTGTCGAGCACACAGCATCCTGGACCCAAGTACCTACAGCCAACCCTTCCAAGGCTGGGCACAAAGAGGTACCATGGAGGACAGCAAGGGACACTGAATGCCACCCATGTTTCCCACCAAAACTCACAGAGGACCTACTGCGTGCTGAGCAATGGACTAGAAGTGGAACCTGCTATAGTGGTGGGTGACCGATGTGACAACAGCTAATCAGGGTACAATTCACCGATGCAACAAATCACTGGGAGTCCCACTGCGTGCCTGCCTGCAGCGGAGGGAAGGACAAGGTGCAGCCCCCTGCAGCCCACTGCGGCTGCATCAGACATGTCCACTTCAGAAAGGGTCAACGTGTGGTCACTCATCGGGAATTTGGTCCCTTACTTTGGCACACAAAACAGATATGGCCTAAAACATCCTAGGAAAAAAGAAATGAAAACCCAAAACAAACAGGAATTGAACCAAATGGAGCACCAGGATGCCCCTGGAGGGGTTCGGAGCTACAGTCCAGGTGGTCAAGGGGAGACACTGACAAGCCTGCATGTGACCCCCTCTTTGGAGTCTGTCTCCTGGTTCTTATTCTTGCAGGACAAGTCCCCCTGATTTCCCACAGACCTCCAGGGGAAGGGTCTGAGAGGGAGGGAGGGAGGGAAGAGGCCCGCAGTCCCACGAGGCACGGCCCCTGCCATCTGTGAGCATCTTGGCAGAAACCGATTCCTCAGCTCTCCGGGAGCCCAGCTGCAGGGTGTCAGCGGTGTAGACAGGGCACCATCTTGCTGCGGCCCAGGAGGCCTTAGGGACCTGCAAGGGCTGCTCCCCCAGATTCTACCCAGCTTGGGCTCTTGGTGCCTGAGACATGGGGGCAGCCATAAACCACCCCCTTGGAGGAAGACAGGTCTGGCGTTCTCCCTTCTCTGCTTCATGCACCTATGGACTCCATGAAGCCTGGAGATGAAGCCCAAATTAAGCCCTCCATTGCAGACAGGGCTCCAGGCCCGGGTAAGGGGCAACTCAGCCCAGCACTGCATTCTGGGCTCCAGTGAGGTGGCAGCGTGGACCTTTGGGGCCAGCCTTGGTGCCCGGACTACACGGCGTCTTCCGAGATCCACTGTGATCGCTGCCAACAGGCCCTGAGGAGACAGGTCCCCAAAACCAGCAGGGGGAGAAATGGAAAACCCCAGTGATTCTGTGGAAGAAACATCTGGGGGGCCGGAAAGGGGCCAAGTCCAGCCGCCAGCCCCTCTCGGCGCTCGGCCAGTCTGTCCCATGTAGACAGCCAAAGCTGCTGCCCCAGCCAGGGCACTCCACGGAGGGGAAAAGGTCAGATGCTCAGACGGAGGGTCAGGAGTGTGGATTTCCCCGTTCCAAGATGGCACACGGAAGGAGGGGTGGCTGGCAGGACCAGTTGCTGAAGGCCAGAGCAGGGGCGGGGCGGCCACCCTGCTGCCAGACACTGACTGCCCCTCCACAGTCAGCATCAAAGAGTGACGGCCAGACACTGTCACCACGGGGAAGGTCACATGTCGGTCAGTGCCGCCTGCACGGGAAGGGAGTGACCTCTTTCCAAGGCCCATTCAGGAACCTCCCTGCAAGCCCAGACGTCTGACGCAGCCAGACAACAAAGGGAAGGGGAGCTGGGGGGGCCGAGGTGTCTGAATGTCCGGTGGGGCGCTCCCTCCCTCACGGGGCCCTCCACTGCACCTCAGCCCCCCGTGGACCATCGGCAGGGCCGAGCGTACTCCACCACTCGCCACCTTGCACTGGCTCGCCTCACCCTCCAAAACATTCTGCCAATTTTCAGCCTGGTGGACCCAGAGGTGTTTCCGGCCTCCCAGCCCAGGACCCCGTAAGCCCACGTCTCCCCAGCAAGCGTGCCATTTTTCATATGGCTCTGAGGAGCCCTCGGCACGCGGGGGGCCTCACTCCGACCCCCTTGTCAGTCAGCCCACAAGCCAGGACTGTTGAATCCTGCTTGACGACATAAACCGGGGGGACTCGCCATCAAGACTCTGTTGAAAACCTGTGAGCATGGGAGGCAGGCAGGGGCTTTGGAGATGACGACCCTGGGTTCCAATCCCAGCTCTGACCCTTCCCTGGCTATATAAGATTACCCTGAGATTTTCTGAGTGGGGCTCAGTTTCCCCATCTGCAAAATGAGGACAATGACCACATCTGTCTTGCAGGGGTGAATCCACATGTGGTTTTAAGGAGAGATGATGCCGATGCACACGCGTCCCAGTGACTGGTTCACGTTGAGTGGGTGTTGGAGAGAAGGAGCTCGGACCCCAGGGACTCAGTCGCAGGGATCTGACTCCTTAATAGAGAGCCCATCCAGGCCCTTCCAGGGCGGGAGCTTGGGGGGAACAGGCCTTGAATCCCCGCCCAGTGCTGTTCCCACTGTGAGGGGCCTGGGGCAGCCTCTGCCCATCTGTACAACAGACACATCGTGGTTGCTCCTCACCCCCCAGGGTGAGAGTCTGTAGCGACTAAATGGACAGTTAGAGCCCAGAGGGGGCCGCACATGGCGGGCCGTCGGTCAACAGTGCCCATTGGCATTGACCTTGCTCCTGCTGCCCCAGCCCCACTCTGCCCAAACACTGCCCCCCAGGTACCCACTGAAGTCAAACGAGCCTCTCCCATGAACTCGGCAATGCCCAGGCCAGTCTCATGCCCCTGTCCTGTCTCTCGTGACTCAGCTTGAGTCATGTCTTCACTTCCTGGGGTCAAAGGCACATTACAGTGACAATCAGGACGACTTACTAAAACACGGTGACCCTTCCCCTCGATGGTCTCAGATGTGACGAAATGCGGCCTCCATCAGCTGCCCGGGTCTGCCTCCCTCCCTGGTTCGCCAGTTTCTCAAACAGCTCTGTCACTCAGTTTTGGCTGAATAGTAAGGGTTCGCTAAAGGTCTGCGAAGGTGAGATGCTGAAGCACCACTCTGTGGGTTCCAAGGTGATGACGGACAGATCAGGGCAAGTTTAGATAAGGTGCCCTGATAAGGTTTAGATAAGGGCACGGGGTCTGCCCTCTCCCAAGAATGGGCCTTGTGCTTGGAGGCCACCAGGGCCGTGCAGGATACATAAGATGTCACACACATGCTCCTTTGTAATGGGTCCCGGCTGCCCCCTGCACGCACCACTAGCCCAGAAATGCGACACAAAAGAATCGGCTGAGCCCAAGGAATGTAAATGCTTAAGGCCCCCGCCTTCGATGCTCTGCAGACTAAACTAAGGTTTAAGAGTTTTTGTCATCTTAGTTGGGGGGGGGGGGTGTCTGCGGGGAGGAGGCACAGAGGGAAGCAGGGCCATTTCCAGCACACGGTACCTCCACGGATGCCTTTTGAGGCCGCAGCCCAGCCTTGGCCTGGTGAGTGGCTCAGACCCTCAGGGGTCCGGAGACAGGATCAGAGCAATATGCCTATCACAAAGTGGGGAGGGAGGTCTTTCACTAGAGCCTGGGGGAGACCCCTCCTGGTCACACCAACTTTTCCCATAATCATGTCCCACTAAAACTGGCCTCCAAAGTAGCAGTGATGAAAATAAAAGGTCCCCCACAACGAAACAAGAGACACAGAGCCCAGCCTCCAGGGTCACCTTCGGAAGGGAGGTCCTGGTCAGCCTCCACGGG
This sequence comes from Desmodus rotundus, assembly GCF_022682495.2. Classification (NCBI taxonomy): domain Eukaryota; kingdom Metazoa; phylum Chordata; class Mammalia; order Chiroptera; family Phyllostomidae; genus Desmodus; species Desmodus rotundus. The sequence continues at coordinate 4,990,303 of NC_071389.1, read as the reverse complement.
GGGGGCAGCCCCCCGGGAATGTGGCCAGACCCTAAAGAGGGGTTAAAGCTGTGGCTGAAGAACGCCCAGCTGCTTCAGTCCCTCTGTGGGCCAGGCGCTGTCCTAGGCTCAGGGGCTGCTGAACGAGGCAGATGGAGTCCCTGCCTCATGGAGACGGACAGTCAACAGACAACCATGGGCTACGAGTTAAGTGGGTCAAAGATGCTAACTTTTCCATTGTCACGAAGAGGCTGGCTAACTCATTCATTCACTCATTCATTCAACAAGTTCCCACCAAGCCCCCACGCATCCTGCCCACTGTGCTACACAGACACCAGGGCCCGACAGTGACGACCAAGGTCTCTGTCCTGGAGGGTGTTTCAGCGACCCCAGCACATGCTGCAGGTCTTCCATGGAGCCCCTGATCCCTTACAAGTCCCCAGCAGGTACCGAGCCCGGGGACCGGCCCCAGCTCCACATCTCCATCTCCCTCGGTGCTGCGGGGTGCATCCGTTTCTCCTGCTCCGCTGCCTGAAATGCTTGCCAAACAGAACAGGTGGGTGCATACTTCCCCCAAGTACCAAGGATAAAACACCAAGCAAACCCACTACGTATAAATCACCCCAGCAATTACGTGCTTCAGAACACCATGGTGAACAGGCTCTCTGGGACCCCCAACCAAACAGGGGGCAGGGACCCCCCACAACTGCATACATCTGAGGCAGAGCCGGGGGGAGGAAAGGCCAGAGGAGGTTAAAGCCATCCAGCTGTGGGGCCGGCTGGGGGGGTGGGGGGGCGGGAGGGGACGGGTACTGAAGGTGGAAGAAAGACAGACACACCCGCCGCACTGAGGGTGGTTCTGTCCAGAGACGACAGCAGCCCATTCTTGCCCCAGCCTGTCTCATTCTTGCTGCAACCCCCCAGAACAATGCTGGCACATCGTAGGTGCTCAGGAAACACTTGCAGAAGGAAGTTCTGCTGGGAACATTTAAGAGGCAAAGAGTTGGGGGTGGGGACCAGAAACAGTGGGAAACAGACACCAGCCTGGAACAGGGGACTCTGGCCCTATCCCCCAAGCAGTTACGTCTGGCTGCCACAATCGAAGTCACTGCGTTCAGCGGGCTTAAAAGTATGGACCCCTTCCTCCCTTCTGAGGACAGTGTCCTGCCTCTGACCCCAGGACCAGGAAGGCAGGTGGCTGGCTGGCCCCGGGCCAGGCCCAGCCAGGGTCCTCCCGGAAGGTTTAGGGCTGGCTGCTTGCAGACAGGAAAGGCAGGGAGCAGCTTCCCACCCAAGGACCAGTGGGTGTGGACTCGGGAGCTCACTCAAAGCGTCTGTCCTGTCTCTAGCCACCAGGCTGGACGGTGCTTTGAAGCTCTATCCTTCACGATGTGGCCTTACCAACGCCACCCCCCACCCACACCACACCGGCCACACCTGGGCTAAAACCCCCCACCCCCGCCACTCCAATCCAACTCCTGCCTGTCCCTTCCTGGCCCCTGTGGCCTCCTCCCCCTGAAAGGGGAGGGCACGTGGGGCTGCTCCGTGGTAAGGCCTCCTCCTCTCTCAATAACGGCACAGTTTCACCCAGCCCCTGACCCACAACGTCCCCACTGCCTCCTCAACTGGGCTTCAGCGAGAACAGCAGCAGTCCCGCCGCCCGAGGAGGGGGTGGAGCGGCAGGGACCCCAGGACCTGGCCTCTCCCCTTGCCCTACCCCATGAGTCTCGTGCCCGTTTTTATAGATGTGGAAACTGAGGCTCAAAGAGGCCCAATAAACTCCGGGGTCCAGGTCAGAAGCCCTAATCAAAACTCCTGGCCCTCCCAGGACGTTGGAGTCTGATAGTGGGTTGGGAGGGGGCTTGGGGGACAAAGAAGAACATGACAGGAAGACCTCATGGGCCAGAGGTGAAGGGTCCTGCCTCGGTTCCCCTCGTGTTCTCCCGGGGCCTCAGGCAGGGCCTGCAGTGTCAGGGAGAAAGAGCAAAGGGGCAGAGGCCAGAGGGGACAGATGGCAGAGACAGCACAGACCCAGGAGGCACCAGAGTGGGGGTGGCAGCTGAGGCACAAGGGTATCCCTGGTCAAGGAGCCAGGGATGCGTCCAGGTCTGTGGGTGCCCTGGTCTATCTTCACCTCTCACCCGCCGTCAGCCCAGACCCCACTCCCCGTCCCCCTCATCAGGCCACAGGAAATGCCGTCCCTCCCAGACTGGAGCTTCCAGAACCCATGCCACACTTCCCCAACCTACCCGGAAAGGGAGAGTGAGCACAGCTGTTTCCTGTGGTCTCCACCTGGCCCGCCAAGGAGCCCAGACTGTCTGGTCGCTTCCCCTGGCCCCCAGGGGACTGAAGTCAGGGCCTGCAGGGATCCTGGCCGCTCCAGGGCAGGCCCCAGGCACTGGGGCGGTCCAGAAGAGCCTGGTCTTTCAAACCCCCTGAGGCAATGATAGGGCTGGGACTCCTCCTGGGTCTTCGCCTATGTCCTTGTTTCCTGTCCGTGGGCCCCACGAGGCCACCAGAGCAGGACACAGCCCGGCACACAGAGGCTCTGGCAAACGTGTGGAATGAATGGAAGGTCAAAGAATGAAAAGTGCCACCCAAGGAGCCCAAGAAACTGCAGAGCTCAGAAGAAAGAAACATAAATTGGTTCCCTGGCCACAGGAAATCTGTTGCACAAAACGTTGAAACTATCTTCCCAGCTGGTGGCCTAAAAATCCCTCTCCCCCCCCCCCACCCCCACCCCCACACTTCTCTCAGATACCTAAACTGAAAATCCTGGAGTCATACTGATTTTTATGATGACGTTTATTAAGTGCTTACTACACGTCAGGTACCATCTAAGCACCTGGCGGTTCTGCATATACATATACCCTTCCACCAGTGACAGAGCTCTTCCCTTCCTCCCCACCCCCAGTTCTTACATATCTGAAGGCCCAGTTTCAATGTCACCTCTTCCAGGAAGCCTTCCTGGATTCACCTGCTGAGCAGAAACCCTTATCCTCATTAAAATCCTCCAGAACTCCAATTATCTTTCATTACTTCTATTACCCTCTGCCTAAAATGATCTTGTTTGAGATTTCCCCGTCTATGTGCTCTCTTCCTTTCTAGAAAGCACAGGAAGCAAGCTTTCCATGGCCAGGATTAAGGATTATAAATTCCAAGGCAGGTTCCCTCCCCAGAGCAGGAAGGAAAACGGAAGGTGAAGCCCCACTCTACCTCAGGCCCTAGATCCCAGTTATGGGAGGGACTGCCCCAGCCAGCTCACCCACATCAACCCCTTCCATCCACGAAGTACTCCTACGCACCCCCATTTCACAGATGGGAAACTGAGGCCCGGGTTGCAGAGGTAGGAAGTACCAGAGCTACACTCCAGCCACCTCCACCTGCCTCCCTGGCCAGGCCCCTAGCTGCTCCACCCACCACACCCAGACTCCACCCGGCTTCCGGGGTGGCCTCCTCCAGAGAAGAAACCCACGAACCAGAAGCTGTGCACGACAGACCTGCTCTGCTCTGAAGGGGAGCACGGGCTCTAAGATACCCACGTAGGCCCAGTGACTGCCCCAAGCCCCCTGGCGCCCCCGCCCCCACGACGTGGGGCATCGTGGAGACCCCAGGGTGCTGCTCAACGCCAACACCCACCCCTGGTCTGCTGGGCCAGTGCCCGCCCAAACCAGCAGTGTGCTCACATCATCAGCTGAGCCTCTGTGGGGAGACACACATGTGCACACACACACTCAGCCTTCCATTGTGCCCTGGAGTCTGACTCTCACCAGCCCCCCAGAATTGAACGTGCATGGGGGCACCATTGTCTCCAACTCACCCGTAGCAGGCAGTCCAGCCGGCAGGGCGGCGGGGAAGTATCTCCTTCCCGGCTCAGTTCCCCTGGGAGGGGAGCGAGCCCAGGGAAGATGAGGCTGGCTGTCTCACCTGGCACCTTCCTCTTTCCCCCAAGCTCCCCCTCCCCTGCCCTTCTGGACAAGGTTGAGTAGGGAAGGGCACAGGGCCACAGTTCCCTCTGCAGGACCTGGTGGCTGCTGCACCTCCCTCACGTCCTGCACCCGGTCCCCACTTATAAATGACTAAGCGATTTCCACCTCGGAGCCTGCCTGCCAAGAGGCCCCGCTGGCTGCAGAACTGTGCACCAGGATGCCTGGAGCCGCACGCACTAAAACCCATAATTGGTGAGTCCTCTTCTTGGGAAAGAAAACCCCCTCCGTGTTTTGTTTTGTTTTGTTTTCCCCTTAAATGAAACAAATCCACCCACATAGTTACTGGAAACTCGAGCATGTGAAACTGAACCGTTGGCAAAGAGAATTAGTCAGCAACATTGTGAGCAGAGGTGCGGCCCCTCGGTAGGTGGAACGGCCCGGCTCTGGAGGTTCCCGTGCAGGAGGGGAGTGTGGTCTCCACACCACACTGCAGGGGATGCCTGGGCATGGATCGAATGAAGAGGCATCGCCCGTCCCGTGGGCAAGTTCTCCTGCATCAGGTCAAGGGTGAGATGTGCGTCTAAGTGCCCTGGTCACCACAGGTGATGGTTTAAAAGCCCTGGTTCAGGAATCTGACCCTCATTCAAAGAAGTCCATGCCACCCTCTTAGCTGATCCTCTCTGAATCTCAGTTTCCTCGTCTGGAAGATGGGGATACCAGAACCTACCAGGTGCCTCGTCAGGACCACCAGACACCCACATGAAGCACTTTGCGCCCAGCACCCAACAAGCAGCCATGGACGCTGAGGTCTGCAGGGGAGCTAGGTGCGTGGGGCTGTCTTAGGGCTCGGTGCTGCAGAGCTCTGTCCCCCGCCAGGCGGTGAGTGGAATTTGCTAAGTTGGTTCCCGAGACTCCCACTGTCCCCAGGACACCGGACGGTGAGGTGGGAAGCAGCCCCGGCCAGGCATCAGCAGGTGCAGCTCTAGTTCCAGCGTCCTGAGCCCCAAGTTAAGTGACCCCACCAGGCTCCTTGACCATGTCCTTCTCATCTGTATTCGGAGGGCACAGACATTTAATAATGTGTTGTTTATTTTAAAACAAACAAACAAACAAAAATGTCTCCACAAAGTTATTCACTAACATTTTTTAAAAATCTGGATTCCTGGCTTCTCTTAGGGGGAGAAAGAAAGGGACGCTATTAGGGTACCGGACGCCACTCCTCCAGGTAGGAGAGGCCACTGCCTCACACAGGACACTCGCTTCCACTTTGGCACAGTCCTCCCCCCACCCTACAGCCTCCCACCGGCTGCTCATTTGCACCTTCTTCCGGGCCCCTCAAGGCATATGAGTTTGTGACCCAGTTTAAAACCCTACTTTTATGTAGGAACTTGACATTAGCCACTTTTCCCTCGAAATATTCACAGGAAGTGTCCCTCGGGAAGGTAATTAAAGTCTGACACTTAAGACTGAATTTTTCTTGCAGGAAAACAAGACGATGTAAGAAGACCTACACCCCAGTCTGGCCGAGGGAAACCCCATGATAAGGCAGTAATTTTCTGAAATTCTTTATGTGCTTCTCTAGACAAAGAGCAAAGCAGGTATGGGGGTCCTGCCCTTCATTTCTCCAACTCCCCTCCTCCGCCTTCTCTGGGCCTCCCCGTCTGGACACACAGAAGGTAGGCAGTGGGCATCCAGATGCCCCTTCAGGAGGGTCCAGGACAGCTGCCCGCAGAATGGGGTGCCCCCAGCTATTGCAGCTCAGCCCTCCGTTTGGTTTACCGGGGGGCCGGGGAGGCAGGGTCCGGAGGACTCAGCCAGATCTACTCACGGCCCAGCAGAGATACAGAAAATGTCAAGTGGACATCGGAGAGCATGTTCAAGCTGTCCCGGTCACTCCTGAAGGGAAGAACACAAGATTCGGAACCTCCAGTCCTCTTGCCTCTGCAATGGCACTTGGTTTAACCAGCCTCCACCGCGGGCCTGCTCAGGGCCGGCCGCCGAGACACGGCAGGGGCACACGCTCCAGAGCACCCAGACACACCCGTGTGCCGGAGCCTACCTGTGCAGCAGCCGGGTGACTGCTGTCCTCTGAGCCGCCCCCACGCTCCCCAGGTCACGAGCCTCATCACGCTCCGAGGCCACGCAGGGTGGTGACTCAGAGCACGGGCTGGGTCTGCGTCCAGCCTGACTTCTTGGCTGGGGGATCCCAGGCCAGCTATTTGACTTCTGTGCTTCAGTTTTCCCATCTGTAAAATGGGCGGACCGAGCCACACTCAGCAGAACTCTCAGCAGAGATAAACAAGCTAATGCTGGGCAGTGCCGAGAACAGGGCCCAGCACACAGAGAGGGCTGGATGAATCTTAAGTGAACAGGTCTAAACGCAGGAGGAAAAGGTGGCCCATGTGCACAGGTGCTCCAGGACACAATGGCCTTGGGCCCAGCTTAGGACAATCGGCACACACTGTCACTGGCCACCCTGACTTTACACCCTCCACCTGCCGCTGCCTTCAGTAGGTGCTTTCCCAAAGTGTCCTGCTTCAGTGTGAGAAGGACAAGGTGCGAGATGGTGCAGCCTGTGAGCTGCTCCCCCAGAAACCTCCATGAACACCCTTGCCTGCACGGCTCTCTCGCACTAATGGGCCTGGGGCTGCTGCCCACCCTGCCCCCAGGCCCCGCCCCACAGACAGCAGCCTTCAAGCCTGAGAAGAAATGCAGCCTAGGATGGTGCGGCAGGCTGCCCGGCTGTGCACAGCGACTAAAAATCATCCAAGTGGATATTTGCTGTGGGTGGCAGGTGACTTATTCTGCTAGAAATAAATCCTACCTTCCCTCCTGCTGTTTCCACTCTGAACCTCCAAGAAAGCAAACCACGGCTCCACCATCCAGAAAGGTCGGGTACTACCTGCTTTGTTCTGAAAGATTCAGGGGAAACAGTAATACCAAGACAAACCCTCTCTGGCCTCAGGAGGTTCTACTCGGTCTATACACAGCTCTTTTATCTGGCAGGGATTGAAGTGAGGTTCAGCTCCAACAGAAAATTCCCCATAGATGCTCCAAACCCACCTCTGCAGGAAGAAAACATGGATCACAACCTGCACCCCAAAATCTGGTGGCTAAAGCCACATGGCACCCAACACCCAGCAGCTCTGGCAGACCCATCATAGATGCTGCCAGTTTACCCTGGTTTTGACCCGTATCTCTTCCTGCCAGCTACTGAAGCATTTCGGGGAGAAGGCAGACGCATGAGGGGCAGGAGAAGTCAACCCTCAGTCTGTCTCTAGGAGAGTGGCCCCAAAACCCTGCTTTCAGCAGTTCAAATGATTTCTGCCCTAAATTAATCCTTATACAGAATTCTACCCCCTAAAAAAAATATGAAGGTCAAAGTCAGACTACTCTGGTTCAGACGGCCTGTCTCCCCACTCTGGCTGGGCCAGGGAGGTGGCACTTACACACCTGCTCACCCCAGAGCCCGGCCCAGCTTCTGGGGTTCCCCCGAAGCTCACTGCCCCTCATCAGAGCTGCCCAGGAAACCAGAACATGGTTCAGACCCCCACAGCACAAGAGCCCCAACTGACCGCTTCTTGGACCTCGATGCCTTCCCTAAGCCCGATCTTTCCAGGACAGAGACTGTCCGTGCGCCTGGAGGAGATGGCCGAGGACTGGTACCCGTGGTGCAGGGCGATTAAGAAGTGGAGTGATGAAGAAGGGGGCCTCCCCACACCGGTCTCAGCTCCTGCACGTGCTCAAAATTTTCCATTAAAAAAACACCCGTAAACACTACAGCAAAGCAAAACCTCCGTGGTGGTGAGACACCCCCTGGCGTGGGGGGAGGAACCCCAGTCATGGCTTGGGACTCAGCTCAGACATGGTGGCCTCCCGGGCCGGTGCTGTCTGGGCGTCTCGGCGCGGGCACCACAACGACCCAGACAGAGCGGGCATTCACGGAATATTGGCTGGATGATGAAGGAATTTTAAAAAAACCCCAAAACCTCTACCCTGAGCTGTCTAGACGCCCCAAGTGTGACTCGACAGTCAGGGCAACAGGCTTTCGGGGACCCCAGGGGGCAGACAGGGGAAGAGGGACCTGCTCTTACAGACGGTCCAAAACCAGCCCAAGAGGAAGGATACAGCTGGAAGGAGGGGAAGCCCTGCCTCTTGAATATCACATCTCTCCAGAGACAGGAAGTTTTGTGAAAGGGACTCTGACATTTACATGTAATTGAACATAATTTTCACACTAGTGTAGCCCCTTAGGATGATTTTCCAAGCTTCAAACACCGGGTGACTTTTCTCATTATAGCTTCTTAAAATCTCCAAACAGAGAAGACCCTTGGAGAAGCAAAAAACCCTCCCAGGCCCCTCCACCCCCATCTTCAGGGTAATTAAGCAGCGAGTTTCCGATTCCTACGTCTTCCTGATATACCCAGGGGCACATTCCCCAGAAATCCACAGCAGTGCCCCCAAGAGCTCACCTTGCACAAAAGCCACCGTGCTCTGAATCCTGTTTAACCTCGGGGTCGCTGGAGGCTCCCTGGGATCCACCTGAGAGGCAGACCTCCCAGCGTGGCCCATGTCCTGCGTGGCCTTCCCGAACTGGAAGCAGGACCATCGGGGAAGTCCCCAGCTCCCCCGGCCCCTGGCAAGGTTCAGAGCCACAGAGTGGCCCCACCCCAGCCAGAAACCCTAGCCTCTGTCAGACTCACAGCTAAATCGCCAAGTGGACAGTTACTGACCTGCTGGGAAGGCCCCCAGCGTGTCCAGGCAAAAGGCCCGTGGAGTTGAACTGGGGCTGCGAAGGGAGACAGCCAGAGCATTTAACCAAGGAGGCAAGGGTAGATGGAGACAAAGATTTCTAGTTTCTCCATGCCTCTTAGGAGCAACTTTTGGGGTGAAAAAATGGGGTGGAAGAGGGGTGAAGGGTACCCTGTACCCACTGACAACCCCTGGACCCAGCATTCAAGGCCCCCTTACCATACAGCAGCCTTCCTGTGACCATTCTCCCCATGGCCAGTCCCTCCTCCCTTCGGGTTACTTCCACTGGAAAGACCCCAACCTAGAACAAACGCCCAGAAGAGGTACACGAGGCCCTCCAGGCCCACCCAGCACACCTGGCAGTGAGCTCGTGAATCCCGCACACACCTGCCGCGTCCACCTGCTCTACCACTGACTCTTGGGGCCTGGGCTGCTTTGCGCACCTCCAGAGTCCCGCCTGGCGAGCAGCACGTGCCCAGGAAACGATGCCACCGTGTCCCACACTCACAGTAGAAAGAACACAGGCTGTGGGATGCGGCCAATGACACATCACGCAGGTAGCCATGTCACCTCCGGCAGATCAGAAAACACCCCTGAAGGGCATGCTTCTCCTGTGTGAACGGCAAGGTCAGACCCAACTCACAGGGCTGTCGGAAGGGTAAGAAATCCACCGACGGCATGGGCGCTGGGCCTGGTGCACGGTTGGCATTCGATTAGGTTAAGACTGTTTCTGGCAGAATCACACTCAGAGCAGTTGGGGGTTGAGGCACCCCGAATCCAACATTTGCCCGAGAATGGGAAGCAAAGGCAGGAAAAGGATGTCGGGGGCTCCAACGACCAAGGAGCCAATGTTCCTCAGGTGGTGACAGGTCCGGTCTGCGCCCATGCCTGGGACAACCCACCAGTGTCCTTTATACAAGCTGTCCCCCCACCCACAGTCATGGGACCACGGCTCTGGGGGCGCCCGGCCCAGCACCCCCTCACTGCTTGAGTGCTGGTGACGTCAAGGGCGGGCAGAGAGCAAATGGCACTGCTGCCGCCGGTTGACACTGGTGAGGGCGTCGTCACTGCCTTGGAGAGGCAGGAAGCTCTGGGTCACACCTCAAATAACACAGAGACGGTCCACACCCTTGGGGGCCTGGCTGGTCTCAAAACACTGGGAGAAAAGGAGAAGAGAACAGGACCGGCTGACGCTGAAGCTGCCATCCCAGAAGGCCAACAGGACAACCGTCAGAGAGCAGACCTGGAAACAGCCCCACCTCTGGGTGGCCTGGGGGAGGAGCTCCACAAGTCACAGACCCCAGGCTCAGGGCTGGCGTCCCTGCTGGAGATGGTGGAGGTGGTGGGTGGGGATGTTGCGCTGAGTGAGCTTGGGATGAATGAGGTTGTGCCCAGAAGGTGTGTCACAGGTTTGGGAATTTACCCCAAGAGCAATGGTCGCTACTGAGCAGCTCTCAGAAGGAGAGCTGACATCGCCAAGGGGTCATTTTTAAAAGGTCGCCAGAAAAAATTTAAAACAATGAGAAGGATGGCTAACTGCAAGACGACAGGGGCTGAGTCTTCGGCGGCGATGACGATGACAGAAAGGCGGTGTCTGCAGTTCAAGGTGACTGTTTTAGACCAGCCCCAGACCAAGCTGTCGGGCCCCTGCAGTGGCCCTGCTGCAAGCCGGGAAGAGAATCCAGCTTCCCTCCAGGAGACACTGGAACCTGAAGCCAGGCACCAAGAGTCACAGAGCAGGGGATTCCATTCACAGGACAACGTCCAGAGCAGGCAAAGCCACAGGCTGAAAGCAGATTGGTGGTTGCAGGGGCTGGGGAAGGGGCATGGGGAGTGACTGCTAAGTGGGTGCAGGGTTTCCTTTTGGGGTGATGCAGATGTTTTAGAACGAGATAGGAGTGGTTGCAGGACACGGTGAATGTCCAGCGGTCCCTCTGTACCCGCAGCGAATTGGTTCCAGTTCCCCTGTGGAAGCCCAAGTCCATGGGTACTCCAGTCCCTCCTATAAAATGACGTAGTACTTGCATGTAACCTCTGCACATTCTCCCGCCTACTCAAATCTCCTCTAGGTTACTCGTCATGCCTAATACAATGTAAGAGCTCTGTGAATAGTTGCTACACTGTACCATTTGGGGGATAACGACAAGAGAGAAAAAGTCTCTGTGTGTTCAGCACAGAGCTAGGCCCGACTGCACAGTGCGCGTCAGCAACCACGTGACTGTTTTCCAGACCTGTTCCCTCTGCAGTTGGTTGAGTCCGCAGATGCGGAACCCAGGGACACAGAGGCCGACTGTACCACATGCCACTGAATTGCTCACTTTCAAACAACTCTTTTTCTGTGATGTGGCATTCACCTCGATAAAAAACCAAAAAACAAAAAAACACCACCATTAGCCAATGCCACAGAGCATAGTAAGAATGCTAAGAGACCTCCTGGAGTTAAGTCTCCTTCGAGCCACAGGTCCCATTTCGGCTGGGGCGCCACCATTTCCTCACAAACCTGGGGCCACTTCTGACTGTCCTCGGCCCCGTGTGTCCCCGTTAACCCTGCAGGAGGACGGGTGCTCCCCACACCCCCAAATCCACTCTGCTCTGCCCAGAATGCTCCCCCCGGGGTCAAAACCTGGCTATTTATAGACAACACTGCAGGGAGCAGCATCCACCGTGAGGGAGGCTCAGGGGCCCCAGGCTGAAGAAGAGGTGAGACAGCCCACGGGAAAGAGGAGTCGCCCCAGGGTCCCTCAGCAGGTGCCTGAGAAGTCCAGGTCAGAGGCCCCCCACCAGAAGCATCCCCTGGATCCCGGCCCCTCTCCACACGCCCACCCTCTGTCATCCTCCTGCCTCTCTGTCCTCACTCAGCCCCACCCCAGCCCCACACTAGCTCCTGCTCACTTTGCACATCAATGTCCTCCCCCCAGGAACACCCACCTGCCTCTGTCCCTCACCTTCCGCCTGCCACCATTGCCATAATGCCCTGAGTACTGTCATCCCAGGGCCTGTGTCTCCCCAGCCACACAGAGAGGGAGGGGTCCCCTCCATCCTTTGTATCCTCAGCCCCAGCAGATTGGCTGCACACAGTAGGTGCTCAATACATGAGTGAAAGAATAAACGACAAGCGGCCCAACACAGCGCACGAGAGGAACCTCACCTTGGAGTTCCTGACCTCCCGCGGGGCCATGGGGGAACTCTGGTCTGGGAAAGGAAAACCCGGCAGGCAGGTTCCGTGAGGGAGGTGCCACCTCCCACCCCACCCCACCCCGCCCTGCCCCACCCCCAGCACGCCGTGGGCCCTGCATGTGACCTCACTGCCACCCCGTGAGGTGGCACCCACACTGCACGGTCGAGGCTACGAAGGGAAGCGTGTGACCAGGCCGCCCAACCGGAAAGCACTGGTACATCCTCCGAGCCCAGGCCCAGGCCTCTGCAAGCCCTGCTCAGAGCCAGCACGCCGCTGGCCGTGGCTGCACTCCTCCGTCCAGTGAGGATCCAGCAGGAGCCTACTGTGTACACCGAGCACTGGGGAGCCAGTGAGGAACAAGGTCCACGTGTCCTGCTCCTGCTCTCCTGGAGCCCGCAGTCCAGTGGGACAACAGCCAGCTGCCCATGGGGCCTCGCAGGGGTGAGTGTGTGTCTGGCTTGGGTGACTGTTGGCGCCAGGCAAAATCACAGGAGCAGGCGGGTCTGGGAAGAGGGGAGACATGAGGAGCTTGGGTTTTTTTGTTGTTGTTGTTTTAAAGATTTTATTTATTTTTAGACAGAGAAGGGAGAGAGAAGGAAGAAAGAGGAAAACATCAATGTGTGGTTGCCTCTCGTGCACCCCCTACTGGGGTCCTGGCCCACAACCTGGGCATGTGCCCTGACTGGGAATCGAACCGGCAACCCTTTAGTTTGCAGGCCAGCACTCAATCCACTGAGCCACACCAGCCAGGGCAGAAGTTTGGTTTTTAAAAGTCAAGTGAGAGGGGCTTGCAGGCTATAGACAGACATGTGCATGTCTGCTCAGCATGAACCGTGCAGGGCGGGGAGTCTGCAGGAGGCAGAGTTGTGGGTAGCGGGATATAGACCCTGGGGCCACAGCTAGGAGGGGGCACTGGGGAGAGGAGGTGGCTGGGCCGAGAAAGCAGTAAGGAGGGGATGGGAGGCAGAGCAGGAAGGGCCAGGAGGCTCAGCAGAAGTGGAGGCTGTGAGGGGTGGGGCCGGGAGCACTCCCGAAGCAGAAAGTTGGAGGGTGGGGTGGGGGGCAAGGGCACCAAAGCAGCAGAACTGGAGAGTAGATGCCAGCTAAAAAGTGCTGTGCATGTTGGCAGCTAGGATGGTGCCCTCCAGGGGCTGCTGGCAAGACCTGGAGGCGCCAGGAAGCGAGGGAGTGGACACCAGGTGTCCTGCCCTGGGAATGAGACTGGGCTTCGGCTCCAGGGGCTGCCCCTCCCACCCTGGCAGCAGCTCCAGGGGCTCAGTGGCCCCTTGAAGCTAGAACCCTGGGTCTCCAAGCCTGAGCTCTGGCTCCCTGCCTCCATCCCCCAGCTCCCTCCAGCTCCCTCCAGCTCCCGCAGCAGCCTCTCCAAGCAGCTGGAGGGGCAGTGGCCTTTGAGGCTGGGCCAGTCACCTCAGGGCAAGGCAGGGGCCCACAAAGTCCACCATCAGAGCCCCTTCAGCCCCACGATCACCCCAAGGCACATGCTGAGGCCCCTCCCTGGGGCCCATAACTCAGGGAGCATGATAAAAAAAACCCAGAGACCAAGTGTCCACAGGTGGAGGAACGGAGCACCTCAGCGTGGTCCACCCACACCATGGAATGTCACCCAGGCTTAACAAGGAGGGATGTCCTGACACCCACTACAACCCGATGACGGCACGGGGCAGAGGGAACGCTGCCGGTCACAGAAGCAAGCCTGTGTGATTCCGCTTCTCCCATGGACCTCAAGTGGTCTCATGCATAGATGCATAAAGGAGACATAGGTGGGTGCAGGGCCCAGGGGTGTGGAGTGGGGGTCAGAGACTGTTTCTCAGACGAGGAGCCCTGGAGACGGACGGCAGTGATGCACGACGGTGTGACTGTACTCTGTGCCCCCGAGCTGCACGCTCACAAACGGTTATGGTGACGTTGTGTGTACATTACTGCGATCTTAAAGAGAGAGAGGAGTATAAAACCCCAAACCAGGCAGCCTTCGCAGGTGGCTCTCGGGCACCTTGGTGCCGCCATGGAGACCCCCGCACATGCCCCTCTCGTCAGAGGTGGACTGTCCCCAAACAGGTAGGCCCAGCCACAGCACTCTGCCTGAGGACACTGGAGCAGAAGTCTCCAGGTGACAGTGCCGGGAATGATGCCCCCCACCCCCGCCCCGGGGCTCACCTTATCTCATGCCAAAGGCTCTGCAGCTGGTGGTGATAAACCCCTTTGAGAGCAGGTCCCTGTCTCCAGCCCAAGCCTGTCTCCCTGAGCCCCAGGCCTAGCTGTGGTCTGGACCCATCACATAAACCATCTCCACCCGTGCCCCTTGTCCCACCCCTCTCTAGGGGGTCCCCATCCGCTATGACCCCCACCCTAGCAGGGAACATAAGGACATCTGCACTTCTTCACCGTTCTTCACACCCACATCCAACTGAGTACCACACCTGCTGAACCCACCTTGCAAGCACCGCTGGCCTGTCCCAGCTGGCAGGAGACACACGAAGTAACACGAGGAAACCTGTTAATCATCAGAGGCCCAAACGCAGGCCCAGCAGCTGCCCGTGGCCACCTGCGGCCTGTCTGGTGCAGCCATCCAGACCCTGTCACCAGGCAGATCCTAGATCCCCACTCAGTGTGGCATTTCCGTTCCACATGCCCTCAGTCCTGGCCCAGAGCACCCGCTGCCTCCCTCATTTTCCCAGAGTGCCCGACGCTTCCCGGAGAGCTGCAGACGCACCCACACTCCTCCATCCATTGCCCCTTCGGTGATTTCAAGCCAATTAAGCTGGAGGTTAGGTCAGTCAGGTCCAGGGCTTGTGAAAACCCATTTCCACATCCCCTGACACCCAGCCCCACCTCAAATCAGCACAGTGGGGGTGAAGCCAGGTTGTGCCCTGGTGAGCGCCTGTGCCTATGGTTGACCCGGTTTGTGCCGTGACCAGCGGACTCCACTATTTGTTGAACAGCCGACAGAACTTTTAAAATATGAAACAGGTAAGAAGCTTTTCAAAGGCGCTCAGGCGGCGGGCAACAAGACAGATCCCCAACGGGCCACCGCCTTTCCCTCCTCAGCGTCAGGAAGGCCCCTCAACTCCAGGTCGGGAAGAGTGCGCTTATCCCGACTCGCCACCCAGCGGAGTCACAGGCCCCCTCTTTGAGACGAGATGCTACCCTTAAGTGCTTCTTAGGGGGTAGTTACAGATGGCCAGACATCAGTGTGAGACCGGCTTCCTAATAACACAGCCTCAGTGTGCACACGTGTGTGCTTGTGTGCACACATGTGTGTGCACAGACACTAGAAGCTGGCAAGGGAACCTTATATATTCTTCTCTCAACTTGAAACTGTCCATAATAACAACATTTTCCATTGAAAAAAATATGTACTTCTTTAAGAAAAGGTGAAGTCGATGGCAGTTAAGCACGTGGGCTTTGGAGTGAGAGTTTTGCTCCACCCCTCGGGAGCGGAGGCGAGACTGTGGCCAAGTCACGGGGCCATTCCAGCCTCAGAGGCAGGTGGATGGCAGGAGAGCCCACTGGTACCCGGGCTCTTAGGAGAAAACAAGGGTGCACGTGTCAAGGGCTCATTTCACAGCCCGGTTCTAGCACACGCTGTAACTACTCCTGCTGTTATTAGTACCACCACCATCTTCATCCTCAAACAAAGTCACAACCAGGAAGCTCTTGGCCACACAGTGCCTGGTACCTGGCTAGGAGCGGGACTTTCACCCTTAGGTGGGAGGGACGCTATCAGGTAACGGGCAGTTGAAAGTCCAAGAGAGAAGCACCTTCCTTTAAGTCCATATTTTGTCGGTCGGGCTCGTGGGGAAGGACGGGGTGAAGCGCCGAGGCAGACAGAACCTCACCTGCTCCTACCCTGTACTTTGGTCCGATAAAGATGCTCATTCCCCAACTTCTCAGGAACAAAAGATAAACTGAGTCACACAGACCACAACCTGTTTCTTGAGAAGAATGGGTGTGAAATTCCCAAACTAAACTTGTGAACACCATAAGGACCAGAGGTTTGGCTCAGCGTGAAAATGGATCAGCAGGCAAGTCTCTGCTCACCCAGAAGCCGGGGTAGGCGCCGGGGACGCGGCTCCGCACAGGGAGGGGAGCATCCGTTGTCCTCGGTGAGCAGGGGCCAGCGCTGGCCTCCACCACGCGGAGTGATCCCGCTGCTGCTCACAGGAGAGATCGGGCATCAGTGTGACTCCCCAGGGAGCGTGCGAGTGTTAAGCGGCGGCCCTGGAGAGCCCACGGCGGGGTGGCTTCAGCCTCGCTGGAACAGCCTGAGGAACGCAGCCTCACCCTGCTCCAAAGTGACATCCCTGGGAGCCCCTGGCAGGACCTCTCCTTCCTAAGAGCCCTGGGACCTCTGACCCCCAACCTCCCTGAAGCCACCTGTGTCCCTGCTCATGGCCGTCAGAGCCACTGCAGTTGATGTGTCACTGTCTTTTTTCTCTGCTTCCCTGGGAAAGAAAAGGCAGATTTGGCAAGTTACTGTGTGAGGCCACTCCGTACCCCCATCCGTGCACATGCAGGTTCTCTCCCCACCCCCACCCCGCCCCCGCCCCTCCGTCTACTGGGTAAAGCACTCCCTTCGGAAGAAAAGGCAGCGAGAGAGCAAGAGACGTGCTTAAGATGATCTAACCCAGCCCATCACTCCATAGCTGTGACAGCCTGAGTGCCTGGCCTGTGACCTCAGCACTAGGGACAGTAACCAATGACACAGCTGGCACTCTGGAGCCTTGGCCCTTAGCCCTGGCTGTGCACTCTGGGTAGGTCTGCCACCCTCTCTGGGCCTCTCTGGGGAGAGATACCCTGCAAGTAGGATGGGGCTTCCCCAGCTCCTCGATTCTTCCCAGGGGAGAAACCAGCCTCTGTCCCTGAAGCTTAATCCAGCGCTCCCACCATCCAGAGCAGGAGTACCAGGAAGGGACGAGGCAGGGAAGGGAAGGGCAGCTGCCTCTTCCTTGCTTGCCCTTCCCCTCTCCCTCCCCAGGAGGGACTTCTTCCAAGGACACCAAACTCTAGTCACTGGGGTGGCACTTTTACCAGCAACACCTGTTAAAATGCACTCATGACCAGTTTCTGAGGCTACCGCTGGAGTATTTAATTAAATATTACTCACTCAGGAAGCAGCCCCTGCCAACTCACCCCCAAACCGCACAGTTCATTTTCAGAGAAAGAAGGGGGGGAGTGCTGCCTGCACCCTCCCCAGCTGGCACCAGCACGGCTCCCCTGGCCCAGCGCTGGGGTCTGGCACAGCCCAAAGTCAGGAACCAGAGGTGCCACTGCCAGGTGACCGTGGAAGGCACACTGTCCCCCCACACAGCTGCACTCACTCAGACACACACAGACACACTCACACAAATGCACTCAGAGACGGACACACAGCTGCCCTCACACAGACACATTTACACAAATGCACCCAGAGACACACAGACACACTCACACAAATGCACTCAGAGACACACAGCTGCACTCACGCAAATGCAGAGACACACAGCTGCCCTCAGACACACACAGACACACTCACTCAGATGCATTCAAAGACACAGACACAGATTCATTCAGACACACACACACACCCAGAAACACTCATACCTCAGACACACATATGCACTCTCACACACATTTACACACCTATTCACACACCCACACAGACGGGTGCAGAGACTCACACGGGGATCACACACTCAGGCACACACCACCTCACTCACATACACCACTTGCAGTGTGACGGGCAGGCCAAGCGGGGCGTTAACGTTCCGAGGAGACTTTGCCGTGAACTTGAACAGCACCATTACCAAGTCCCTGCACACACTCGGGAGCAGAGGGATCCCACGATTCCACCGACCGACCCAGGCTGCTCTGGTTCTTCCGTTTGGATTGATTTCCTGACATTAACACTCGGCTCTCCCTCCGTTGCCGGGAGAAGCCGCGGCGGCTCCGGGGAGGAGGGAAGGGTGGCGCCGTCCGGGTGTCGCCCGGCGGACTCCCCGGGGGAGGCGCTACCGGCCGGGCGGGGCAACACCGAGGGGGCCAGTCCGGCCGTGCTGCAAATGCGGGCCCCGACTGGCGGGAAAAGCGAAACTAACTTCGTGGAGCGGGAGGGGCTGGTCGGCGCTCCCGCGTCTGCCGCGGGGACTGTCGCGGGAACGGAGGCCCTGGGGCACCCCGGCACCTAGAAGTCGGCGCGGGCCGCCGCGCGCCCCAAGCGCCTTCGCTTGATCTGCAGCCGCCGAGGCTCAACCCCGGGCGCAACGGTTGTCGCGGAGCTGGGACTCCTGCCCCATGTCGCCCCCGCAGGTGGGACCCGCGGACGCCGCTACCAGCCCGCACATGCAACGGCAGAAGCGGCAGCGGCGCGGGGCGGCGCCCGACCCCGTCTCCCGGGACCCGCGGCGAGAGAAAGCTCCCCGCGCCCCCTACGCTCCCCAGTGCCCAGCCCCGCTCCCAACCACTCGGTCCCCAAGTGCCGCGATCCCCGCGCCCACCCCGTCCGGCCCCGCAGCCACCCGGTTCCCGAGCCCGGCCCTGCCTACCGCGCCAGGGAGGCCGCTGCCGCCGCCCGCTCTCCGGGGCCGAGAGGCTCGGGGCGCCCGCCGCAGGGAGCGAAGTCGCCTCCTCCTCGCGGCCCCGGCGCCAGCGCCTGGAGCCTGGTTCCTCTTGCGAGCGCGCGGGCTGCCTAAGCGCGACTTCTGTGCAAAGAAGAAAAGCAACCCAAGGATTTAAAGTGAAAAATGAGAAAAGCGCCGGGGGCCGGGCCGGACGGACAAGGTCCCGCCCTCGCCCCGCCCCGCCCCGCCCCGGGGCTCCAGCGCGCGGGCAGCTGCGCACTGTTGGGGCGCCCGGGGGTCTCGGGGCGCGGGGCGGTCCCGGCCCTGGCCCCGCAGCGCCGCGTGCGTCTCGCGCCCGCTCGGCCGTCCCCCGCCGCCGCCCCCACTGCGCCCCACCCGGAGGCCTCCGGGCCGCTGGAGGCCGTGGCTGAGCGGGCGCGCGGGGCGGCGCCGAGGCGTCGGTCCTCCGGAGGCGTCTTTGGGAAACGCCGGGCGGCCTCCGCTGGGCCAGAGGCCGGGGTTGCAACACCCGCAGGGCCGCGGCGGCAGTGCCAGGCCCCGGGAGAAGGGGGTGAGGGGCTTACTAATAATAATTTTTTTAATCTCTTGGGAGAGGGTTGTTTCAGTAACCCCGGAGCAAGGCCTTGCTTGCCTCATCTGAGATTCCCAGCAGTTTAAAGTTCCGTAATTCTCGGGCCCGGGAGAGAAGGCTGTGGGCCGGCAGATAAGCCAGGGACTCCCCCGCCCTGCTCAAGCACCCCCACCCCCACTTCCCCGACACATTTCCGCCTCGGCACCCACAAGGGGCGAGGGTCTCCGGATTTTCAGACCCCAGAGCCCAGCGCCTGATGGCTCCAGGCGTAGGGCAGGCTGTAAACGAACGCGTGAGTGAACGTCCCCATCCCCGAGGACTTCTTTCATACAGTGCGCTGTGGCTCTAGCTCATCAAAGGAATTTCCCTCCCCGTACCCCCTGCATAGCAGCCACTTATACCTAGAACGGGGAAGCTTTTGAAGAAATTACTGTTTCAAGAACAAAATCGTACATTCCTCCACCCCTCGCTGTGTGTAGGGTCCATTGAAGGGAATGGGGAATTAGCATTATTGGAGAAGTTGTTATAAACAATGTGGTTTCTAGTTATTTGGTCTTCACCAGCACCTGTAAGGGCGGGACTGTTGAACTCATTGTGAAGAGGAGGAAGCAGTAAATGGCCAGAGGCCCTGCCCTAGGAGACCTTGGAGCCCAACTGGACTCTGTTAGTTTCCCAAGTTCAATGTCTTCTCACCTCACTGTGCTGTAAATCAGCTTTGCTTTGTTTTGAATTAAAAAATATATATATATATATATATGCCCTGGCTGGTGTGTCTCAATGGATTGAGCGCTGGACTGCGAACCAAAGGGTAGCAGGTTGGATTCCCAGTCAGGATACATGCCTGGGTTGTGGTCCAGGCCCCCACCAGAGGCAACCACACATTGGTGTTTCCCTCTCTTTCTCCCTCCCTTTCCCACTGTAAAAATAAATAAATAAAATATATTTTTAAAAAGATTATGGCTCAACTGGCTGCCATGGGCAGAGGGGTCTGAGCAGTCATTCTGGCTGCTCAGCTGACACACCTGGTTCAGGTGTTCTAGGGATGCTGAACCCAGGCTGGTCAGGGGGACAGCCACTGTGAGCAACCCAGGGGTGCTTGGAATTTAAGGGGGTACATGCCTCCCTTTAGTCACTCTGCAATTTGAGAAGGGTTCCTCATCCCAGGCCGTTCTGGCACGTGGGAGCACTGTGAAAACCCGGGATGGTGGTTGGGGGTGGTCCTTTCCAGGTTACTGGTTATATCCCAGAGTCTCGTCTTGAAACAGCACTGCCCCCTCTGTGCTTCATTTTTCTCCCCAGAAGGCGTAACCGTGCTCCGTGTTGTTACGCATGGAGTGTGCGCCCCTCACCAGGTGCTGTCTTTGAGTGGTGCGGCTTCTCTTCTTATCCTGGAGGACACGTCGGGGAACAGATCGGAGTGGACTGCACGGACGTGATTCAAGGGGCCAGAGACCCTCCCTTTGATGGGAACCCTGACAGCCGATTCCTAGTTGAGGTCCTCAGCGCTGCCCCCACCACTGTGTGTCCCCCCCCCCCCCCCGCCACAGCATTAATCTTGAAATCCCAACTCTGATCCATTTGGGTAATTAGGTCCTGCTGACCTAAATTTCCCAGAGGAAGCCCTGGGGAGTGAGCCTTCCTCTCCTCCAGGACACCAGGCAGGTGGGCTGGATGATGCAGAAAGCTGGTCGGGCAGCAGAGACCCCGGGGGCCTGGGGCAGCACTGAGCAGTCGTGAGGACCAGACTGTGTCCCTGTGTTCCTGTCGTATCAGTGCTGATACTACTGTTTGTTTAAAAGATACCTAATCTGCAATATGGTGACATCAGCTGATAAACGCCATCCAGGAATTTGCAGGCTGACTCAAGTCTTCAACTAAGTACAATATCTCCGTCCCACAGGGGTGAGGAGGAAGCGGGATGACTCTTAGCTCCTGGTGGTGCAACCCCCCAACTCCACCCCCCACCTCCACACACATTTCATCACCTGCATGGATACAATTTGCTCACGTCGCTAATCTGCCTCAGGAAAATGACAGGGAGACATTGGAGGATAGCACATGAACACCAGCTGCTTTTTCTGATGATGAAAAGTCTGTCCAGAAATGTCCCAAGCACCCTTTGGGCCCGTAGAGCAGAAGCCTGCTGCCTTCCTAAGCGTTAGGGACTCCATTTCCCCAAGTCCCTTTGTTGATTGGAGCGAATGAGCAAGGGATTTGGAACTAGACAAACCTAACCCAAACCCCAGCTCTGCCGTTCCCCAGCTGTGTGACCTTGAGCAAGTTGCTTAACCTCTCTGACACTCTGTTTCCTCTAGAATAGCTCTACATGTTCCCCAGAATTTGGTGGGGGGGAGGGGGGTAGATGAGAGGGCAATCATTCAACAAGTACTGAGTACGCCGTGTGCAGGGGATTGTGTTAGAATGAAATCAGAGGGTTTTGAAGAATTTCAAGATAATAGGCACATTTTACATGTTATTATTGATAATAATAAAAAGAGGTTCCCTAGAAAAGCGTGATCTGTTAACCCAGAAGTGTGGCAAGATCCATCCACCAGGACAGAAAAAACACTGAAGAGTATTAATAAAATTTAGGCCCAGCCTGCATCTCTAACATAAGATTTTCTTATCTCGTGGAGTGAAACCGAAGCCGAGTAGCCCTTACCTTACAGAAATGAATTAGTACATGGATTCATTTCACAGGCTCTGTGGCCTTAAAACGTCTGTGGGTTTCATGCAAGATCACATATTAGACAGTGACACCTGCTGGCAAAGTGTGATATTGCAGTGTAGCTCTATCAGACATTGTCACTCTGCAGAATGAAGGGACGATGCAAAGCGTCTGTGGCTCTAAATGAGACACTGGGTGATAACGAGGCTTGAGGAAAGTCCCTATAACTTTGAAAAGAAATGAATACGTAAGTGATTTTGGACTTGTGACCATAATTATCGCAAAGTTCTTCAAAAACACTTCCAGTGAAATAAACACATTCAGTGATCTTGACGCCTGTCTGAACTCTTCACCAGACATTTCCAACAGCCTCTCGCTAGTGCCTCCTCTCGCCCCGGGGCATCTGCGATGTTATAGTAAAGCTCCATTAAAATAATGCAACAAAGCCCCCCCTTCACGTAGTCAGCCATTCGGTCCTCCAGTGTTTATTTATTTTCATTAAACACTGAGAGAATAAGTATGGAACAGCACTACTCTGCATGCTGGAGAGCGAGTAGTAAACGGAACAGACTGGGCTGCTGGCCTGAAAGAGCCTCCTTTCAAGTTGGAGAGACGGACAATACCCAGTAACTGGATCGTTGCAGACGGTACTAAGTGACGATCAAGAATCATTTCATACAGACGTGCTCTGCAGCCTCCTTTTTCTTTAGACAGAGAGAGGCCTGCATCTATATACTAACATGTATCGAAGGCTGACTCTGTGCCAGGCGCTGCGCTCCGTCATTTGCACCTCTCCTACGAGGCGGGTGCTAGGACTATTTATATTTTATGACGGCAGGGTCTTCCACATTTGGTAGCATTTGTCCCTTGGTGCCAGGAAAGACTTTTCCTGGGCATCGTGTCCCCCAGCAGAGGGGAAGTGCCCAGGCCAGCAACAGCTATGAAGCTCAACAAGAAGTACACTGAGCAAAACGGAAAACAACTTAACAAACTCAGCCCACATGTATGATGCTCTAAACTGGGAGCTTAGACCTGAAGTCACCAGCTAATGTGCTTGTTCCCTGATTTTCTGTGATGGGGTTTCTCCTTCTCCAGAGGCGTTTAGCCACGTGCAATAGGAGACGGTTGCTGCCGCACAGGAAAACGCCTCCCTACTCAAGGGCAACACAATTTTCTGATACTGTTGTTACCAAAGAGTCAAGTCATCTTGCTGAGCTGAAACTGTTTGGCTGCAGAGTCCGCCAACTCTCCTAATGTTAGGGAGAGATTTCTGATCGTTTGCTCACTGGCACTCACTCCAGCTCTCCGAAGGAAAGTGCTCCCTGCGGAGGCAAACCCAGAATCACACACACCTCCTGGGAGTCCTCGGCTAAGATGGGGTTACAGATCTCCTGGGACAAGCCAATGGGAGGCTGCTGTTTTGTTAAGAAGAAGTAATAGGAGAGTGAGGACAGTGAGAGCCCTTGGTCCTCTGATTCCCTAGCCGTGGAGGCAGTAAGTCACCCAGGCATTAAGGCCATCACCAAAACCTCCTGGCATAAGGGTGTAGCCAGGAGGTGCACAGAAGGTGCCAGTCGAAGGGACAGTGTCCGTGGACCCATTCTCTAGTACACAGGTGCTAATATCACTCAGCTGACGCGCAGACGCTGCATTTTACATACTGAAAGGTGCCTAAATACACGGCAATGCCAGCAAGCCGACGAATGGCCTGATTCCCCTTGGTTGTCCCACAGTGTTTCGTATCCATGTTTCCCCACACCAGGGTTGGATTTGATTGAGTCAAGTAGTGAGGTTAGGTGGGCTTAGTACCCCAACTTTACAAGATGGGCACAGGAGACCATTGAAACGTGGGATGGCATTTGGAATTCCAGAAAAATTACTTGTAGGATGAGCTGAGGGGTCATTACTGTCCTGGACAGATCAAGGATTCTGATGATAGACCCTGTGGTCAAGTGCATCGTCCTTCCAAGACAGAGAGCGGGGAAATGAAGCGAGGAGCACCGGTAAGAACAGGGTGTATGCCGGCTGGGTCCATGCCTTGGGGGAAAGCTGCTTCCCTCTGGTGCCGCCTGCTTCAACTCTGGGACATCTTTAATTTCCAGTCATGGGATGTCACCCAGGTCCATTCAGGGTTTGGTGTCTTCTTTAGGTGTGCCATGGGGATCCTAGGGGCCAGTCCCTGGAGTTTGGCCGCACAGGGGCTTGTCAACGGTACCCGAATGATGTTAACCTCGTCACAGTATGAAGCTGAAAGGAGTCCTTTTGGGGGTGTCTTTCCCAGTGAAACAACTTCCGGGACACAGAGGGTGGGGTGTAGAGCTGTCGTGTCCCCGAGCACACAGCCAAATCACGGTCCTTTTCAACAGCAGCAATCGGGCTTTTACAGCCTTGAAGTGTGTCTCCCTTGATCCACTGTGGATCGAAAGCGGCAGCAGCCAAGGGCATGGGGCATCTGTAATTATCCCAAAAGGTCGGTTACTGAGTCCTGAGGGCCGAGGCCAGGGACATCTCTTCCTCTGTGGTGCAACCAGTGCCGGGCGGTGTAGACCTAAGATTCGGAGGAGCTGGGCTCAGCGCTTTGTCTACCTGGGTTCTAACCGCGCCCGTGGGGCGTCCCCCTGAGCCCCAGGGCTGAGGGCAGGGAGCAGAATGGAAATGGAAGACCCGTCGCCCTGCACACAGTTGTTGAAACGCCCGACCAGGAAGGTGGGCTCCCTCCTCACCGTGGAGTTGGAGAGGGGTTGGTTCCCCAGGTGGGGATAACCGCTGCTAACAGAATTTTAGCCACAGAAGAGGCAGAGGCCTGTCTGCAAGGGAAGCCTTCGGCCCAGTGAGGACACGCACACACCGTGACTACAGCGCTTACACCCGGGACATGGGGGAAGGTGTAGGAAATCCATTTGCCAAATCTCAAAGGCCCCTAAGGCAATTTGACGTGTCCGGGAGCAGGGCCAACGGGCTTCCCCGGACCGTGTTCCGGACCGTGGGGCAAGCTAGGCAGGCACTTTTTGTAGGGTTATTAGCAGTTTCCCACCAATACTGGCCCACGAATGCCGCCATTTTGTCAGCAGGCCAGAGTTTTCAGGCTTGGACAGTGGGAAGGAGTCGGAATCGTAGAGTTTCTGGTAGGACCCATTTATTACTTGGCCAAACCAGGGCTCTCTGTCTCCCTCCCTCTCTCTTATTCATCGCACCAACAGTTACTAGACTTCCAACATTGTTTTTTTCTTTTCTGAGGTCAATTGTTGGGCATCTCTAGTTGATTTTTCTCGGCTGTCATCTTGAGGAGCGTTCCTTTGGGCCATGGCAACTGTCGGGCCATTTGTGGGTGGTGTTTTGGGTGGAAATGTCAGTGAGGTGGTTTTCTTTAGCTTCTAGGGAGTCGAGTGTGGCGTGCGCAGGGATCTTAGTAACAGCCAAGGTTGCTGGCGAGACTGGAGTCTGATAGACTGGGTATCAGAGCCATGGAAAATCTTTTCCCTTTTAGAGGTAAGGAACCCTCGCTGTTTCCATCACACCCCAAAGTCATGGGCTACCCCAGCGGCAAGCTGGCTTTTGGTGTAAATGTTTGGAGTTTCTCCCGTGGCTAAAGTACAAGCCCAAGTAAGAGTGTATGATTCAGCCCTGGTCCGGCAGCTCAGTTGGTTGGAGCATCATCCCTTATACCAAACTGTTGTGGGTTCAATCCCCGGTCAGGGTGCATGCGGGAGGCAACTGATCGGTGTTTCTCTCTCTCTCCCCACTTCCTCTCTCTCTAAAATCAATAAACATATCCTTGGGTGAGAACTTCTAAAAAATTTTTTTTTAAACAAGTGTATCGAATTCAGCCTGGTGGGCTGCAGTGGCCAAAGGTGAAGGCACTGCCTTGCTGACTCAAAAGGAGTTGCATATACCCAGCACAGTATTTGCCATTTTTCACCCCTTAAATAAGAACCGTCACTAAACCATGGAAAATCTGCACTGATTGGAGGAACCTCCTGTCAATCATCATGGGGTGTTGAAAGGTGCTGTGTCAACATTAAGCAGTGATAAGGGGAGATGTGAAGGATTAAGGTTTCTACACCAAGAGAGAGTTACATGTAACTTGTTCAGGTTGCAGCACTAGTAAGTGATAGAGCCTGGATCCGAACCCAGGGTTTCCGGCTCAAAAGTCAGCAGCTTAACCATTATTCTGTGTCACTTCTTAGATTTTAGATGTCAAAAATGGAAAAAAAAAATTATGAAACAGTAGTACAAGCAGGCCATTGAGGAGTACGGTAGCAAACATCTGGAGAAATGACTATCAAGAATTGAAAGCAGTCACCTCTTGGGGTGTAGCACCAGGGCGTGGGGAGGCCTGGAGCAGGAAATTTCTGGGGGTTTTGTTTTACTCTATTTTAAAAACTATTTGCATGCATTATTTTTATTAAAATACAAATCAGGTCAAGAAAAGGATTTTCAGCCCTGGCCGATGTGGCTCAGTTGGCTGAAGCATCGCCCCCGTATACCAAAAGGTTGTGGGTTCGATTCCCGGTCGGAGCACATGCCTGGGTTGCAGGTTTGATCCCCACTTGGGGTGTGTTCAGGAGGCAGCTGATCAATGTTTCTCTCTCTCACTCGCCTCCCTTCCCCTCTTTCTGAAATCAATAAGCATGTCCTCAGGTGAGAATAAAAAGAAAAGAAAGAAAAGAACTTCAGAAGGCATCCCTCCTCCCCGAGGCAAGCCTCTGGCCAGCTCCCTGGGTGAGGACCAGCTCCATGGGTGCTCGCTAGCTCTGGTGTTCTATGCACGGCTGTGGCTCAGGCCAACTCGGGTCTCCCAGCTGCGGGGCTCTAGGTGAGCTCTTTCCCCTATGTCTGATGACCCCGTGGAGCCAGCCACCAAGACGTGGGAGCAGAGCCATCAGGCCCAGTGGCCTCTCATCCCAGGCAGAGCTCAGAGCTCTAGCATCTGACCCAGAGGGACAGGTCCCGCCCTAGCCACTGCCCACTGTTGACACAGGCCCATGGAGGATCTCAGGGAAGGCGAGGTCATAAGCCAGGTAGCTCTGCGTATCAGCGCCCCCCTGCCCCTTCTCAGGTTATGGGTCATCGGGTCACCCTTTTCCTCTGATTTCTATGTGCCACAGAGATGCCCAGTGCCTCTCTGGATGAATGGTGCTCTGGGATACTGGGCCGGCCAAATGCCAGTCAGCTCCTCCCAGCCTCCCCTGGGAATGCCCCTCAGGGGCGGCCCGGCCCCCTCCCTCCTTGTCCTCCACACTGTCCTTGCTCCAAGCACCCCGGATCCTCAGCTGCTTGGTGTTGGGGAAGCTGAGTCTGGGTGAGGTCCCCACAGTGCCCGCTGTGAACCCAGAAGGAGGAGGTCTGGGGTGGAGTGAGTTGAATTTCCTTTCTATTTAAAGAAAAAAAAAACAAGTCAATATTTTTAGGTGCCAGCTAAGAAGCGGCTTCCTCTACACAGGGTCTCCGTCTGCCATGTGGTGGGTGGTGTCTGTCCCCGGGCTGGCTCAGGACAGACACTGACATCTGGTTTTAAGTGAGGGGTCTGTGTTTCTTTCCGCATCCAACCAGTGGGTTTGCCTGGAGCTCCAGAAGGAACTTGCAGGAAATTGGTGGCAATTTGAACCCGGGCTCCTTCTGGCCTCTGATTTCACTCCGGTCCTGGACCACCCAGGCGGCTGGCACTCAGCAGGAGAGGGCTGAGCTCTGTCCCGAAGCTGCATCTCAGAGACACGGTAGCAGATGCCTAAAGCCAACACCATCTGTCAACCTGTGTTTCTCCGTGCTCAGTACGGCCCGTGGCAAGGAGGCGCCCCAAGTCACCCTGCCGCTAGCCTGTGTGTGGGTCACCTTGTCTCCCAGGGCAGCAGGGAAGGACACAGGGATGGTAGCAAAGGCCCAGAAAGAAGCTCTGCCTCCCCTAGGGGCTCTGGGCTCTGGGCGTGGCTGGTGGAGGTGGAGTGTGCACATGGGCTGAGACCAGGGCACGTGGCAAAGCAGGTGCAGGGGAGGGGGCCCCCACCCACTGGGCTGCTGGATGTATAGCTTTCTCCCCCACCCACTGGGCTGCTGGATGGAGAGCTTTGTGGGTGAACTGCCTGCGCAGCCGCCATCCTCACAGCTCAGAGGGCACTCGGAGAAGGCCGGAGCCTTCAAAGGGCTTCCAGGTCACTAAGTAGGAGCAGATCCTCCTGGGCCAAGGGGTGCCTTGGGGGTTGCATCCCATGCAGCTGAAGCTTCTGGGTGGGGGTGCTGAGGGCCCAGAGATGGGCTGGAGCTGGCCTATGTCCCACTTCTTCTCAGTGGCTCCCAGCTGGAGCACCCTTCATGGAGAAGCATCTGTGATACCCCCCAAGGTGGACACATGCCCCCACCTAGTACCCCCACAGCTCCCAGGCAGCCTGCGATCACCTGGGTCCTTGTCTCTTTCCCCACCAGACTGGCGGCCCCGGGCAGGTTGGCCCTCTGTCCCGGGCCCCGTTTATCCCCAAACCCAACACAGTGCCTGGCACCCAGTAGGTGCTCAATAAATCCTGTGCGGTGATGTGAAATCAGTTGGCAGCAGTTACTGGACACATAATCTGCGGCCCCCGGCCAGCTTTGCCCAGAGCCCTTCTGTCCCCACCCGAGTTGGGCACCTGGGAGCCCGCCTTGTCAGCTGCTCAGTTCTCCTGCTAGACTCTCATTTCCTGGGTGCAGGGCCGGGTGTCTGTCACCCTTGTATAAGACAGAGCCCCTGGGACATAAGAGACATGCAACTGTCAGATAAACAGGCCTGGTGAGTGTACCCACGTCCCTGCTTTTGCAGTGACCCGTGTCTCCTGCCGCCGAGGGTGCCACAGCGAGGGCCGCACCGAGTCCCTTCCCAGAGAGCAGGGTTCACGACCAGGTATCGGAGCTCAGTGGTCCATTCGGGCCACCTCTCCTCAGACCACCCGCATAGCTGTGATTCGAATCCACAGACCTGCTCTTAACCTCACAGCACACTGTCCTGCAAAGGCCACGGACAGCAGGGACCCCGAGTCCTTGCTCCCAACGTCCTACTGAGGGGCAGAGAATGTGCCCCAGGCTGAGTTGAGCTTCGCTGGCTGTTTGGATAGGCCTGAGGTCTGAAAGGAAATCTCTCCTGGCAGGAGCCCCTCTGTGAGTGCAGAGGAGCAGGCAGTGTGGGCAGAGCTGGAGCCAGGACTTCGCTGAGCGGGGGGAAGGGCCCTCGGGAGGGAACAGAATGGGAGCCCCAGGGGACAGAGACACAGAGGGAGGCCAGGCTGCACAAACACTGTGCCCTTCCTTCGGCACGAGGTCAGTCCAGGTGACCCTTCCCAGCTGCGGTGACAAATTGTCCACTTTACTCCAGTCCCACCGATGGATCCTACAGGAGCCGGGGGCCAAGGGAGGTGGAGATGCAGCCCAGATTCGGGGGGCAGGGCGGAGAGGGGAGCAAGGAGATGGAGGATGGGCAAACAGAAGAAGCCCTACTGTGTCACCCTCTCTCTCTGTGGCCAGGGAGGGGGACCGGGTGGCATCAGCCCTCCTTCTGGAGAGGGCGGGAACAGTAACCCGAGAGGGAGGAATGGGGTGCTGGGAGGGTAATGCCACAGTCCCCACACACACCAGGCACAAGCTAGGCCCCGGGGGTCAGAGCCTGGGATGGCCTCCTCCTCCAGGCTTGGGCACGGGTGAGTCAGCATGGAGGTGGCTGGACGGATGAGGTGCCGCAGAGCCTGGTGCACAGGGCACACCTGAGCACAGGTATGTTCAGTTGCCTCCTGGGCAGTGAGCGGGTGTTGGGTTCCGGTCTTAGGCACAGACGCTGATGCTCAGCAGCTCTAGACGTTGGGGACAGCTAGAGGCACACCCTGGGTTCCCGCCTGTCATGGAGCACTGTGCTCCCTCACGCTCCCCAAACACCAGTCGTTCTGCAGGGCATGGCGCTGGAAAGACCCGGCCCTGGGAAGAGGCCCACAAAGCCACTGCACTTAGCTGGGGACACACCTGAAGGGAGCTGCGGAGTGAGTCCTGGGGTGTCCGGCGGGGAGGAAGGGGAGGCCTTGGGACTGCCGAGGGAGCGGCAACAAAGGAGTCCCTTTTTAGGAAAAATGGAGCCTGTTTGTGAGACACCTGAGCATTCTTCCTCAGGAAACTCTCCACCAAGGGGCCATCCCAGGGTGGGGGGCACAGGGCAATGGTGTGACAGGGCAGACGTGGCCTCTGAGGGGAGGCGGCAGCCAGACCCCGGCCCACTGCTTCCTCGTGTCTCCGGAGGTCCAGCCCAGGGGTCTTCCCGCCTCGGTGACCGCTGCACAGCGCCTGCATGGCTACCCGCTGGCCTATTGGTGGTCAAGCCAGCTTGGAATGTCGCTCGATACAAGACTCAGGCGACTGCAACCTCCATCGTCCCTGGTCCTTATAAGGCACTTCCCATGGAGACCCTCCAGGGCTTTACATTAAGTCGAAATGTTTGCAAGGCATCAAACCGTGGCTAAGAACGCAGAAGCTGGGGTGACTGGGGAGCGTTGGAGACACTGGGAGGGACTGTAGCAGCTGGATGCGGGGGAGACAAGGAAAGCACCCTGGTCCGTGTTTATTTTTGAGTGCAAGACCACACCTCGCGGGCACCTCCCCTCCCGTCTCTTTCTGACCTCGCTCTCAAAGCCCGGTGGGTGTCGGAGCAGACTGCTGGCAAAACCTGGGCTTCTGGGCTAACTTGATGATTAGAAAAACTTTTGGGTGGATGTTCCCTTTTCCGGAACACGAAATAACAACTGCCCAAATTGTCATTTCTATGAACGAGAACGCCCCGGCTTCTGAGGGCCAGTGGGCCCTGAGTGAGCTATTCGAAGCTTTGACACACGTCAGCTGGGAGGCGCCGCCGTGTGGGCCTGGGGCAGCACCTTCTCCTTTCAGGAGGGACCCTCTGGGTTGGTGCAACACCCCAGGGATGGACAAGCTCCCCCTACCCCCACCCGGAGACTGATTCAGAGACAGGCCCTCTCCCTGCTCCCAGGGGGAAGGGCTTTGGGGGCAGGAATCTGATTAGGAACGGGAGGTGGATACTCGCCTTGAAGCTGCACGTGACAAAGACTGAGAAAAACTCAACTGTTCACAGCTGAGAACTGGGGGGCAGGGAGGCGGGAGGCGAGGGAGGGCAGGGAGAGGGCTCTGCAGGCCCCTCCTGGCGCTGCCCTGGCGCTTGCACCCAAGGGTTCTGTGGTTGTATCCGACTGCCCCACATCCCTCACATCCCCGGGAGCGTGACGCCGGCAGAGGACGTGAAGAGACACCAGCCGTGGCACCCGGTCCTGCTGCTTTGAGATGCTCCCTCCCAGCATCTCCTTCTCAGAGGCCGCAGTACACGCCCTCGGGTGCTGTCCTTCACCGCCCTGTGGACTGCCAGGAAGATGGGGAGCATCTGTGAGAGGGGTCACCCTGGCCGCCACGGCCTCCCAGGAGGCCCAGGGGCCCTCGGGCGGCGGAATGCGGCTGCTTGGCTCAGACGTGCCCGGATCTGCCCTGAATCCAGACCGAGAGCCACGCTCCAGGACTCACTCGACCTCCCCCTCCTCCGAGCACACACAGCCCGTGCCCAGGCCCGCAGCCCACCATCCTCCATCTCCCAGACAAAGCGGGAAAACATGGATTTTGGCAAAACAAGTTTATTATTCAAAAATAAATGTTACGTTGGACATAGAAAACGTCATTTTAAAAACTCTGAATGTGTCTCATTGTGTGAGGCATCTTTAAGTGCCCAGTATTTCCATAAAAAACCAGGGGCAGTTTCTCCCTCTCTCTGCAGAAAGGCAGTCTCGCCGCTCGGCAGAGGGGGTTCTCCGGCCGCTGTCTCTCCACTGCACAGGGAGTTTCCGCGGCTCCGTTCTCCTCATCTGACTGAAGCCCAGCACCGTTTCCCAGCAAGGGACACAGAAGGCAGGGACCTGATTCGGGTCCCTGGGATCCTGCCTTCAGGGCCCACCCCCCCCACCCAGGTGTCTTGCTGGCAACTGCCCCTAAGCACTGAACCAACTTGGCCTTCCTGGCTGGGAGCAAGGCACAGGTGGGCGGCAACAGCTCTGGGGCCAGGGCCCAGGCCCAGGGGAGGCCCTGCTGGTGTCTGCCCTCACCCTGGTCTTCCAAATGCAGACCCAGGGGGATGGAGGGAGCGCCCTGTCTCATGGAAATGTCATCTGAAAAAAGCCAGTAGCACCTCAAGTGAGCTGTGGAGCTGCAGCGGGAGGGTGGTGCCCAGCAGAGTGGCTGTGGGGGAGGTGTGTGTGGGTGCGGGGTGGGGTACCCCGCAGCCCACATCCTTCACTGCAGCAAGTGGCCGGCCAGGGGGCCATGCTCTCAAGGCCCCTGTCTTTCATGGGGTGGGCAGGTGCAGATCGCGTGGGCCGGACACCACGGCCACCTCGCCACGCCACCACTGGCCCTTCCTGTGACTTGTTCGTTCTCTTACACGCTACCAGGCTGCTCCTCTACTAGGGGACCAAGGGCTGCAGGGCCCTACCTGCTTAAGAGAAAAACGTAGCTGAGCAAGGACGAGGCAGAGGCTGCATGCATTTTTGCTGGGGGGGGGGGGAGGAGTGAGGGGGGACTTTTTCTGAAAACTAAATAGCAAAGGTTTGATGGAAGCTTCTCCCTTCCTTTCTGTCACAGTGTCCCCAGCTCTCTCTGCCTGGGCTGGCTCTACGGTGGGGAAAGGCAAAGCTCCCAGAGGGAGGGACCAGGGGGACCAGCCTGCGCATTCTGGAATGAGGATCCATCCCTGAGGAGGTATTCGGGAGTATTCGCCCACAGGCTGAGCCCAATTATGCTGCTAAACTGGGAGCGGGAATGAAGCATCGTCTGCGGAGAATGGGGAGTGGGGAGGATCAACAGGACGAGACTGTGTTAGCTTGCGGTTAGCAGAAAACTGTGTTCCCAGATCGAAATCAGATTCTAGCTTACAGCAGCCTGGAAAGTCCCTCGCCTCTTTCCCGACAACACGTGGTGATGATGCTCTAGAGAAGCCAGTTTGACAAGGCCTCCCGAAGGGGGGCCCTCCTGCTTTACAGGACTCTGGGTAATGGTCATTGCAGCGAGCACCCCAGGGCTCCCTGGGAAGGAGATGGCACCGCAGGGTGGCCGGAAGGGCAGGTCTAGAATCCTCAAGACCCGGCTTCCGTGACTGGCCTGTTGTCTTTTCAGACTTCGGTTTCAGTTTCAAAATCATCAGTAAATGAGGCCCCCTCCGCCTACCTCACAGGGTAGCTGGAAGGACTCAGACAAGGCCACGTTGGACAGAATGCTTAGTGTCCAGCCTGGTACTTAACTCCTTTGTCACAATCGTCCCAGGCTTCTGATTGGAGCTTCTTCAGCACCCTCCCTCACCATGGGGCCTAAGCATCCCACCTCCGTCCGGGGCTGAAGCTGCACTGGCTCAGGGCCTGGGCTGCCTCACTGGGCTGGGTGAGCCCGAGGCGTGGGGCTGCGAGACTGCAAGGCCTGGGTCCCAGTCCCAAGGCGGTCAGCAGTGTCCCAGTGGGAGCCAGGCCCGTGCTCCCTCCAAGCCTGGGTCCTCGGCTTGTGGAACACAGCAGAGCTGGATTCCAGCAGCATTTCAAGCTGTGAATCAACTCAAGTTAGTGGACTACAAGCAGCATTTTTTTTAATGAAAAGTAGAAAAGAGAGGGTACCCCATGTCACAACCCTTGTGCTTGGGACAGATCTCTGCAGGGCTCAG
Organism: Desmodus rotundus; assembly: GCF_022682495.2. NCBI lineage: Eukaryota > Metazoa > Chordata > Mammalia > Chiroptera > Phyllostomidae > Desmodus > Desmodus rotundus. The sequence goes on along the minus strand of NC_071389.1, from coordinate 4,956,944 downwards.
GATGTCAAGGGTTTCTGGCTGTGGATCGTGGTCCAGAAAGTGTGGAAAGCAGCAGTGTGGCTGGCCAGGCTCTGAGACTCTCTCCTTCCTGGCGCAGGGCGGGAGGGGAGGGAGAAAGGGAGTGGGTGGAAGCAAATGCTGACAATGTCTCCTGTGGTCTTTTCGGATGTGACTTTAAGACAGCAGTTGATTCTGGGCAGGAAACCTTTGGCGCTTCTGCCCCATCCCTACCCCCAGATGCAAACTCTCCACAGACAGAGGGTGCATTCTGAGGCAGGGCAACACTCTAGGAACAGGACGTGCCAGGCTCAGGCCTGCAGTGACTCACTATTATTCAGAAATGGTAGCAGCTCACCCTTTATCCTGGACTGACTCAGGCCTGTGGAGGTTGCTTTCTCTCTGGTGTTGCAACCACAGAAGAAGAAATTCCCTGAGAACAGCTGGGGGAGTGCTGAGGGCCAAGGGCGCAGGGAGGCAGATTATGAAAATGCAAGTACAACATGGGGGTGGGGGAGCGGAGCAGGGTGGGATTCCTGCGAAGTCAGATGGCACACCGGCAGGGATGGTGCACGAGCGCCCCCATGTGGCCACAGGTAGCACCCAAACTGCAACCACCTGGGTCCACCAGCATCTCTACAGCAAAAAAGCTAGGGTGCTGACCTCTAGCAAGGGAGGAGACTTCCTGAGCCTGATACCGTGATTCTTTTTCACCAGGGTCAGCTCTCCTGGTACACAGAGAGATGCCCTGTCTGGTCCTGGCCGCTGGAGGCCAGAAGAGGCGGCATTTTAACAAGACTGCCCTGGTTCAGGCATCCATTTCACAGGCTCCCATCTCAAACAAGAGCAGTAATTCCTGTACATCCGCAGCCCTGAAGACAGTCTGAACAGCCTCCCCAAGGACAGCCCTCAGCCTGACACGGGCGTGGCGCGTCTAGTGCACAGTGTGGGCAGGGGATGGGGCACAGTCCCAGCCTGGCGGCATGACTCTGTGGGAAGCTGAAGTAAAAACTGACGATTTTGATTTTTTAAAAGTATTTCAGAGATACCCCCTGGGGGTTCCAGAAAAACAGGTAGCGCTGGCTTGTACTTCTCAAGGGCAGAGCACCCAACCTATTCTCAAGAAGCTACCGGTTTGTGCCCCAAGTCTTCCGGCAGGGCGTCAGTGGTGAAGCGAGAGGTGGCAGGAGGGGCTGGCAGGCTGAAAGCCACCACGAGGTAGTATGAGAAAGGTGAGCGGTCGCCAACACGACCATGCACCGTGGCCGCCCCCCAAAGGGCCTGGCCCCTGTCCGGTCAGATCAGTGTCTGGATGGTCTGTGGCTGGATGATACATCTCTCCCCACAAGAAAGATGTGACTGGGTCTCCTGGTCAAACAGCAGAGGGTACTGAGTGGGAAGACCTGCCAGGAAGTCCCCTGAGATGCAAAGGCCCCTCTTAAAGAAGGGCTCCCTGGAATGGCCCGAGCACCTGCGCCCCACGTGTTTGACGGTGGGGACCGGGTCCTCCCTGAGGAGCTGGGGCACCAGCGGCTCCCCCACGCAGAGGAGTGCGTCTGCTGAGGAAGGGCTCCCGACAGCAGTCGCAAGGTTTTTGGCACTGTGGTAACAACCTGGTGTCTGTGGCTGTGTTACCGTCATTGTCCTCCTCCTGTCTGTGAATGGAGGGTCTGGGGGACAGCAAGGCACAGAGCGGGCGTGGGGAGGGGCGCCCATAGTCGGGACTGAGGAGGAATGGACTGGACGCTCTGAGCAGGTAGACAGGACGGCAGGCTGAACGTCGGAGGCTCGGGAAGAAGAGGAAACAGGAAGCAAGGGTTGCAGCGGCCCAAGCGCTCCAGACAGTTCCCAGCACCCGCTTGACTGGCACTCCCTTCTTTCTGCTATCCACTCTTCTCCACAGGGGCCAGTTCGCGGGTCCCCCCTCCAGACACCCCCCAGCGGCTGACCGCATGCCTGCTTCTGGGGCTCGGAGCTTTCACACGGTCCTGTCTTGTGCTGGTGACGTTCATGCGTAGCTGCCGCAGGTCTTCTCTTCGGGTGGATGTTTCTCTCCTGCCTTGGATTTGAAGCGCCACCCGAGCCTCCATGTCTTCCTTCTTTCTGTGTCTGCCCACCCCAACTAGACGGGGACCATTAGAGGGGCTGATTGGGATAGGGCCTCTCCCAGGGCCTGGCCCCGAGGCATCAGATTCCAGAGAGTCGGGGCACACGGGCAGGTGGCAGGACTCAGAGGGGAGGGGACAGGACAGGTGAAAGACAGCATGGGAAGGAGCAGAGGGCGAAGGCACCGTCATCCCAGGAACGCCTCGTAGTCCATGTACCAAACCAGCTGGCCAGAATCGGGCAGGACGCCCGAGATGGGCCACTTCTTGGGCTTGTAGCCCACACGGCTCACCAGCATGGTGATCTCACGCTTCAGCTTGCCCATGACCAGGACCGCCACCTTCCTAGCGCGGTTGATGAGGGGCAGGCTGAGGCTCATGCGCTGGTGCGGCTTGAAGGGGCTCTCAGTCAGCACGACCAGCTGCTCGCCGTCCAGGCCAGTGGGCGACTGTGGGAACAGGGAGGCCGTGTGCCCGTCGGTGCCCATGCCCAGCAGCACCAGGTCGAAGCTGCCGTTGGTGACCAGGGCTGAGATCTCCTCGGCATAGGCCTGGGCGCCCCGGTCCTCCTCGGCGCAGAGCCGCCGGTGCAGGTGCACGGGCATGGGGTGGACGTTGTAGTATGGCACCCGGACGTGCTGCAGCAGGTGCGTCTGCAGGCCCTGGAAGTTGGACTCGGGATCCCAGAGCGGGACGCAGCGCTCGTCCACCAGCCACAGGTGCGTGTGGGCCCAGGGGAAGCTGTAGTGCCCCGTGGCCAGCTGCTGGAACAGGGCGATGGGGCTGGAGCCGCCCGAGAGCGCCAGGTGGAACTGGCCGAAGCGCTCCACCGCCTTCGCCGCTGCGGCCTCGATGTCGTTGGCCAGCTTCGCAATCAGCTCCTCGGGCCAGGCAGCAACCAGGGGGCTGTCTCGGTACTTGGCCCTGAGAACCTGGAAGTCACTGGGCAGCGGAGCGGAACCCGGCCCCGGCACCAGCTGCTCAGGCTGCTGCACGGAAAAGGCTAACTGGCTGCCGCTGAACTCGAAGTCCAACAGCTGCCCGTTCTCAGCTCCTCCCGGGTAGAGGCGTGGGGTCTCTTGGGCCAGGCCCTCCAGCAGCGGCGTCCAAAAGACCCAGGAGGCCAGCAGGTTCTCTGTGGTGATGAAGGAGTCCTTTCGGCCGTGGAAGATGTGTGATATGAGGATGGAGTAGGCGTCCTGCTCCCGCACGGGGCTGTAGGCGTAGAAATCGGACAGAGGGCGGCCAAACAGGCGGAGCCCCGGCCGGCCCTCCACCTCCTTCCAGCTGCCAGAGGGCAGGGTGGGCCGGAACAGGGTCCGGCTGACCAGCACGGCAGGGCTGCCCAGCTCACCGTGGCCGATGTAGAAGATGATCTGCTGCGGCAGGCACCGGCTCCGGTCCCCCACCCACTGCTTCTCGCTCTGGGTGCAAAACGCCCGGTTCTTGAACAAGACCCGGACGTAGCCCACTCTCTCGTCCAAGGCTTTACCCGACATCAGGATGAAGGGGACGCCCTCCCAGCGCAGGTTGTCCATGTGAACGAGGATGCCTACGGTGACAGGGGACAGCCCAGGTGATGCTCCAGCGCAGGGAAACGGGGACTTCCCGGCCCACTCACCTTTCCTTTCTGACCTTCCTGCCAGCCAGCCCTTCCCCTGCCCGAGCCCCTCCTCTGGGCGCCCACTGCACCAGGACACCCCTGGCCTTGTTAGACTCACTCCCACCTTCCCCCCCTCCCATCACCCTCTCCCCAGCAGAGTCAGACAAGCACTCAGGGACCACAGCACACACGCCCCCCTCCCAGACTCACAGGCCTCTGAGAGAGAACTGGCTGAGTCTCCAACCTGGGGCCTCTGAGAAAAGCCTTGCACTGGGGGTGGGGGAACTGTGGACACGCCTGAAGCAAGGTCAGGTGCAGGAGAAGGGAAGGGGAGGTACACAGGCAAAGACACCTGCAGGGGCACAAACAGCCAGACACGGAGTGGACTCCTGACAAGTTCCAAGCCCATTTCCCCACGTACTGCCTCTGCTGGACCTCGGGCAGTTTTTCGCCATCACTGGGCCTCGCTTTCCTTCCCTTTAAATGGGGATAATACGCCTACCTGCCCGGGGGGGCGGGGGGGGGACGGTGCGTGCGATGACTAGATGAGATGATGCATGTGAAGTGCCTGGCACAGAGTAGGTGCCCGGTCCATGGCTGCTGCTCTTGTTCTGGGGTCACTGTCTGCAGTCTGAGGGAGCCCCCCTCTCCCAGAAAGCTCCGTGCTGTGGGGGTGCAATCCAGGGGATGCAGGCTGCAGCCCATGCCCGGCCCCCAGGCCCACCTGCAAAGGTCGGCGTCAGGCTCTGGAAGCTGTCTGGCTTGTGCAGCTCCCTGCGCACCTGCTCGCTGTACGCCTGGTACTGGCCCACGACGGCGCTGCCCCTCCGGAGGCCCCGCAGTGCCCGGAAGGCCTGCAGCTTGTGCTGTAGCACGGCCGCCGAGCTGCTGGCGTTGTGGGGCAGCTCCATGGCCACCAGGGTCAGGACCTCAGTCAGGTGATTCTGCAGGACGTCGCGAATGACCCCGTACTCCTCATAGAAGCTGGTGCGGCCTGAGCGGGAGGAGGAGGGAGAGGAGGCAGTGAAGCATGGGCAACTCGTCCGACTTCCCGATGGGGCACCAAGCCCCCGCCCTGCACCCTCATTCCCCAGTCCAGAGAGCCTACAAGAAATGATTTAGGCAGAAAACCTCAAGGAAAGCAGGAAGGGGGTGTCTCTGGGCAACCTCTCCTCAGTCAGAGCCATTTAAGACAAGTCAAACTCTTTGGGATTCTCCAGGAAGGGCGTGGGGAAGGCTCTGGTCCCAGCAAGGGCCAGACTGTACTTACAGCATGTGGCTGGCCTCCAGTCCTGCCCCCCCATCCCTCCCCCCACCTGACCGGAGGCACTGGCCTGGGCTCTGGGGTCTGGTGGCCACTTACTAATGTGACTTCTGAGTCTGTTTCTGCATCCTGCTGACAAGTGCTACCCACTACCAAGTACACAAATGTGCCAGGGAGCCTGCAAGCACCAAGGACACAGCCAGGTCCTTGCCCTCAGTTTACAGGGAGGGAAGCGGGGAAGGAGAAGAATGTTAAGTCAGTAGAGAAATTGAGATGGTGCCAGAGAGTAATGGGAAGGTCCCTTAGAGACCTGGAGAGTCAGCCCTGCAAAAAGCCAGGGAGGGAGCACGTGGAGAGCAGAAGCCCGGAGGCAGGACAGAGCTCCGCCACCCACCAGAGGTCCAGAGGGGGAGCCAGAGGAGACAGGAGCGTAGGGGCCTAGAGCCCCAGGTGAGGGGGCTACACTTGCTTCTCGGTCCAGGGGAAGCCACTGGAGGGTGTCGTACAGGAAAGGACAAGTTCGGACATGTATTTGGGGTAGACCCTCCTGTCCTGCTGTGGGGGGAATGGCTGCAGAAGCAGGGAGACCAAGGAGGAGGCTTTAGGGGCAGAGCAGGAGCTACAGAGGGTGGACGATTCATTCTGGAGTCAGCACTGACCGGATGTGCTGAGCAAAATGGAGGAACCCAAGGTAACTCCTGGAATCAGGGTCTAACCAAAGGACGGGCAGTGGTGACACTGCAGGACAGTCTGATGGAGGGGAAGCCACGAGCTCCGTTTCAGGCGTATTTCAGCTTAGGATGTACAGGTGGAGACGTCCAACTGGCCGGTGGACAGGGTCACTGTGAGGGTAAAAGGGTGTACCACCGAACACAGAGCGAGCGCGGAGCCTGGCAATGACAGCCCTGGCACAGGGCTGCGGTTCCACACGCCCCTCCTGGTCACACTCACAGATCCCGCATGGCAGCCACCATGCCTGTCCCTGCACTACACGAGAGGGGAGAGTCGGGTGCCCAGGGCTGGTACCTGCAGAGTCGGGAGCTGGCTAGACACACGCCTCGCTCTACCTCCTCCGGAGCTCAGCGTGAGTCCCAGCTGGATGCCCAGCAACTCCATCCCCCTGCAGGTCTCTGCTCACAGGAGACACCCGCTGACCTCGGACCCACCCTCCTGGGGGCCCCGCCTCCTGCCAGTCTCCCCAAATGACTCAGTGCCCTTTTGCCTCTGCCCCACCATGCCTGAAGCTCCATCAGAGCAGGGGCTACGTCTCTGCTCGCCGCTGCGTCCCGTGCGGCCAACGGATGAGCACACGACGCCGTGGACCAGGTGCAAAACCAGGTAAACAGGAAGAAGCAGGAATGCTTCCATAACATGAATTCTGGAAATAGGATGGGAAGTGACCAGAAAAAACAGGACTTCGACAAAGGAAAAAATATCACTGAAAATTGGAAATGCAATGGATGGGTTTTATGTGTTAGAAACAGTTGAAAAGAGTCAGTTTTGGACGTCAGATCCGAAGAGATTATCCTGAATTCGGACAAAGGGGTAGAAACAGCCCCCTCGAGCACACAGAATGTGACTCCCCTTCGGAAGTCCACAGTATAGTGTTAGTGGATCAGACATACGGGGAAACCACGGAGAGAAGCAAGAGAATAATCTACACAAAATTTGGAACGGCGAATGAGGGGATACGGGATAGAATTTGGGGAGGGACACAGGAGACAGTAAAGTTCTTTTTTAAAGATTTTTATTTATTTATTTTTAGAGAGGAAGGGAAGGAGAAAGACAGGAAGAGAAACACTGATGCGCAGGAGGTACATCCATCAGTCATCTCTACTGCGCCCCCAACCAGGGACCTGCCCTGCAACCCGGGCATGTGCCCTCACTGGGAACCAAACTGGCGACCCTTTGGTTTGCAGGCCAGCACTCAATCCACTGAGCCACACCAGCCAGGGCTAAAGTTCTTTTTTAAAGATGGGTTTGTAGGTACATGATATTTATTATACCTCAGTTTTGTAGAGCTTACACACATTTCAGAAGCATTCTTTTTTTTTTTTTATCTAATCGCTAACTCAAACGAACAAAAAGATGTGGCTCGGCTCCTGTTCCTGCTGCCCAGCCCGGCACACTGCCTACCAGCAGCCTCCCTGGGGCCTGGCCGCTGGTCCACCTGCCCTCACCAGCCGCCCGTGCAACTCAGCCAGCAGGAGGGTGGGCGGACCCACTGCGACCTCCGACAACCTGCCCTGAAGTCAGCCCAACACGCCATGCCTGATGGCAGTGCCAGCCTGAGAGCGAGGAAAGAGGCCAGGAGCCCTCTTGCAGGAAGGTGCCCTTGTCCCCGGGGTAGAATTCTGACTCTTTTATTCCCAACCAGAGTTCCAGGCCCACCCCCGCCCCAGAGCGCACCCCTGAGGTGCAGGGCAGTCCAGCCCAACCGTCCGCCCAAATGCTCGACTGGGTGAAAGGGCGGCCAAGCTCCCCAGTGCCACAGGGCTCTGGTCTTCAGAGTTCTGTAGTATCGCTGCGAAGGCATCAGAAGACAGAGAAGGGCGCTGACAGTGTGCGCACCCGTCCGCTTGCCCCTCACGGTAGCGACACCTGAAGGGGCCCTGCAGTGACCCCTACTTGACATACTAGCAAACTGGGGTTCTGAGAAGTTAGGTAACTTGCCCAACACCACACAGCTGGTTAAAGTTCGAACCCAGACGGCCGGCCGGCTGAAGCACCTGCCATCCCTACCAGCAGAACGGCTCCCTTTAACTTCCTGCCACACCCACTGAACAACCACACAGCAGTGTCGCTTTGCGCGGTGCCCGGGGCATGAGCACCAGGGCTTTCGGAGTGGAGCACAAAGGTCAAAGAAGCAAGCTGGGCTGGGCTTTGGGAGGATGGGACTAGGTCAAAGGTCAGGACCCCCAGGTGGTACCTCCCAGGAGGTGAAGGACATAGACAATTGGATCATTAAGTGTAATCTCATGACTTTACACACACACACACACACACACACACACACACATTTTGTATTTTATCCTCACTAAGGACATTTTTTTTCCATTGCTATTTAGACAGAGAAAAAGGGAGAGAGGAAGGGAGAGAAAGATGCATCAATGCGAGAGAGAAGCATTGATCAGCTGCCTCCTGTATGTGCCCTGACTGGGAATTGAACCCGCAACCTTTCGGTTACAGGATGATGCTCCAACCAACTGAGCCACACCAGCCAGGGGCTGGTCACATGATTTTTAAGTGTGCACAATCAATTCACATTCCTAAAAAGGCTGTGTGTCCCAAAGGCATGTATGTGTGGGCTGACTCTACCCGGGGCCACGTCCTAGTTGGGATGAACGGCCCGAGCCGCAGGGCAAAGCTGCAGCACTCGGTTCGGATAACAAGCCTGGCCTGGCAGAAGCAGCCCGTTCGTGGTTCTGAAGAGCAGAAATTGCGGACGGATGGAAAGGGCCTGGGAAATGAGACCGAGGGGTCTGAGGAGCTATTCAAAGTTCTTGGCCTCGGCCAGTTGGAGTTCCCACGTGATCCAGCAATTCCACTGCCACATATGCCCACGAGAGAGAACGCAGGTGTCCACACAAAGACTTGCACACAAATGTTCACGGCCACGGTATTCACAACAGCCAAAAAACAGTCGCCTCCGAAACATCCAGCAACTGACAAGTGCATCGGTAAAATGCGGTCTGTCCACGGAATGGAGTATTAGTCAGCAATGAAAAGCGATGACGCTCTAACACCAGTGACAACATGGAGGAACCTTGGAAACATCACGCCAAGTGAGATAAGCCAGGCACAAAGGCCACACACCATCGGATTCCATAGGACACCATGAAATGTCCAGGACAGGCAAATCCACAGAGTCAAGAAGTAGACCAGTGATTGCAAGGAGCTGGGGAGAACGGGGAAGTTCAAGGATGGCAGCTCAGGGGCCCAGGACTCCTCAGGGGTGACAGTATCAGTATGTCACCCCCGAGGAGCCCTGTTCAATTCACCCTCAAGGGAATGTTCCAAAATGGACCGTGGTGATGGCTGCACAGCTCTGGGAGCATGTAGCCTAAAGGCCCCCCGAACTGTGTACTTTGAATGGGTGAATTGTGTGATAGATGAATTACATCTCAATAAAACTGTTTGTTTTCAATGTTAGAGCAGGTGCTGGGGAAGAGCAAGCCGTCTAGGATCTGCAAGGTGAACTTCAGAGAGGGGCTGGCGGTGATGACGTCCAGCAGGGCCCGATCACAGGGAGCAACAGTAACACACAGACAGCACTCAACGGGTGAGTAACACCTGGGTGGGGACGGGCTGGCTCGGGGAGAGGCATTTCAGAGTCAGTGACCTTGAGTGGGGGGCTCCAGCCAGGCTGCCTACTCGGCCATGTCTTAGCCCTGTGACCCCGGATGAGTGGCTCTGTCTCCCATACAAGAGAGGAATCGTCACCGTGCCTCCCAGCAGGGCTGCTGCAGGTTAATGAGTTAACACGTACGCATACTTGGAACAGCGCCTGGTACACAGGAAGCACTGCCCAGCACTGGCTAGGGTTTTTATCGCTACGGGGGCTACAGGAGAGGGGCCAGCAGCCAGGCAACTTGGAGAGCGGTCACCACTTGGAAATGAGAAGTTAGAAAGAGCAGCTGGTCTTTCAAGAGAAAAATGCGATGATGGTTTTCATTCTGAATGTGCTGAGTCTGAAGTGGTTCTGTGAAAATGTCTAAAAGGTGGTTGGAGGTGTCAGCTCGGACCAGCAAAGGCAACAAATGCTGGAGAGACACCGGGTTTCATCAGATCAAAAATGCCATCGCCGGTGAAAGAATCATTATTTCATAACCACGAAGAAGGAAACGGGCTGCCCGTTCAACTACACTGCCCCGTCAATGGGAAACCCAACTTCAGAGATGTTCAAATATGGCGGGGGGAATGGGTCTTAGAACCAATGAATCCCAGCAGAGTCTAGAGTATAGAGAATAAAGCTTTGAGAACAGATGAATTCTTGATGGCGAGAACACAGCAGAGTCCTTAAAAGCCCTGTTATCTGCTTACTATTCATTAGTTTGGCAAATCCCTAAGTGGCCCTTTTCTTATTTTTATCCTCTCTCAATCCGTGGGGAGAGAGCGTTTCATAGGTTTGCTGCCCGCTGTGTAAAAGACAGCTTCCTTTATCCCTAATTTCAAGCTTCAGGGGGTGCACCGTGTTTAGCACAGCCCACAGGTTTGTGGCTTTTGATCCTTTCCTGGCTAGCAGTATCTTCTCAGAGTTCAAGTGCAGTGACCAGAACCGTAGGCCTGTGCCTCTCAGGGGGAGGCCATGCAGCTAAGCACAAGATGCGGGGAGGGGAAGGTGGGCAGCTTGGCCTCTTAAAGACGCCCAACAAGCTTTTTTTTTCCTGGTTACCACCAGTTACTGGGGACTGAGTATTTTTTTCCAAAAATGATTTCTATTGACCCCTAGCATCCTTTTCTAGGTTGAAAGGTGAGGGTTAAAACCCACTGATGTTTGAACAAGGATGGGACAAAACACAGCCAGGGCGGACAGTGGGAAGAAAGGCCCCCATACACCGGGCTTCCACCCATTTGAGTCCAGAACTCGTCCAAGACCACGAGCAGGGGAGACCCCCCGCTTTGGCTCTCCGTTACACTGCCCCTTGGACCCTCACGGGTGGCATCCCGCCGAAGGCAAGGGAGATCCAGTGAGATGCAGTAACAGCTACAGAGTAGACGTTACCCTTTGCCTACTGACCCCACTTCAGAAGTGTACTTAAAGCAGGGTGTCAAACTCATTTTCACCGGGGGCCACGTTGGCCTCGCAGTTGCCTTCAAAGGGCCGAATGTAATTTCAACTCCTTAACTGTTAAAGAGTAGTTATACTTACACGGTCCGAAAATTATTTTGGCCCTTCGACGGCAACCTCGAGGCTGATGTGGCCTCTGGTGAAAATGAGTTTGACACCCCTGACTTAAAGGGAAAAAAAGGAATCCTTATAAATGTTCTGGAATTAGATCATGGTCACACAAGTTCGTGAATATATTTAAAACTACTGAATTGTATATTTTTAAAGGGTAAACTTTACGGCATGTGAATTATACCTTAGTTTTTTTTGAAAGCTCACAAAGGACTATTTAAAATAGCAAAGACCAGAATCAACCAAAATGCCTATTAACAGAGCAATTCATACCCCGTGGCATAAACAGAATTGAACAGAAATACGGAGCTACCAAAAGGTACAGATTACGCAGGCTGTCAATACACGTAAACTTAGTACTTATATAAGTGGGGGAGAGAGAGCATGTTCAGTGAAGAGTGGCCATAAAAGCTGTCACAGACCAGCTGCGGGACTTCATATAGCCCAGCACAAGTCACGTAGAAGCCATGCGGAGCCCAGGGCCTGGGTCCACAGCTGCCTCCTGCCCTGCCAACCTGCAGGGAGAGCTGCGTGTCCATTTGTAAAGCATTCCCGCGTACATCGCCTGATTTACGCCCCCAGACAACCCGAGAGAGAGGAAACGGGTCATCGTCACTAGACAAGGTCTGTCTGGAAAAAGTCGAGCCATTGTTAATACAGTAAGAACAGTTTGTGCAACATCAATGTAACGTGGCAGCCAAGGAGAGTGTATTGGAATGTGCACATGTGAACAATGATGACTTCACTGTACTCGTCAGTGGGGGCGGTAGATGCTGCTGAGTGAGCGTGTGCACTGTGTGGCTGTCGCATTCAAAATTACTGACGTGTAGAGCAACGAGTCTGCACCAGATTTTGCGTTAAGCTTGAACATTCCTCTGTGGAAACTATTCGGATGTTTCAGGAGGATGCAGCTACGGGCAACTGGTGACTGGCAGCTTCACCACAACAACGCGCCCGCTCACGCATCACGTCTTGTGCAGAGTTTTTTGGCGAAACATCAAATCGCCCAGGTGACTCAGCCCCTCTACAGCCCAGATTTGGTGCCCTGCAACTTCTGGCTTTTCCCAAAACTAAAACCAGCTTTGAAAGGGAAGAGATGTCAGACCATCGATGAGATTCAGGAAAATACAACAGGGCAGCTGATGGTAATTGGGAGAACTGTGTAAGGTTCCAGGGGGCCTAATTCGAAGGGGACTGAAGCGTCATTGTCCTATATACAATGTTTCTTGTACCTTGTATCTTCTTCAATAAATGTCTCTATTTTTCATGATACATGGCTGGATGCCTTCTGGATAGACCTCATATAAAGGAGACTGCACCAAGGACCACAGCCTTTGGACCTGGGACCAGAGGCCCCATGATGTTGCCTCCACATTGTGAAAGATTCAAAATTTCCCAATAAAAACAGGGATTTAGAAACACAAAAAACTGAAAGCTAGCTGCAATCCCCACCAGTATCCTCTGGGATCACTAAAAATAAAAAGGGGGCTGGGCTAAGGAGAGAGCTGTCGGCTGGCTGGGAAGCCTGGCAGCCACCCTGAGCTCCCCCCGCAACAGCCCTGCAGCCGGGCAGGGGAGCTGCCCTGCTGAGTGAGCTCCCGGCCATTCCAGAACACCAGGCTGGAAGGCTGGACAGCTGGTGTGCACCTGGGAGGATCCTGGCGGCCTCGTCCCTCAGTGAGAGGCACGGAACGTTCACTCCAACCCTCAGAAGTGAACGTGTATCACGCTCCTTCCACAGTGTTAGAACAGGGACCCTCCTGAGCCAACTTCAGTCCGTTAGGGACCCAGCCTGCTTTCGGCAGAGCCTTTCCCAGGGGCCATGACAGGGGCCAGCAGGGGCCATCTGCACACAGAAGCCAAGTGTCCGAGCCAAGCTCACTCCTTGTATGGCCCATAGTGCTGCTTCAGGAAACCCAGGTGCCCGGGGTTTCTGGGGCTCACTGGGTGGGGACTGCCCAGGAGGGTGCCCCAGATGAGACAGAGGGGGCTGTGTACCAGGGGAATGGTGGGAAGATTACTTTTTCCTATCCTCCACACCCCCCATGTCTGTCTGTCTGTCTGTCTGTCTCCCCTCGCTCTCCTGCTGTCTATGCAGCAGACTTGCCGCTGTAGCAAACTCCCCTGGGTGGGAGGCCGTGGCAGAAAGGAGGAAAAAACCACTCACCCAGCCATGAGGGTGGGAGCCAGGGAAGCCGCCTCCACCAGGTGGGTGTGAGTGCGTGGGGGTGGGGACATCCAAAGGACCTTGCAGCTCGCAGGCCCCTTTCCCAGGGCAGGCAGCAGCTCTGACCAGAAAAGCTCCTTTTCCAGGCTCACGGGCCCTCCCCTCCCAGCGCTCCAGGGGCAGTCCAGGCTGCCAGCGGGACCGGGTCAGTGCCTCCCCGCACAGGACCCAGCGGGGGCTGCACAACTGCCACCAGGAGGGAAGGGAAAGCCAGGGATGGCTGCTGGGGCTGGCGGGGCAATGGCTGCAGAGAGAAGACCAGCCACACGTTGCCCTTTGGCTTGTTGGTCAGAATGCGGGCTCAGAACCTGCCTGCTGGCCAAACCCAGCCCCACTACAGCAGGTACCAGGACCTCCAGCAGGAGCACAGTCCTTCGTCCTGCCTGTTTCCGGTCCCCACCCCTGGGAGAAGGCAAGCTGAGGCCCCGGCGTGCTGTGCACAGGGCCTACTGGCCACCGTCCAGGCTCCAAAGCAGGACCCAGAGGGGACAGCAAGGATCAATGCTCAGGGCACCAGAGGTTCACCAGGCCACCTCCTCGGGATGTGAAGAATGCCTGTCCTTCTGGGTCCCGGCAGGGGAGTGGAGGTGGAGGAAGAGAAGGAGAGGGAGACAGGGAGACAGACAGACAGACAGAGAACTCAGTCTGTTGCCAAAGGACCGGTGTCCCAGGCCCCACTGAGCACTGTAGCAGGAAGTCACCCCCCGTTACACACTGTTCTGGGCCTGAATATGCAACTGGAAGGCAAACAGGCCAGCAACTGTTCCCGGGAGACCCAACCCCGGGAACGCCTGCAGTCCTCCTGGCCACCGCTGGCAAGAACCAGCCCCCTCGATGGCACCCTCACTGGCTCCAAGTCCCTGGGGGCTGGTGGGTCCCCCATGCCTGCCCTGCTCCAGGTCTCCTGGAGTGAAACAGCCCTGTGCCCTTGAGTTTGGCGGCTCTGAGACGCTCCACACAGACCGCACCCCTGCAGGCAGCCGGGCCTGAGCTCCTGCCACAGCCTCGAAGGTCTCCACAGCACCCACCCCCTGCGGTGTTGCCGTTCAAACAGATTCTCCCTGCCCCAGGCTGGCTTTGACAGCCAGATCTGCCCAGGCCCCTGCCTGTCTTCCTGTCTTGCCTTCTGTTTTCCTTTCTCCAAAATCCGAAAAGTACTTTTGCTATACTTTCCCTAGCCCCTGGCTCCACAGGGATCCTGCAAAGAGACCCACAAATGACAGCGGATCCAAGAAGAAATAAGAGGTAATGGTACCCACTGGTATCTCAAGATATCATGTATCTTTCCCAACCCATGGTGAGCATGGGAAGGAGCTGGCAGAAATGAGGGGTGGGTGGAGTCCTGGCGGCCTAGCCCTGCCAGTAAGGCCAAATTCAAGTCCAGGCAGAGCCAGGTGCTGGCTCCCACTGCAGGTGTGGCAGGGCTCCTCCCATTCCACCTCACGCTCTCAGCGCTGGGTCTGCAGCTCATCTCTGCAGATAAAGCAAGGTCAAGGTCCAGCACTCACTCCTGCCAGGACATCAGACACACACAGGCACAAGGAGGGAACCAACGGCCTAAGCCCTTGCTGAGGACAGCATGGGAAGTCTGGAAGGGCTGGGGGCATCCTGAGACCCCCAAATGCTCACTGCAGTGGGGACCTCTTTTCTGATAAGGGTTCTAGACTGGAGACTCCCAGCTCCGCTGAAGGGCAGCAGTGCCCTTCGGGCCAGCTCCCCCAGTCCCACTTGACTGCCCCAGCCCACCCTGCCCCTTTCCCTGCCCCCCCCCCAGAGTTTGTCCCCATACATTCTCCCCACAGTGAGGAGAATCGGTGAGGTATCAGGGCACAGAAGTGGGGTCTCCCTGCTCTCTGTATCTCCAGAGAGCATCTAGCTCTAAATATACATCCAAAGAGGAAGGGAGAGAAAGATGGAGAGAAATCAAGAGAAATAAATAAATAAAATTAAATTATTTAATTTAAAAAATTAAAAAGAGGAAAAGGCACAGAGAAAGAGGCAGACCTCCTAGCCCCCCACCTAGGCCCGAGGTGTCTGGGGCCCCACCCCACCCAGACAAACACTGCGGGGTGCAGACGGGCCGGGACCCTCCTCCCCAGGCTGCAGAAGCAGTCTGCAGTGAGCCGCACGTTGGGCGCAGAGCCTGGCCCTGGAGCCAGACCGCCTGCCCAGGACCTGGCCCCACCACTTCCTACCGAGTGACCTTGGGCACATCACCAAACCTCATCTGCTGGTGGAGGCTAATAATAGTACCCACCTCATCTGGCTACTGGGGGGATTAGGACACAATAAGAATTAGTTTTTATTATTGCTTTGAATATAGACAGTCCATGCTCAAAACGTTTGAAGAAATCCCAGAATGCCAGAGCTCACAGGGGCCTGAGCAGCTGTCATCTACACAACTTCACCAGCTCATCTCACGAATGACGAGGTGACGTGCTGAGGCCACCCGGGCGAAGGCAGAGCCGGGCCTGACACTCGGGTCTTCCGAGGCCCAGGTCAGCACTCGGTATGCGCACTCCCGGGTGCGGGCCAGGTGCCTGAGCGGGGATGGCCTGGGCCCTGCCTCCTGCCGGGACAGACGCCCTGGATGGGGACAGCAAGGAGAAGACTGGGAGGGGCAGTGAAGGGAGGCACGTGGTGTTCTAAGTGTCACGGGAGAGTGGACCCTGTCAAGACGCTCAGCAGAGGCTCCTCAGGAAAATGACAGCTGCGCTGAGGGTTAAGAATGGGAGGGACCAGAAGGTGAGGGGATGTACTTGTCACCTGGGTGAGTACAAAAGTCACAGGAAGCTTCCTGCCAGCTGAGGGCCTCCACTGCAGAAAACTCAGGTAAGCTGCCAGCATTTACTGTTGGCCTGCGGCGTGGGAGCCAAGTGAGCTTAACCAGACCCCCTACTCCCCGAGGGCATCAATGACCCCTCTGGTCTGCCTGCAGGCTCCCCGGGGCTCAGCGCGGTCCACACACCGGCAAACAGTGGCAGAGGCACGGGGCCGGCCCAGCGCATCACCTGACACAGGGCAGAAGGAGGGCAAGGAGGCCCACCCACGCACCTTCAGCATCCACCGTCTCTTTCAGGATGACCTCTACCCGCTCCACGTGGTGCCGGTTCCAGAGGCCGTCCAGGGCCTCGCGGTTCTGGTCTCGGAAAGGCAGGATCTGAGCCACGGCCTGGCAGGGAAGGAGACCGGTTGTGCTGCACGTTCCTCCCGGGACGAAGTCGGGGTCCTGACTCCCAGGAAGGGCCCCAAGCCCTCTCGTCCCCGCTCCGAGAAGACGCTCGGAGCAATGGTCCCTGGACTTCAGGGCTTCCCGGCCCAGCAAGGGCTCAAACACTTTTAAGGGACCTCCACAGGGTGACCAGATGTCTATTTTGCCAGGAAAGAAAATATTTAAGGTTATCTAGCAACTATTACCATCAACCTTTAATAACAGAAAGATATTATAACACCAAAAATGGAGTGATAAAAGCTTCAAATTGAAAACATTCAGTATACAATTTTTTTCATTTTCCCGTAAACAAGTGAAAATCCCACTGGGACAGGCACTGGTCTGCAGACCACTCTGGGCAAACTGCAGCCCCAGAGAGGGCCGGAGGTGGGGCCACCCCCGGGGGCCCTGGGCTCCCAGCCTGCTCAGCACGGGACAGCACAGCCGCACGCTCTCTGCTGGCATTTCTGGGGACAGATGTCCTAAAGGGGCTCCAAGAGCATGTCCAGAGTGACCTGGACAGCTGACATGTATCATGCAGGTCAGCCCCATGCTCTGCCACAGGGGCCTGACCGAGAAGCCTGGACCTTGGGTCCCTATTCAGTTTTAAGATCTCGTTACCAGCCTTCTGGCTCAAAACAGAACTCGAGAAGAAAACAATATTGAAAAACAGGCAGATAGGTATGGAATAGGTGGTTCGTTGTAATTCCCACAGTATCCCCAGCTGGAAGCCAGGTCCAGCTCCCAGGGGCTGGGGGCCACCTCCGGAGGGGACGCAGGCACCGCTCAGAGAGCAGAGCCCAGCCCCTGCTGGGCAGCAGTGAGCGGGACATGTGCACAAGGGCGGCACAGACCTGTTCACCGTTTGTCCTTAGTCCTCTGACCTCCTGCCCACCTTCACAATGCCCATGGAGCTCAGATTTCACATGCCTTTGGGCCTCATTCCACGACTAGTGTGTGGCCCTGCCCATGGGGTCCACCTGTGCCAAGCTTGCTCCAACCCCGGCAGGCTCCAAACTGAAGCTCACCTGCTTGCCCAGGTAATGGTCCACCCGGTACATCTCCTCCTCTTGGAAGAAGCCCCCGAGCTCTGTGGCCAGCTGCTGGGCTGAGACATAATCATGGCCAAAGGGTTTCTCCAGGACGACCCGCAGCCAGGTGCCGGGGCCTGGCCGGCAGCTGCTGTTGATGCTTCGGGCAATGTCTGCGTAGGCGAAGGGGGGCACCGAGAAGTAGAAAATCCGGCCAGCCTCCCGGAGGCCCTCCCGCTGGACCAGCGCTTCAATGTCCTTGTTCAGGGCCAGATAGTCCTCAGCTGCCTTCAGCTGGCGGTACTGGCTCAGCCGCTGGAACTGGTCCTTGAGTTCAGCACAGCGATCAGGTGCCACATCCTTGGGGCAGGAGAGGGACTCCAGGATCTTGGCCAGGACCTCTTGGCCCTGCTCGGGGGTCGTCAGAGCAGCCCCATGGAAGCTAAAACGGTGGCCCTTCCCCGCCTCATCCAGGTACAGCTGGAACAGTCCCTGCCACAAGTATTTTTTGGCCAAGTCCCCAGTTGCTCCCAGCAGGATTATGGAGACATGTCCCTGGAGCTCCTGGGCCTGCAGGCAGCCCAGCAGGGCCACCCACATTGCCACTGTGAGCATCTTCCGAAAGCCTGGGTGCCCGGAGTGCCTGGGAAAGACACACAAGGAACAAGGAAGGGTCAGACACGGCCCGGTGGCTGCGATGTGGGGTAAACACACTTCTAGGCTATCAAGCACTTCCTGCCTGGCAAGAAACAGCCACGTGTTTCTCAGGAAAACATTAAGAGTCTCACAGCCTCCCCCTCCCTCCTCGGCAGCTTGCTTCTGTGCCAGGAAGCCAGTGGGTGGTGACCCGGCTCTATAAACAGGGACTATGCCCCGGAAGGTGGCAGGCCACTGCTAGAGGTGGGACATTTTTCCACAGGAGCATGGGAAGGCGGCACAAGCCATGGGGGAGGCTCATGGGGCTGCCATGGGATTGGAGCTATGCACCCCGTGATGAAGGCCAGTCTCTCCCCCTGAGCACAGGCTGCCTGGACCAGCAGGGCAGCTCAGGGATGTGGCAGGCCCTTAGAGGACACTGGTCACCTCCTCTCACACGTCCATGGGGCTCTAAGGCAACATGTTTGCTGACCGTTGCTGCAGTGCGGGAATTAGAAACATCGGCCCTGGAACCGAATGACCGAGTCTGAATCCCAGCTCAAGCCCTTCCCTTGGACAGTTACACGGCCCTCTGGACCTCAGTTTCCTCGACTGACATGGGAGCAACAGAGGTACCAACATCATAAGGCCGTTATAAGGTTACAAGGAGTTAATTTTTATACTGTGCTTAGGCCAATGCCTACCACCTCTTCAGTCCTATGTAAGCAGCAGGTATTATTATGGGATAGCAATAAGAGCAGCAAACTTGGTGCCTGTGTGCCTCAGATCTCACCAAATGCGGGCCAGGCCTCTGAGAAGACCCAGGGGAGTGTTCTACCTGCCCTTTAGCAGGTAGAACAGCTGAGGCTCAGGCAGGTGAAGGTCCCCAGGTGAGCAGATGGGGGAGCCAGACAGGCACCAGCCTCCCCGACTCCTGAGCTGACCACACAGCAACTGTGTGCTGTGGCCTCCCCAAGGTGGGCCTGACACCTTGGCTGGTTTTCAGCCTAATTTGAAGCAGCTGATGTGGATGAAAAGCGAGAGGCACCGGAGGATTCACTTTCTCCGGCCTTCCACTCTGACCGAGGTTGTAAGGCTTAATGTGCTCAGTTTTACTCCACTGCTCTCCTTTCTCCAACTTCCCACCGAGGCCAGGGCTCCAAGGGAAAGGTAGAGGACGCGAGGAAGAAAGTAATGATGGTCAGCAACTGCGTCTCAGGAATGGGTGGGGGAATGGGGCCCAGCCTGGGGCATGCTGAGGGGGAGGGACTAAGATTACTGATTAGCACCTAGTTATTCACCTGGCAGGCATTCTACCAGATAAAGGATGAATAATACCCTCAACAATGGGGCCATCATCTGGTTATACAGATAGTGAAATCCAGGTTTAAAGAAATCACAGAAACTGCTGTGGCTCAGTGGACTAAGCAGATCTGTGAACCCAAGGGTTACAGGTTCAACTCCCAGTCAGGGCACAAGCCTGGGTTGTAGGCCAGGTCCCAGTAGGGGCTGTGTGAGAGGCAACCATACATGGATGTTTCTCTCCCTCTTTCTCCCTCCCTTCCCCTCTCTTTATAAATAAATAAATAAAATCTTTTATAAGAAAGAAATCACAGGGACTGACAAGGGCCCTGTAGGCCTGCATCAAGGCCCCAGCTTGGCCTCCTGACTTTGACCCCTCCCTCACTTTTCCCTTTGCTTCGTCCTCATCTCCCTCGAGACCCGTCCCCGACACGGCACCAGTTAGCAGCCAAACCAAGAACAGGATCCAACAACGGCGTTGGCGCCAGGACCTACAGGACACCAGACATTCTCCTGGTGGAGCTTTTAACTGGAGGACCAAGGGACCCCTTGCTCCTCCTCTACTCTTCCTTTATCTGCCCTCACCCCCACATCCAGAGCGACCACAGGACCCCTCTACTCTCTTCTCCTGCTTCCCAAGTCCTGTCGCTGGCCCTTCAAGCACTTCTTTCTTAACTGGCAACCACCCCGGTCTGGAGGGAAGGAAAAGCTGCAAGGTCAGTGCGGGAGACAGGCAGCGAGAACTTCCAGACCCAGAGAAGAGCCTGGGGAGGGAGCAGCCGCCAGCTGGCAGGCTGCATCTCAGAGCTCCTGGCCGGAGAGTGGCAGGCAGGGTTCTGGACGTGCCTGGTACAAGCAGCAGAAGGAGCTCAAGAGCCTCAGGGTGCCTGGATGGGCAGGTGAGGGAGCCCCAAGGGCCGGAACCTCCAGCCCCACACCAGAAGACTGCAGAAAGCCCTGTTTAATGTCCTTCTGACTCAGAGGTCTTCCTGCAGTCTCCCAGGTTAACCCCCCTTATCTCCTGGGAATGTCCCCAGAACTCCTTCAAACAAGTACATCAGAGCTGTCAGTTATTGCAACAAGGTTGCGTACTCTGTGGTTGCTCAACTCCAGGGAACTTGTCTTTCCTGAACCCGTGTGGGTGGTGTGCCGTGTGTTTGGTTTATTACCAGTTTTTTAACCTTAACAGTGCTTCTCAAACTTTAATGTGCATCTGAATCTCTTGAGGATCTTTTTGAAATACAGATTCTGATGCAGAGAGTTCAGGGAGGGGCCTGAGAGGCCGACAGCTGGTCCAAAGAGCGCACTTTGAACAGCGAGACTCAGGAATACTGAACACAGAGTCTAGAGTGACGGTTCTCATTGGAATCAAACTGCGCCTGCCTCCCGCCCCCTTCACCAAGGCAAAGCAGGCCCTGTCCCGTCCAAACAGGGGATCTTTCGAACCTGCCTCCAGTGGTTTGGAGTGGCCCATCCCCCTGCAAACTGGTCGCTAACTACGGAGAGCTCAATGGTAATTCCTAATGTTTAGTAGGCAGCGTGTGCAGAAGACTTAAATACGCTGTCTCCCTCTTTCCTCAGACCCACCTTGGGAAGGAGGTTCTGCGGTGACGCTCATTGTACAGAGGAGAAAACCGCAGGTGAAGTCAACTGTTGAGTCACAAAGCCCGAGTGTCCGTGTACACAGACTGTGGCATTTGGATCACAGGACCTGGGCTCAAAGCCACTTCTGAGCTCGATGACCTAATTCAGTCACCTAGGCAGTTTGGGTCCACGTTTCCTCATCTAAAAACAGGGACACCAGGTGGCTCCAGCACATCCCCTGCGAGGCTCTACTTTGGAAGGTTTTTCCGAAGCCCTTCCTCCCAGCTCCTGGCCTGTTCTGAGAAGAACGGGGCTGTGAGAGGGATCTTCTAAAATCACAAACTTGCAGTTGGCCAAAAGCAGGGCAGAGGCACTCTCACCACTGATCCTGCTTCGAACCTCTTCTCTTTTCCATAAATAGGCAGGAGGCCCGTAGTGAAAAGTCTCAGAAGCTACAGGACTGAGCAGGCAGCGAGCCGGGCTGTGAGTCGGAATACAAGGTGGTTCTCGCTGGTCCTGCTGCTGAACCACCATGTCTCCTGGAGCGCGGTGTCTTTTACCCGGACTGCGCCTGCGCGGCCTCATCTGCCACCCCGGAGGGACTGAGCTGCAGATCCGCTGCCAAAATTTCCTGCCCTTAAGCCCTATGTTTCCCAAGGAAAGGTGATAATTGTTATCGGAGAGACACCCGCCACCTTTCTGGAAGGGCAGTTAAGTGCTTATAGCCCCAGGCCAAGGTAGCAGGCCAGGGAGATGCAGGGCTGGAATATGAGGCAATGAGCCGATAACTGAGCCCTTCAGAAGTTAAGACAAAGCTCTTTGAAGCTGTAACTTTGGTTTTCATTCACTTACAACAGCGATGATTCAAGACACTTCCAGAAACACGCTACACTGCCAGGCGTGGGCCACAGGGCATCCTCGGGGGTGCAGCAGTCAGTCCCTGACGGGGCTCCTCTTGGCTTCAGGACCGACAGGGCACATGTCCATGGTCCAGGCACCCCCCACTGCCCCTACCTGCAGATGGAGGGCTTCCTACTCAGCATCCTGGGGACTCACCTTTGAAGCTCAGCTCTGCTAACATCCACACAGCTGTGGGCACTGGCCAGCCAGAGGATTTAGGTCAGAATCGGGGTTCCGTCTTTGTCTCTGCCCAAGCAAAAGGGGCAGCTGTGGGGGGCACCTGCAGAGCCATGCCTGCCCAGGCCCAGCGAGGTTCCAGCCTGTGCTGGAGCCAGCAGTTTCTGGCGTGCCCCAGGGGGAAATGGCTCTGGGCCTCTGTTTCCAGCAGCCGAGGGGCGGGAGAGGGGCTGGGAGATAAAGGTCAGTGGCTGTGGCCACCTCGCTCCCTTGGCTTCTGCTTTCTGTTTGCCAGACGGGAAGGAGGGAGGTTTCTTCAAACCACAGCCCAGGAGTTTGGAATTTTAAAAAGAATGTGTAGGAGTAAAACAAAGGAAACTGAAGATCCTTTTCAACTGAAGTACCAGGGACTTTATCACTGACTCAAGTGTTTCTCCTGCTCTCTTTCCTGTCTGTTGGGGCCCATCTGTGCCACCCCCCACCCCCACCCCGCACATGCAAGTCGGACCCTCATCAACGACCGCCCAGGGCTGGACTGGGTGCAAGGGCTCTGGTGAGATCGACTCCAGCACCTTTCTTCCTAATGTGAGAGAGTCCTTACTCCCATCACCTCTCTAGGTTCTAATCTTGGGTCCCAAAGACTCCGATGGTGTGCTGGAGCCGCCTTGTACCTGCCCACAAGATTCAATTGCTAAATTTTCAGGAATTTTTCCAGCCAGTTGTTAAGCAGAGCCATTATTAACCACCGAATTATACACATTTATAACTAAACCCATTATATTTACAGCACAGATCATAAATACTCAAAACTCCTAATTATTTTGGAGTTTCCTAATAATTTTGCTACATTTTTACTACGATCCAGGCTCTTGACATTATTTTCAACTATTGTGTCTGTAAGAAGATATTCTGTAACATGTGCTTGAAATTGGCCAGCTAGTAGTGTTTACACAGCAGCTATTGGCAAATGCTACAATCCAGCGCCCCCCCACCTCCTACCCCCTGCGGAGTTGGTTGTTACACATTTACCAGCACAACTGGCCTATCTGCCAAGCCTGTGCTTCCCGTCTGGACTTTCTCCCCCTAAACTCCACACTCACACCACCAGCTGCTACTGTGACACCATTAGTCGCATGTCTACAGCTTTCCACGTTTAAAATCAAACTGACTTATCTCCCCACCTGCTCCAAGCGCAGATTTCCCCATTCTCAGTAAAAGGCGGATCCCTCCTCCCCAGCACTCGGGCCAGAAACCTTGGGGTCACCAGTCTGCCACAAACCCTACAGTTTCTATCTTCGAAATTTACGTAGAAAACACCCTCTTCTCTCCACGTTCCACTGCCCCACTCAGGTCCAGGCCACCACCGTCACCTCTGCCTGGATTACTGTAGAAACCACCCATCAGCCTCCCGTTTCTCTCCCTCCCTGAACCCAGCAGTCTGTGGGCCAGATCACGCCATTCTTCTGTTCAGTGGCCTGCAGGGTCTACACGGGCTGGCCTCCCACCTATTACCTCTTTCTTTCCCTGCTTCTCTGCCCCTCTCTAGGCTCCAGCCACCCATCCTCCTGCCTCAGGGCCTTTGTACTTGCCGTTCTCTCTGCCTGACCTACTTTTCCCCCGCAGATGTCCACATGGGCTACCCCCTCACTGACTTCAAGTCCGGGAGGAAATGTCACCTTCTCAGGGAGGCTTTCCCGGCCGACTATGTAATATTGTAAACCTCCCACCCCCATGCCATCCCCTGCTTTACTTGTCTCCGTAGTATCCATCGCTTTCTAATACACTGGGTGAGATAAGGATGTTTATTTTGTTTATTGTCTGTCATCCCTCCTCTCGAGGATGTAAGTGCCAATGAGGACAGAAGTTTCTGTGTTTTGCTCACTGCGTGTCTCCAGTACCCAAAACAGGGGCCTGGCATGCAGGGGGCGCACTGTAAACATCTGCTGGATGAACAAACAAACCCAGTCTGCGCAAGACCTCTGTCACCTGTGTCTGGGCCCTCTGCACGTGAACAGCGGCACTACGGAACCAACCTCCAATGGAGACTAACATTTGACACAGTACCTATTAGCCGGGGCTTGCTACCTGTAACAATACTATTAATAACAAAAGAGATACTTACAGAGTGTTAAATTGTACATGAAATGCCAGTCTAAGAGCTCGACGTGCATCATGTGACAACCTGTGAGGTAGGTATTATTATTATCCCTATTTTTAGAAGGAGTAGAGGGGAAACTAAGGTGCAGAAGGTAAAATAACTCACTGAAGTTAGCTAGGCGATAGGACAAGAACAGACAGGCAGACTGGCTCCAGCGCCCCTCTTCCTGTCCACCACCCCTCTTCCTGTCCACCACCCCTCTTCCTGTCCACCACCCCTCTTCCTGTCCACACCTGACTACACCTTCATATGGCAACATGTATAACATTATATCAGTGCAGCCACCCCTTCTGTTCCTCTGACAAATGGGAACATCAGTGGTTTAAACAAATAAACAAATAGACTCCTTGTCTTGCATAAGCTCCCGGAGCTGGGAGGCAGCTCTGCACCCTGAGGTCAAGGTGCCCTGAACACTAACTGCTGTAAATGGCTAACAGTGACTCACTCTCCTTCTCCCTTTTGACGTCATAAAAACATTGTGTTCAAGCCTGAGTTGCTTTGTTAAAACCTGGAAGGGCCACTCAGTTTCTGGAGAACAGGTGAAGTAGGAGAACTGAGCTGTGTGACCTTTCACAAGTTATTTAACCTCTCTGTACCTCGGCCACAGAGTGGGAAAACAAGTCGATAAAAACAAAATGAGACACTCCATATAAAGAACTTGGCACGATGCTTGGCATAGAGCAAGCACCCAAGAAATGTTAGCTCCAATTATTATGAAACCAATAGCATCGTGAGCGAAGGGACGTTTTTTGCTAGCTTCTTGGAACAGCTGCAAGGCCAATTAACCACCTCGCAACAGAACAAGTGCCAAGAACAGCCAGCTCGTGGACTGCTTCCTGACCTTCCCACCACACGGATGAAAAATGAAAGGGATATGATGCCGAGGTGGTTAAGTCCCCACCCAGCCTTCGAGGGGTTGATAATCTGGCCCAAAGAACACAGCAGGAGGGTAAACCTCTCACTCTCTAGCCCGAGGCTCTCGCTTCACTGCTGAGGGCCTTTTCTCCAGCTGTAAGATGGGGATCATCACCTCATGTTAACCCTTGGCTGAAAAAAAAAAAAAAAAAAAACAACCCAGATCACGGCTGCGAAAATACTCTGGGAGGCAACAATGGTAAGAGCTCTCCCAGACAAAAAGCCACCGGGCTCCCAACGCTGGACAGCGGAAAAAGCAAAACCAGACTTCCTGCTCTGCCCTGGTGAGGGCCTGACAGACTCCAGGGGAAGCCTGCCAACCTGCGATGACATTTGTCTTGTTCAAATGCCATCAATAAAGTGAGAAGTGGCCGGGCCACAGATGACCAAAGTGCCTCTTGGTTTCCCTTTTCTTGCCCACAGATTTAACTATTTCCCTTTTAACTGGCCCAAACCCATCTGACTATAAGAGTAACTCAGTAAACTCCTGACGTGGGATACAACTGACTTGAATGTTTGCCTAGGGTGGTTATTTGTTGACAAGTCATGTACCGCAAAGAAATAGTTGCACAAAAAGCTCTCTAAAAATGAGCTCTGTTCATGCCAAACAGAGCGGTTTTTTTTTTTTTAATCTCAGGTGCTCCTAAAACTTACCAAAAGAAAAGTCTTAAAAGCCCAGAAATTCTATCAGCCATCCATCGCTGCAAAGAATGCAGAAAACAATTTAAAATGTGCCCACTCTACACCAGTTTTCCCTCATCTGCTACGTTTGGTGAGCCACTGGCCTAGCAGGAGTGGGATGGGAGAGGCACGGGGTTGTGGGGGGCAAGGAATTCAGGCTTATGATTTTTCCAGTTCTCCTTTCTGGCAAAAGTTTCAAATTTGAGTGAGCTGATTTTCAGAGCTCTGGGCGGGTTTGCTTCTGGAAAACCATTCGCTGGGTGAATTGGAAACGCGGACTGAAACCTGAGGGTTAATGCCAAAGATTAAGCAAATCCCATGAAAAAGCAATGAGTTCCTACTCTCGTTGAACTGAATTCCAGAAAGCCTAGGAAGGGACCCCACTGGTCCCTCTGGACTAGCCTCTCAGGGGCCTGCCTGCCTGCCGCCGAACCACCAACAAACAGAACCTGCGCCCAGGGATCTGACCGAGGTGGACGTGAACAATTAATTTATTTTGCAGAAAGAGGGTGGGAGGAGATTTCGGGCACGCTCTGGCCCAGCCTGGTTCCCAGCGGCTGCAGGCTGGCGGGTGGTGGCGAAGGTGACTCTTCCCAACAACATGCCCAAGGGTTTAACAGCCGCGCGTGGCCGGCCTCCCGGGCCCGCGGCCCGACCCACCGACCTCTGGTTCGGCCCCGCGCGCGCGCAGCCGCCCTCCGGCCAGAAGGAACGCCTGTGGCCCAAGGAGCCGGAGAGAAAGCGGGAGAGGCAGCTTACTTCGTCTTAGCCATCAGAGCCGGCCGCTGCTCCGGGGACCGTCGGGGCGGCGCGTGGAGCGGGGCGCTGCTGCCCGGGCTCAGGCCGGGGCCCCGCGCATCGTCTTCCGCGGGCCTGAGCTGACCCGACAGGTGCGCGTCACGCGGCCCCGCGCCTGATGCGCGCTCGGGTTTCACCAGCGGAACCGGGGACGGCGAGCGGGGTGGGGGCGGGGTAGGGGACGCGAGGCCAAGTTCAGCCCGGCCGCCCTCTCCCTGCCCGGAAGCGCGGCGCCCGGGGCCTCAGACCAAGGCGGCTTCCGCGCGCGCGTGCAGGGGGTCCCCGCGTCCGGGGCGCGCGCGCGGGGAGGCCCCAGGCGAGGTGCGCGCGCGCGCGCAGCGGGACGGCGCCGGGAGCTCAAGGCGGAGGCGGAGACCGAGACGAGGCCACGCCCCCTGGCTCCGGGCCGTCCCGGGAGGAGCAGGCGGGGCCTCGGGAACGATTTCCTGGTTCCTTTAGATCCGCGGGATTCTGGAGCGAAGTGGGCGGGCGAGTGGCCGGTGCCCCCTCCCGACCGCAGCCGGTCTTTCTCGCCCCCACGGCTCTGCTGTGCATCGTAGGGGCTTCCTTGTGAGACACACGAGTGGCCGGGGAAGTGGTTGTGTCGGGGAGGAGGTCAGGGAGCCTGGTTGCCGGCTCCCCCCCAGAATCTGGCACGAGCTGAGGGAACAGGTTACCTGCCCTCCCCAGGCCTGCTCTCCCCCATCGGGGTGGGTGGTCTGGTGGAGCAGCTTAGTGCCTCCAGTTTTCAATACCCAGAGTAACGATTAGGGGTCAGAGAGCACGCTACTGCCGCGACGTCACCAGGCAGCTCTCAGTCCCTGCTTTTCCCCGGTGACCTGAGGCTCGGTTCCTTCATCCGGACCAGAGGGCGATGCGAGGGTGCCTGCCCCCTGGGCTGTCAGGCCTGTGAAAAGTGCTCGGTAAATGGTAACCTGCACTCGTGTGGCTTTATTAGCAGCACAGCCAAGGGGAAGAAGGCCCTCTCTGTAGGGTGACAGTGGGGTGTATAAGTGCACTCAGTGGGTGGTGTGCCGGTCCTCCACCCCACCCCTCACCATTCTCATGCAGTACCTGCTTCCCCGGCCTCGGCTCCCCCCCCCCCCACCTCCGCAGCAGCCCTGTGCCCACTTTTCTCCCAGCCCTACTGCGCTGGGAGTGCACCCAGTGGGGCCCCGGCAGTTACTGAGGCAGCTGCTCCTTCGTGTTTCTCAGCAGACCCTCAGTGACCCTGGGTTAATTAAGGCAGGGGCAGCGCTACACTGGCCAGCCAGACCACCTGAGACCACCTCCTGGACATAGATCCCCCATTCCCACTCTGTCCCTTCTCCAGACCCACCCTCTCCCCACCACAGACACGGGGGAATGTATGCCCATCTCTGCTGAAGAACACCGGGCCCCCAAGACAAGGATTCTGACCAGAGCGCAGAAACTTGTAGCAGCTTTTTATTTTGGGAATGTTCCTTAGAGGTAGAGGGGCGGGAACCAGCAGCGGGAACTTGGCAGTGGCCAGCAGGACAAAGCGGGGGCAACAGGCTTGATTACCACACAGGATGTTGGGCAAGAGGGTTCTGGGAAGTCTGGGGAACCAAGGGGGGCTGGGCGCCCCTGTCACCAAGGCCAGGGCCGTCTGGGAGCCTGCAGTGGGCTGTGCAACTCAGGGAGGCTTTCAGCCATCCTGAGTGGGACCTGTTCAGAGGATGGAGGAACCCGCTACCCACTGGCTGCCTCCCCACCGGGAAGTGGGCAGGAGTGCCTGAGGGGGGCCCGCCAAACCCGCCCAGGCGATTCCAGGACTCGGTCCAGAGTCCTTCCCGTGCTCTGTAACCCTGGGTGCATGATGCACCCACACCACTATGTAAACCAGGCCAAGGGAGGCACAGAAGGGAGAAGGCAGGTGCCCGGAGACCGAAGCAAGCAGAGGGACCCTTTCCCAGATCCCTGCACAGCCGTCACGAGGGTGACTCTCGGGCACCTTGAAGGTGACTTTAAGAATATCCCCAAGCCAGTCCGTTGTAACCAGCTTATTAAGAAAACACGTGTGTTCATGTACATGTTGGAGGGCTGGGGTCGGAGGAGGGGTGGAAATGAGCCTAGGGGGTCACACCCGTTCCGTTCCACTCCTGTGTCACCGAGGTGTCTCTGTTTCTCTGGTCTCCTCCCTCCCTTAAGTGTGGGTCTCAGTCTCCTCCCTACATGGCGCCTTCTCCCCTGGCCTGGACCATCGCTTCGCTTTCTCTGCATCCTGCAGACAGTCGGGCTGCATTCTGGTGTGAGAGTGTTGCCCCCTAGACCAAAAGTCTTGAATCCTCATCCATCTGGGCCTGGGCGGGATGGCTTCAGCCCCGTAGCCGACCCGAAGCTTTTCTCAGTCTGAACCAACAGCAGACACTCCAGGCCACGTCACCAGGGACCAGGTGTACCCCAAACGCTCTGAAGAAAGCCAGAGAAAGGAGTGAGCTCCCGCAGGGGCCTGTGACCTCAGCTGGGCCTGTCCAGGAGTGCCCTGGAACCACCTGGGAGCAGACTTGGTGTGCCTTCCCAAATCTCGGGGTAGGCAGTGGTCCGGGTAAGTGCCTGCTTCACAGCCATGGAAAGCGAGCCCCGGAGTGATGAATGACTCACAAGAGATGTCTATGGAGCGTCTATTTTCAGGCAGCATTCTCTAAGTCAGCTCTGCTTGGTCATGCTTTGCTCTTCCCAGGGGGTGGGGAGGGGAGAACAGGTATCGTGGGTTTCCAGCCACACGTGGATCTTTCCCTCCCCAGGCATGAGAAAGCTCAGCACTCTTTTCTGTTTTTAAAGATTGGCTTCATATAGTCCCCATGAAGTAGCTACATACTGGCTTTCTCTTGCTGCCATAACAACTGGCCACCATTTAGTGATTTATTTTTTATATATTTATTTGTTTTTTAAAAGGTTTTATTTACTTATTTTTAGAGAGGGGAAGGGAGAGAGAAGGCGAGGGAGAGAAACATCAGTGTGTATTTGTCTCTCATGCTGGGGCCCTGGCCTGCAACCCAGGCACGTGCCTTGACTGGGAATCCAACCAGCAACCCTTTCATTCACAGGCCAGCGCTCAATCCACTGAGCCACACCAGCCAGGGCACCATTTAGTGATTTAAACAACACAAATATATTATCTCACAGTCACGTAGGTCAGAAGTCCCACAAGGGTCTCAGGCTCAAACCAAGGGATCGCAGGCCTGTGTTCCTTTCTAGGAGAGCCCTTCTCCTGCTCAGTTGGGTGTTGGCAGAATTCAGTTCCTCGTGGTTTGGGAGTGAGATCCCTGTTTCCTTGCTGGCTGTCAGCAGAGGGCCATTCCCAGCTTCCAGAAGTTACCACATTCCCTGGCTTGTGGCCCTCCAGCCTCCATCTTCAAAGCCAACAAGAGAAGGTCAAGTGCTTTGAAGCTCTCCTTCTTTGTCAGGTTCATGTCTCAGGCCCAACTGGGAAAGGGCCTCTGCTAAGGACTCCCGTGATCCAGGATAATTCCCCCAAGTCAGGGTCTCCGCCTTTAGTCCCATCTGCCAAGTCCCGTCTGCCAGGTGAGGTGCCAGACAGGTCCCGGCCATTGAAGACTGGCCAGCCTTACGGAGTGGTTTCTGCCCACCACAGATTGTACGCGTGCAGATTGTCAAGCCCTCTGGGTGGTCCGGGACCTTTATCACGTAATTTTTTGTATAACAGCTTTACTGAGATATAATTCACAGATGACACCATTCACCCATTTAAAGTGTACAAGTCATTGGTTTCTGGTACAGTCACAGAGTTGTGTGGGACGTCACCACGACCAAGTCAGTACGTTTTTATCACCCCAACGATACGGCCTTCCACACCAGCAGTCACCCCATCTCCCCCAAGGCTCTCTGTGGATTTGCCTATTCTGGGTTTTTCATGTAAATGGAATCATACAATATGTGGCCATTTGTCTACACATATGTTCTATAAACACATCTATGTATGTATCTACGTAATGTCTTCAAGGGTCACCCGTGTGGGAGCATGTACCATGCATCACTCCTTGTTGCTAAATCACATTTGGTCGTATGGACCCACGATGTTCCATTTATCCACTCATTAGTTCACGACTCGCCACTTTCCAGCCGTCCTGGATAATGCCGCTATGAACAGGTGCGGACGTGTGTTTTCATTCTGGGGACCGGAACGGCTGGGTTGCTCTGTGATTGTGATTGCTCTGTGTTTAATTTTTTGAGAAATCACCAGACTTTTCCACAGTGGCCACGCCGTTCCACGCCCCCACCGACGACCCACAAGGGGCTCTGTTTCCCCAGACTTTCCCACAGTGGCCACGCCGTTCCACGCCCCCACCGACGACCCACGAGGGGCTCTGTTTCTCCGCACTCTCGCCTACACTTGTTATGATCTGACTTTTTGATTTGAACCATCCTCATGGGGGGGAAGGGGCATCTAACTGTGGTTTTGATTTGCATTTTCCTGATGCCTTGTGTTGTTGAGCATCTTTTCATGTGCTCATCGGCCATTGTGTATATTCTTTGGGGAAATCGAGTCAGATTCTTTGTCCATTTTTCAGTTGGGTTGTCTTTTCATTACTGAGTTGTTAGAATCCCTATGTATTCTGCATGCAAGTCCCTTCGTAGACCTGTGACTTGCAAAGATTTTCTCCCGCTCTGTGGGTTGTCTTTTTACCGTCCTGATGATGTCCTTCGAGACATAAGAGTTTTAATTCTGTTGATGTGCAACTTGTCTATTTTTTCTTTTGTTGCTTGTGCTTTTGGTGTGGTATCTAAGGAGGCTTTGCCAAATCAATGTCATGAAAATTTATGCTTGCATTTTCTTCAGAGTTCAATAGTTTTAGCTCTTATATTTATACTTAATTTTAAAATATTTATTTATTTATTTTTAGAGAGAAAGAGGAAAATAAACATCAATGTGAGAAAGAAATATCAATCAGTTGCCTCTTGTATGTGCCCTGACCAGAGATCGAACCGACAACCTTTCACTTTGCGGGATGACGCCCCAGCAACTGAGCCCCACCAGTCAGAGCTAGACTTCCACTTTATTTTTAGTCAATTTTTGTGTACAAAGCGAGAGGTGGTGGTTTCAACTTCACTCTGTTGCATGTGGACATTCGGTGGTCCCAGGGTGCTTCACTGAACTGCCACGTAATGAGCCCCCAAAGCATCTGCTTGGACAGCAATGCGACGCGGACGTGCCCACAGTCCCTACCTGGCGCAGTGAGACAGACCCTGGCTGACCGATGTCTGGCATATAACACACCCTCAAAAAAATGCTTGTCAAGTGGATGTGATACCAGGTGGGGAGCCAGAGCCACCAAGTTCAGGTGCTGGAGTCCCCTTTGCTCTGCATGTGGTCGGGACTCTGGGAATGTTTTCTCCCGGTGGTCATGTGACCACAGTCTGAGGAGGTGCATGGTGCCCTTGGGGGAAGGGGGAAATCTAGCAACTGCTACTACTGCCTGCGCCAGATCTCAGGAGGAAAATCCCAAATATTCTTCCAAGGCTGCCTGGGGGCAAGGGGGCGGGGGGAAGTGTAGGATAAAGGGGTCAAGGGAGAAAAAGAGAGAAGATTGGGGAGCAGCTGGCCTGGATGTGAACCAGGACAGGGGACCCTGAGTAACACAACAAGCAGCACCTGGACTCAAGGTCAACGTTTCTTGCTTTAGGCTTTAAGAGGCAAAAGCAGGGAGAAGCTCTTGGCTGGCAGATGAAATGTGAAGATAAAACTGCTGGCAGCCTCCCCAGACATCTCTGCACCAGCAAAAGCCGCATCGCATCCTTCGGGCCAAGGGGAGATGCAGCCTGGGGACAGCCCAGCTTGTGGAGCAGGCGACGGATGAGCCTGGGGTCTGGGGAAGGACAGGGCACCCTTGCAGGGGAAATGTGATGGTCAGCAGGACCTCACGAGACAGTGGCTGCTTCCCGTTGGCTTGTCCAGGAAGCAGGCCCCGTCTGCCCTTCCCAGCCCCGGCACTGCAGTGGTCTGGTCTGGGGCCAGGAGTTTGGGAGCCTTTGGTGAGCCGGCCACTCCCAGGTGGCTGCAGGGCCACAGCAGGGGACGGCCCTGCACTCAGCAGCCCCTGCCACTCCTCCCCTCTGCAATCCTGGACATAGAGGTAAGGTCCCTTTCGTTCGTTCCTCCAGTACTGCATGCCAGGCT
Organism: Desmodus rotundus; assembly: GCF_022682495.2. Lineage (NCBI taxonomy): Eukaryota > Metazoa > Chordata > Mammalia > Chiroptera > Phyllostomidae > Desmodus > Desmodus rotundus. The sequence goes on along the minus strand of NC_071389.1, from coordinate 4,924,290 downwards.
GTGTAGACCTGGGGGACACAGCTGTGAACTAGGCCCCTGTGCTCAAGGAGCTTATGTTCGACTCCAGGTCGGGGTGGGGAGACGGACAAACAAGGAAAGACTGTGACAGAGTGACAAGTGTGATGAAGAAAATAAAACAGGAGAATGAAATGGGATATGAAAATGACTGTCCAGTTAAGGAAGCCCTTTCCAAGAGGTGACATTTGACTGAGACTAGAGGGCGAGAGGCCGGTCCTGCAAAGCTGGGGGAAGAGTGTTGTGGGACGAGAGAATAGCACGTGCAAAGGCCCTGAGGCAGGAAAGAGCTTGGCACCTCTGAAGAACTGAAAGGAAGCAGGTGTGGCTGGAATATTGAGCAAGAGGTAGGAGCTGGACACACAGGCCTCAGAGGCCCTGTGAGGAATGTGGGTTTTATTCTGTTGTGTAGTGGAAGGCTCTGGGGGAGAGTAAATAATCAGTTTTCATTTTGGAAAGGCCACGGGCCACGGGCCACGGGCTTCGAGTCTTGAGGACAAGCACACTGAGTGGGTCGGGGTTATCGGAGGGTCCAGGCCAGCAAGAGGCACAACTCCAGGGTGTTTGAAAGTGTGTCACTATTCAGGCATGGGAAGGCCAACGGATCAGGAGTTGGCTGCCATGGGAAAGACAGTTCGTGACAGTCCCCAAGAGGAAGGGGCAGGCCACGCCATCCACACAGCCACGTGGGGAAGCGCCAGTATTGGTCAGAAGGCAGAGGGAGCTGGGGAACATGGGCAAGACCCTTTTTTTGTGGTTTCCAGGGGAAGGAAAGGGAATACAGGGCGAGCAGGCTCAGGACTGGCGGGTTTGAATAGTTTCCGTGGTTCTGGAGTACAGGGGCTGCCCTGGGTTGTCTGCTGCCTATGCTGGGTGATCAGGGGCTTGTGACCTGAGTGTGAGACCCCTCCGAGAGGAGGAGGCTGGAGGGGTGGGCCCTGGATGGGTGGGTTTGTATGTGAAATGCGCACTCCGGGGTGAATCATTTACCATCTCTAGGAATTGGCCCTCCCTGAGAGGGGCACTTCCCCCACCCCCAGGCAGGCTCCAGATGTCAGAGCCTCAGAAGCACGTGGTTAATTCACAGGAGGCACCTGCGTTCTGTGCAGAGGCTGGGGGAGGAAATTGACAGCGTTTGCTGATGCGCTAGATGAGGAGGGAGGGGAAGAATCAAGGATGCTGCCTGGGCTTTTGGCTTCAGCAAGTGGGTCCCCTCGCTCTCGAAGCGAGTCTTCGGGGGCCAGGAAACATAGCTCCTCACAGGGAGCTTAGGCTCCCATGGGGGAGCCCAGCTTCAAGTGGGGGAAGCAAAGTTGCTCGGTGAAGCTCCTTGAAGTGTGAGTGCACCTTGCCTTAAACAACAGAAATGTTGCTAAAAAGCAATAGATAGGACCAAACTTTGTAATAACAATTTAGAAGTCACATGTCTCCCTGGCCCGGTGGCTCAGTTGGTTGGAGCATGGTCCCATGCACCAAATGGCTGCAGGTTCGATTCCCAGTTAGGGCACATACCTAGGTTGCAGGTTCGATCCCTGTGGGGGCACATACAGGACACAACCGATCGATGTTTCTCTTACATCAATGTTTCTCTCTCTCTCTTGTTCCCTTCCTCTCTCTCTAAAATTAATAAACATATCCTTGGGTATGGATCAAAAAAAAAAAGAAAGAAATCATATACTTACATTCATTTGAGCAACCGTGATTTCTGATTCGCTTTCGCTTGTCCAGGGCTCAGGACCCCCTGTGATGAGGGTCTCTGCCGCTATGGTCCAGGAATTTAATGCTTCAATCAACCCATCTCATCTGTGTGCGGAAATTTCTTCATAGGCATTTACGATGAAGCCTTTCTAAAAATGCTTGTTTGCTCATGTTAATAATTGTCTTTTAATGCTTTTGTAAGATCTAATTTCATTAAATTCAATTGTATATAACAGTAAAAAACTTTTCTATTGTTATTTTAAAACCACGATTGAGAAAACAGAACACCTATGACATAAAATAAGTGCTTGGTAAAAAAAAAAATTCCCGTGACTTGATTTGGCGGCATTGCCTCCACGAAAGGCGGACTGTCACCTCTGTCACAAAAACGACACAGGAGCCCTCTCCCTGGAACCCAGCCGTGGCTGAGCTGCCGACGCTGAAACCCCTCGAGTTAACGTTCTCCAGTTCTTGCTGACTTAGATGCCACTCAGCATGTGCTGTGAGGACGGAAGTATTGATTGCTGGTGAGAAATTTGATTGTGTGGTTTGGGGCAGGTGACAAGGGGCTGTGCGGCTTTCCCTGACCCACCTCCCTTGAACGCTGGGTCTCTGTGGTCACATCGACTGGAGTTCCTGTGTTTGAGATGGTCATATGGCGCCTGCACACTTTCACGGTCCTTGTTTTCGGCTGATTTATGCGTCTTGTCAACTGGACCGCAGACCCTTGGAGGGTGAGCGGTCTGGTGGCTACTGTATCTTGTGAACGTGAACGCCCCGCCCCCACACCCAGCACGAGGCTCTCCGTGATCCACGCTTGCTGGATCTGGGCAAATTAGTTGCTATAGCGTAGCCGGCAGCTGGCAGATCTTTGTCAACTATTTTTTTCTTACATGTGCAGAAAGTCACATCTGGTTGTGCATCAAAGGACACTGTCAAGAGCGTGAAAAGCAACCCACAGCATAGGAGGAAATATCTGAAAATCATATGTTTGATAAGGGTTTAATATCTAAAATATCTTCCAACTAAAATCTAATATCCTATAACTTGACAGCAAGAAAACCAAATTAAAAATGGGCGAGGACTTGAACAGATGCTTTTTCCAAAGAAGTTACACAATGGCCAATAAACCCATGAAGTGATGCTCAACATCACTAGTCGTTAGGGAAAAGCAAATCAAAACCACAGTGAGACACCACTTCACACCCACAAGGCTGGCGGGAATCACACCAACGAAAGGAAAAGCGGTGTGGGGAAGTGGAGAGATCGGATCCCTCCTGCCTTGCGTTGGGAATGTGGAATTTCACCAGCAGCTGCTGTGAAAAACAGCTCAGAGGTTCCTCAAAAACTTGAGCATAGAATTCTGATTGGGTCCAGCAACTCCACTTCTAGGATACGCGAGGAGCGGAAGCTGGGACTGAGACACGTGCTCACCAGCGTAGTAGCAGCGCTACTCTCCGTCGCCAAAGGATGGAGACAGCTGGAGTGTCAGTCAACACATGAACAGATGGACAACGGGAGGGGTTTGCACGCAATGAAATGTTGTTCCGCCACCCGAAGGTATGAAGTTTGGATCCTCAGTCCAACGTGGATGGACCATGAAAACGTCATGCTGAGGGAAGGAAGCCAGACACAAATGGACACATGTCATACGATCCCTTGATATGTGCCACCTAAGACCGGCACCTGCATAGAGACTGAGCGTGGAATGGTGGGGGCCGGGGGCTGGGGGAGGGAGGGTGGGGTTGGTGTTTACCGGGGACAGAGTTTCCCTTGCAAAGATGAACAAAGTTCCGGGGATGGATGGCGGTGATGGTTACTCAGCCTTGTGAATACTTAACGCCACCGCGCGACCACTGACAAATGATCACAACGGTAAATTTTGTGCTGCATGTACTTCGTCACGGTTTTTAAATATCGCTGAAGAGGAAAAATACATCGCACTGGGGCAGCATCTCGTGGGTGAGGGGCTGAGAGACATTTCCCTCGTGCGGGGTCATTAACCCAGGACGCCCCTGTGTCCCCTGCACCCTGGGGTTAGGCCAAGCCAGTCTTCCTTTTATGTCTGCACAGAGAGGGTGAGACACCAGAGGTTCATCCCCAGCACTCCCCTTGTCCGAGCTGGGGCAGGGGCCGATATCCACACAGCAAAAACCCCCTCAAGGGCCAGATCTCCTGTCCATGTCCCCTGTGTCCCTCTCGACACCCCACCTGTCCAGCCACACTTCCACCACGAAGGACGATTATGTGTTAGCTCAAGTCAGACACTTTGCCTTGAATGCAGGTCCAGTGTGGGAGGACGTTGCGTTGAGGTGAGTCCCAGTTCCAAAGCAAATGACGTAGGCAATTCAAACGCACGCAAAGTCTCTGCAGCCTTTCCTTCCCAGCACCCACGCAGCTGGGCAATGACGCAGTGGTTTCCCTAACTCGCACAATTCAGCGCCATGTGGACGAGGCCCCAGATGAGTCTATGTGCGTTGAGTTCCCAGACGCTGGGTAGTGTTAGCACCAGGCTCCCAGGTAGGTACTAGAAGAAATATGAATTACAGGTAGAACGCTAATGAGCGCAGCCGTTAGACGGAGCTGCGCAGAAACGGGTGTTTAGAGGTGAGGCAGGGAGTGTGAACGGAGCCCTAATTAACGCAAGTGCCAATGGTGCTTCGCAGCGAGTGAGAGATTAACCCTGACGTATTTTTAAAGCTTCTACGTGCGGTTAGTGGGACTTATTTGGCGCAAAAGAGAACTTCAAATTCCCTCCACGGCTGGTTGCAAACCTGCTGCAATGCTCTCCCTCCACCCTTGCAAGAAGTGTCACCATGAAATCTTAGATGACATCTGACCTGCCTGGCCCTGCCCTCCAGCCGGGATTGTAAAAGTCTAGTCCTGCAATAGTTAAAGCCCCGTTCCAGCTTCTCCCTACCCCCAGCTCCGAGGGGGGTGGGGAGCTGGTCCCGGGAGGCTGGGATCCTGTTTTTCTGACGTTGAGTTTCTCTTTTGTATTTGTGCCCTGCTGGATTGCAGCGGGCGGGGTGGGGGGTGGGTAGGCAAAGGAAGGGGGCAGGGGAGGTCTACCAGGACTGCGAGGTCATGGGCTGGCCTCTCTGCGCCCTGGGTTCAGCAGGTACTTAAAGCTCTTCACGGAAGAGCCGCTTGCAAGGGTCTTCAGGGACTCCTTCCATAGGGAAGAGCTCACCCCTGCGGTCCTCTTGATTCCAGGGAAAACTGGCTGGTCTTTGTTATTTTTAATTCCACCCTCAGCCCCCAGAGATCAGGGGGCTTTTCCTGAGATCAGGCTTTTCCTTCAGGTCTCCTTTCCCTTCCAGGACGCTCCCAGACCCACACCTGGTCCCCAGAAGCTCCCACCTTGGCTGTCAGGGAACGAATGTCATCGCCAGGGGCTGCTTTAGCCAGGCGCCCCTCCCCACCTTCAGATTTCTCAGGTGGGAGTTGCATGCTCCCCAGGCGGCCGTGCCCTGGATCTGGAGCAAGCGGGCCTGACCTCGGAATTCTCAGCGTAAAGATCCTTTCTGGCCGTCGGGAAGGAAGGGGACGCAAGCCCGGCCACTCCACGCGGGGGCGATACTGCAAGACCCACCCCCTGCAACTTTCCTTACTCGCAAACGCTCTACCTCTTTTTTCTTCCTCCAGGTAGTCATTGAGCTAATTATGCAAAATAGTCACTTGACCCTTCCTTTGCATGTCCGTCCAGCCGCCCACACCTTGCTTCGGAACTGGGACTGGGGGCCTCTGGCGCCTGGGCCTGTGACGGACCACGGACCTGAGTCCCGTTTTAACGTCCCGTTCAGTGACGACACGATGTTGCGCCAAGCGAGGATTGCTTCTCTTCGCCGTTGACGAGCTTTGCTTTTGCTAAATCTAAAAGGTAAAATGTTCCCAGCAGAACTCAAGGGACCCACGAGTGAATCATTGAGGGACTTCAGGAGAAAAGTGGCCCCATCACGAGTCACTGGTGAGCGCTCTAATGCTGGTGAAGGTTTTTACCGCCCACAGGAGGGGGCGTCCGCCAAACGGAATTCTCCTGCGCTGGATGAGCTTTGCCGGGAACATGAAAGCGTCCTCCAGCGCCCTCCTTCCTCATTACTCCCCTCCGCTTCTCGCCTGCATAATTAGGGAACCCAGGCGCCTCCTCGGGCCATTCACACGCATTTATCACCTCCAGGAGCAAGCACCCCATTGGGCACCCCCTCCACCCGTCATTCAATCCCCTGGCCTTTCTCGTGCCTGCTACTTAGCAGGATGTGGGCAAAGCTGGACTGAATGACAATCTCTGTGGAGACCCACAGAGTCCCGGGATTTATCCTTCAAGCAGTTTACTCTTCTCAAAAACAAACTTTTTGATTAGATCTTAGGTATTTAAAAAAAAATCAGTCTGCTGCTTTATTTTATTACTCTTTTATTATATTAAAGTGTGTCCTTGGTGGCTTAGAACTGTAACAAGTCTACAAAACAAAATAGCAGGCACATGAAATTGCCTATATTTTTAAAAAGTGGGCTCCTCACACCCTCCCGTGGAAAGGCCAGGTGTTGTCACGTACAAGGAAAGAAGAAGAGTGTTCTATTGCATCTGTTTGCCCATGCGGACTTCTGGTAACAGACCCTGGGTATATTCACTGGGGCAATGCACTGTTCCAACACCACCTTTCTGAGCTTCTCTTGCAGCTAAACATGGCCACATGGCTAAGTCCGGCCAATGAGATGAATGGAAAAGTCATCAGCTAAAATTCATGAAAAGGGGGATAGACAGCGGGCACGGGCTTTTGTCATATTTTTTCCCTTGTCTGCTCCTTCCTTCTTGCCTGGAATGCTGATGTGAGAGTGGGACTCCAGCAACTCTATTGGCTCATGAGGCTACTGTGAGACTGGAAATGATACACTGAGCATGACAGAAGAGAGAGGCAGAAGGAACCCAGGGCCCTGATGATACTGTGGCACCACCACAACATCCCAGGACCGTTAACCTCTGGAATTTTCTTTTTATGTGAAGGAGAAATAAACATCTGTTTTGTTTAAGTCTTTTTATTTATAGCTTATGTCATTTACCCAGTTCTTACCTGTTACATCTGTTATAAAGGATCACTTAAGCACTGATCTTTTTATGTTACCCATTTGGGGAGGAAACCTCTCGGGAATGCGTTGCATACTGTGTTGCCTTTTTAAACCAAGCATGTAATGAACATAAAGTTGCTAGATGAAATATGACACCCAGTAAATTTGAATTTCAGATAAGCAACAAATACATTTTTAGTGAAAGCATGTACCAAATACTGCATGGGACACGCTGATATTAAAAAATAATTTGTTGTTTATCTGAAATTCAAATGTAACAGGGAGTCCTGCATTTTTATTTGCTGACTCCGCCAGTCCTGAGCAAACACTGTGTCCCTGCTGCTAACTGTAACGAGGTGCACAGAGATGGTGGGGGGGCTTAGCCCGTCTGCGGACTGGAGTCCTGTGGCCATGCTTGTCATTCTTCTCCTGCAGTTAAGAAGGTTTCTGTCTCTTCTTTGGTCATCATTCAAACAAGCGGCCTGTCTGCCGCTCTCTAAGCATACTTGTCTGTCTGTCTGTCTGCCCCAGTCCCAGCCCTGCTGGGGGTGTGCCCTCAGCATCTGTGGGCACACACAGTGTTCAGATCGCCTGCCCTGGAACTGGAAGTCTGGGTTCCACTCCAGGTCCCCCCACTATCAGCTCTATGACCCCGGGCAGCTCCTTTGTCCTGTCAGAGCCTGGATCGCCCCCTACAAGGATGTGGGGGGTGGTCAGAGCCACCCCGCAGGTTCTGTGAGCTGGAGTATGGGAAAGGCTGGGGCAGAGCCTGGCCTGGACTAAGAGGGCTGAACAATTGGATAACCACGCTGGAGAAACAGGGACCTGAGGAGAAAGCTTCCATGAGTCAAGCATGAGCGACAGGAGTGCTGAGGGCCCTGGAGGGGGTGCTGAGGCCAGAGGAGAGTGGGGGAGCTTGTGCAGCCAGCTGATGGTGGGGAGGGAGGTTTGGTGACCAGCTTGGGTATTGTTGGGTATCCCCCAAACTCATATGCCACAGTCCTAACCGCCAGCCCTTCAGAATGAGCCCGTTTTCGGAGGCAGGGCCTTTGAAAGTATGATTAAGGTAAAAAGAGGTCGTTAGGCTGGGCCCCACTCCTATATGACTGGTGTCCTGATGAGGAGACAGGACACAGAGAGGGGACAGTGACCGTGTGAGGACACAGCAAAACGACAAGATGGGGGGCGAGGCCTCAGGAGAAACCAGCCCTGCTGACTCCCTGATCTCAGACTCCCAGCCTGCAGGACCAGGAGGCAACCAACTTCTGTTGTTCCTGCCAACCAATGTGCGGTACTTTGTCGCGCAGCCCGAGCAGATTAATGCAGGTGTCGGAACAGAAGGTTGTGGAAAGATAGTCTGGAAGCCATCACTCAGTCCCTTGTCCGACAGACATCGTCGTCATCTCGTTGTTATGGATGTGAGGTGCTCTTCCGGGCACAGGGAGCTCAGTGATGGACGCTGTCGTCCTGAGAAGAGACAGAAACGTCCGCGGAAGGATGGACGAGCCAGAGAATGGAAGGAGGTGCACAGGCCGGGCTTGGGGACTGTCTGGGCACGGGGGTAGGGCAAGCAGACAGGGAGCTGTCAAAGGAAGCTGTCAGCCCTTGCTGGTGTGGTTCAGTGGCTTGAACGCTGACCTGTGAACTGAAAGGTCACCAGTTTGATTCCCGGTTGGGGCACCTGCCTGAGTGGCAGGCCAGGTGTTTCTCTCTCTTTCTCTCTCCCCTTTCCTCTCTCTAAAAATAAATAAATAATTTGTTTTAAGAGCTGTCAGAGGAGGCGCCAGGCTGACACCTGCCGGGGAGCGGGCCAGCTGGCAGAATTTCTGGGGGGAGGGAACTGAAAGTGGTTCTTCAGAGACCCCCAAGGAGGCTAGAGCTGCTGGGGCTGAGCAGGGAGAGGACAGAGTGGCTGAGGGGAGGCTGGGGGGACGGGCAAGGAAGGCGGGACCCCACGGCCTCTGGGCCCTGGTGTTGGCATTTTATTCCGAGCCGAGGGTGGGCTCTGAAGGGTGCACAGATGCAGAAGGGCAATCTGCTCGGCCAGCCCCTCCTCCCAGCCTGACCCCTGTGACTGTGATCTTCGGGGCTGGCTACTTGTGGGAAGCCAGCTGTCACTTATAGGGGAAATGAGAAGTCCCTTAGGATGGAGGTCATAGGTTTGCCTGGAGCTGAGAGAGAATTCCACTGGGCACAGGTAGAAAAGAAAGGGAATGTATTCGCTCATTCATTCACAATATTTCTGGAGCCCTACTGAGTGCTGGGCACTGCTCTGGCACTGGGGACCCAGCAGTGAATGAAACAGCCAACCTCTCTGCTTTGGGGAAGCTACACTTCACTGCAGGGAGCCAAATAATGTCAAACCATCAATAAGTGTCAGGTGCTGACAGACCTGCATGGAAAAAAAGTAAGGCTGGATAAGGGGCAGAGGGAGGAGATGGTGCTGGTGTGCCGTTTTGAAGAAGGAAAGACTCTGATCCGGGGACACCTGGGCACAGACCAAGAGATGTGGCTTCCACAGCCAATGCGGTCATTCCAAGGACCCCAAACAGGAGGCTGTCTAGCACTGAAAATATTTTTCATGGGGCAGCCAGGGCTGGAAGATGCCTCCATCAATCCTTTGCGTTAAGGTCTTCATCTGTCTGTAAACACAGGCACTCTTGGGAAGAACCTCGGCTTAAGCCAGGGAACCTCCAGCATCTTACAGAGACACATGAACAGTCCACGGAAGGGAAGCCCACTTTTAGGCTGGTGTGGGCAGAATTTGTATCTGTCCACTGCTCTGCACATAGTAGGTGCTCGATACAGACTTTTCTTCAAAAGATTTATTTATTTATTTTCAGAGAGAGGAGAAGGGAGAAAAACACCAATCGGTTGCCTCTCGCACACCCCCAACTGGGCACCTGGCTCGCAACCCAGGCATGTGCCCTGACAGGGAATCAAACCGGCAACCTTTCGGTTCACAGGCCAGCGCTCAATCCACTGAGCCACACAATCCAGGGCTTGTACACACTTTTTAAATGAGCAGGGGAGAAGACCCGCAGAGCACAACACGGAAGCCAGCAGGCTCGACACCTGAGTGTGCAGGGCGCTGTGTAAATACACTGGGAGGCAGATTTCGAGGGCAGGAGGTTGCTCTCCCTCAGCAGATGATAAAGACACAATGTGACTGTTTGGGGTGGAAGGGTTCCTACTCATTATGAAACACATTGGGCTTTGCCCTCCCTGTGCCCTCACACGGCCGGCCATGCTCGGGGCTGGATGATGGGGCAGGGCACAGGGATCAACGCAAATACGTAGGAGACTCAGGCTGGGAAAAGCCTGTATCTTCTGTTGAAGACAAAAGCCGCCCTCTCGGACAGTCAGTCCCTGGGGATGGTGGTTCTGCATTGAGAGAGCAAAGGCCAACCGACCACATGAAAGTCATCCCAGCAGGCTTTCCTCCCCCAGAAGGGAGAGCCACTGGGATGCCATCGACGCTCTCTGGTCCCAGCCGAGTGTTGTTACCGAAAGGTCAGGGACTTGCCAGATTTCAGAGGCGGGAAATGTCCCGAGTCAGATGGCCACGCACCGCTTGTCTCCAAGCAGCACAGCCCCTGGCCCTCCCTCCTGGCCTCCTGCCTCATCCTAAACACGGAAACCCTGAAACCCACTCTAGAGTCATTTGTTAGAACAACGTCCAGATAGAACGCCGTCCCGAGGTCTAACCTAGTTTTCTGCAGCTGTTACTAAACATAAAGGAGACAGTGCGATTGTTGCGAGTTAGCCCCACATAAGGCTGTCAATGGAAAAAACAAAATAAAACAAACAAAAAAACAACGGACCGTGCCTCCTTCCCCCGCGAGTGTGCGAACTGCTCGCCGCCCATGGAGGAGACCCGGAAGGGACCTAGACTGCACATGTTGTCTGTCAAGGTCTAAGTCAGCAGGGCCGCTTGCACGCCAGGGCGGCGAGGACTCAGGGCTGAAAGGAGATCCAACAGGTGCTGGACCTCGTTCCCGAAGAAAGACAAAGAACCAGCAGATTTGCTGCAACAGCACAGGCAGAGGAGGAAAACTCAAGGACCTATGGGCAGTTCCAGAGGACATCGCTGTTCCTTAGTTCCTTCTCCTTCCCTTCTTCTTCTTCAAAACAGATTTTATTTACTTTTAGAGAGAGGGGAAGGGAGTAGAAAGAGAGGGAGAGAAACACTGATGTTTTTGAGCTGCCTCTTGCATGCCGGCAACCCCGGCATGTGCCCTGACTGGGAATTGAACCAGCAACTTTTACGGTTTGCAGGCCCGCGCTCAATCCACTGAGCCACACTGGCCAAGGCAGTTTCTTCTTTTTTATTGATTTAAAAATGAATGCCTGTTGCATGTTCATTATTGGCCTGGCAGGGGTTTTGTTAATCACTGGGGACAAAGCGACATCTCCCCTCCATTCTGAGGGTGACCCTGTGCGCTGATCTGCACAATTAACCTCCCTGAGTCCCCCCCGGGTGTTTAAACGGCAGCACTTGAAGTTAGATCGGCCCAGAGCGCACATGGAAAGTGCCCAACAAAACTCTGCAAAAGGAACAGACCAGAGGTGCGGGTTGGATAGAAAACCAGTGGGGTCAGGCTGAGAGAGAGAAGAACACGAGGAGGCCAGGGTGCAGCTGAGAGCACCAGTTCTGGAGCCAGAGGCCTAAATCTGGCCACTTGGTAGCCATGTGACTTGACCCTCGGTGTTGCTTCGTTTCCTTGACTGTAAAGAGGATGTGATAACGTAGCCCCTGCCTCCGAGGGTGGTTGTGAGAATCAAATAAGTCAAGGTGACTAAAGCACTTCGAATGAGGCCAAGTGGTCTGTAGACGTAGCTATGAACTGCTACCCACAGGGTCCCATGGGGCAGCATCTTTGAAGATTCAGAGGGGACTGGGGGCCATCCCATTTCATTGCGGTTGGTTCTCACAGGTAAACTTTCCCTGGACAAGGTAGGCAGGCGGCTGAATAATGCCCTTCCCCAAAAAGGTGTGTCCACCAAAACTTGTGAAGATGACCTTATTCGGAGAAAAAAAAGTCTTCGAGCATGTAATCAAGGATCTTGAGATGGGATCATGCTGGATTAGGGTGGGTCCTAAATCAGATGACAGGTGTCCTTAAAAAAGAAGACAAAGAAAAGGAAAGAAAACACAGCAAGGCGAATGCCCCGTGAAGATACAGACAGAGATGGATGTGCCTACAACCCCCCCAAAACCACCAAGAATGCCGGCAGCCACCCGAAGCCAGGAGCAGGCATGGGACAAGTCTCCCTCAGAGCCTCCGGAAGGGACCCACCCACCGATGCCTGGATCTCAGACTCCTGGCCTCCAGCATTGTGAGACAGTAAGTGTCTGTTGTTTTTAGCCACCCAGTCTGTGGCGGTTTGTCCCAGCAGCTCCAGGAGACCAATGCAGATGACAAGCCGCGTCTCCGATTCGGAGGGGACTGGAGAGCTTGCTTTGGTTCCCAAGCCTGCGTGTGCTCTCGCCTTTGCCAACAAAAGACTACTTGGTATTTTTCTTGCTTTCAGAGAGTTGAAATTCCTTGGCCTAAGTCTTAGTATCTTCTATGGAGGGGAAACTGAGTCACAGAGCAGAGAGGACATCCTCAAGGTCACGTGAGAAGGTGGCAGAGGTAGATGGCTCGTCTCACAGGGGGCGATGACAGGTACAGAGAGAGCACAGGATGACGACTTTGGAGACCTGAAGTCTGATCTCAGTTGTGCATCTTCCCGGCCAGGTGACCTTGGGGAGGGGCCGGGTGGTGCGTGCCATTTCTTGGGTCTTGGTTTCTCTGTTTGTGAAATGGAGGGTTTGAGCTGCGTGCTGTCTGAGGTCCCTTTCACTGTGACACTCCATGGGCCGTGGCCACCCCCCACACACACACACCACAATGAGGGGTATGGCGTGGAGAAGGAGGGTGCCCACAGGCTGGCTGTGGCCGGGCCCAAGCTGCACAGCCGCACCTGGCTGCCGGGCCCAGGAGGGAGGAAGGGGTGAGGCAGCGGGCGCCATGCGTGGCCACGCCGGCCTGGCCGTGGTGCACTGCGGCAGCGTGGCTGTGCGTCCCAGGCAGGTCCAGGGCCGTCCCTCCCTGTCCCTTTAGAAACAAGTCACACACCAGGTCTGACTTCAGTAATGACATGTGCATGCAGTTAGTGCAATGGGCCCGTCTCAGCACTTTATTCAGGGGTCTCAGTGGTCTCTCCCTATGCCCCCCCCTTCTCCTTTATTGTCCTTTCTCAGACACTGAGTTTGCATTAAATTAAAAAATCTGGGGATTCTTTCTTTTCCCCGCACCCCCTGTCTGCTTGCTGCGTCTCGGTTTCTCTCTTTGCATTACCTCTTGTGTGTTGTTCTAGAATGCACTATTTTTAACCACCTCTGTGTGTATTTTTATTTATGTTTTATTAAACGTGTTGGGTGGCATTGGTTAATAGGACCACATAGGTTTCAAGTGTACATTTCCATGATGCATCCATCACCTGTCCGTTGCATCGTGTGCCGACCACCCCACGCCAAATCATTTTCCGTCGCCATATATTTGGCCCCCTTTGCCCTGTACTGCTCCCCAACCCCGTCCCTCCGGTGACCGCCGCTGTGTGGTTTCAGTTTTATGTCCCACCCAGGAGTGCAGTCCTATGGCTCTCAGCTTTATTTGACTGACTGACTGACTCCCCTTTCAATCTGCATTTAAAGTGCTTCTCTCCCCTGGCACTTGGCCGGTTACACCCCTGTCTCCACCGAAAATGACATTAACCGGCATGGAGGCAGAGCAAACACTTTACGAATCGCAGACACATAGGGACAAAATCTACACTTTGTGGCCGTCTTGTATGTTTCACGTGCATACACATTTTTTACGTGGGGTTTTCTTGAAGGAAAGCCAAAAGACAGATTTCCCAAACTGTCGAAAATTTGCCAGCGGACCGGGAGGAATTTTCCTATTCTCTTTACCCTGGGTGTACCTCTCTCCTTTTTTTTTTTTTTTTTTTTTTTTCTTTAAGTAAAGGGATGGTGTGGATTTGTCTGCAGCAAATCAGACAGTCGGTCACTGCCTCTGTTCCGTCCCCGGGCGGCGGGTGGCTGGCTGCAATTCTCAAACTTCTGAAGAAGTCGCACCTTCTCCAAAATGCGGTGTCGGAAAGGAAGGAATTAAGAATTCTGCAGTCCCGCGAGCTGGCTGTCGTGCTCTCTCCCTCTCTCCCCGTGTCTCTCTCTGTCAGAAAAGCATCTTCGGTGAACCAGTGTGGGAGGTGGAGCAAAGCCCGGGACCGGGGTTGTGAGGAAGTGTCGGGAGGGAGGAGGTCCTTTGGAGATGTGCCTCAGTAGGAGCAGGCATCTTGCAGTGTCAGGGGTTTACATTAAACGGCGGGGTGGGGGGGAGGGGGAGAGACCATCCCGCCGCCTGGCCTGCCGCGTTGACTCTGGCATCATTTCGGGTGCAGGGACCCAGCTGACACTTCTGATTTCCGAGGCTGCCTCCCCAGCAGCATTCTGCAACTTGCCGGCAGTGGGGCAGGACGGCAGCCACGGAGCGGAGGAGAGAGGTAACTTTCAGGGAGGGGCATGGGGGTTCCCTGGGGCTGCGTCTGCTTATTTTCCACGCTCCTGAGGTAGGCAGAAGGGTGCGTTTTTCCTGGGGTTTTAAGCCGCTTTTTCCACCGAGAGGCTGTAGCCCTCTCCCCGCACTTTGCAGAAACTCTGGGCTTGGTGAACTTCCTCAGGGTCCTTCCCTGCCTGGCTTTCCAGCCGGCGGTGTGCGGAGAGCTGAGTCAGTTCACAGGAGCCAGTGTCTCCAAATAATTTTAAAATGCTGCTCGAATTCTTATTTTCAAATGGGTTTCTTTGTCGTATGGGTTTGCACTTGGCATTTGAATTAAGCTACTAAGGAATCTAAGTTTGTGGTGGAAATTTGAGGGGGGGGGGTTGGTTAGGATTTAAAAAAAATAATAATTCTCCATTGCAGCCCTGCTGCAGTCCGGCAGCCTGGTTAACTGCAGAGCCTGCCACGGTGCAGGCGGCCTCTCCTCTTCACCCTTGCTGGAGTCTGAGCCTCGGATTCCTGGCCACCCGGCTTCTCCAAGATCCTGTCCTCCATCTCCTTGCCCACCAACCTTCTGCAAAGGACCCTGGTAAGTGAGCGGGTGTCCGTGACACTCGGGGTTTGAAGGAGAATTTGGACGCTGCAGCTTTAAGAATGCCGTACTGCGAAATCTTTCTCCTTCAAGTGACTGCAGAACCGCAGCAGCAGCAGCAGAAGCCGGAGGAGGGGGAGGAGGGATACCCACTCTCCATCAGCCTGTTGGGTACCTGGGACTGGGGAGGGCTCAGTCCTACCCCGCAAAATCCAAAGCACAATAAGGACCTTGCTTTGGGTCGGCTTCCCTCCCACAAGCTCGGGGCGGGGGACCCCATAGACTTACCGATGAGTTTAAGCTGAGTCCTTGCCTGGGTGTGCGCGTTCCCGGCTGGTTGACTGGCTCCCTAAGCTGTGTGGAATCCAGCTGCAGAACTCGGTCCGATCTCTACTGTGGTCTTTGCAGCCTGGCTAGCACCCTGGGGACACAGACGCAGCAGCCTTCGCTGCCTTACTAAGTGGGGGTGGAGCTTTTATCCTTGTGGGCTCACTGGGATGAGCTTTGGAGGGAAACTCGAAGCAATGACTTGCGACTGCAGGGGCAGAGGCTGCAGCACTTAGGAGGCGATGAACTCCCTTTGGGGTTAGCAGGGGGTGTTGCGTGATGCTGCTCCGGGGTGCCAGGCAGCTGTGGGGGCTCCAGAAGGGGCTCACTGAAGGAGGGACCGCACAGAAGCAGCAGAAAGCACACTCTGGGCAGGGGCTCTTTCTGGGCCAATGCACAGACGGCGCCAGGAGCCTAAGCGCTGGTCTTCCGGGTCTCCAAGGCCAGACTCTTCCCACGCAGCCCAAGGACAGCCCTGAAGCCAGTTGCTGCCTCTGTAGGTGCTGGCTGGAGGAACTCCCAGGCTGGCACGGCTAGTGTGGCATTCCCAGACATGCGGGGCGCTTGGACCAGAGTCTGCATTGGAGGTGATGTTGTGCAGGGCCAATGGTGGCCTCTGCCTAGGTGGTCCCAGGCACTAGGCTGAGCTCCTCAAAATTCCTCCAAAAGCACAAAGGTGTCTTTTTACAAAAAAAAAAAAAAAAAAAAAATTAGGTCTCACCATAAATCAGTTCTACCTCTGAGATGCAGCAAACCTCTTGGATGTAAATATATAAATTATCCAGGCAAGCCTCTGAAGCAGCAAAAGGAGGCTGGCGACATGCCATGACCGCCCAGGGTTCCCGCCCTGTGCTCTGGTCCTTGCTGCAGACAGGAGCCAGACTCGAAGGCTCGCGTGGGGAAAAGGGCTGCTGGTGTTGAAGTTCTTTGGGGCGTGAGGGGTGCGCGCATCAAACCTAGTGCAGGCGCATGGGGAAACGCAGGCTCGCAGACAAATATGTCAGAGGGTCCTAGGCCGCACCATCGCGCAGACTGGAAGGTGCTCTGTGGATGGGAGCAGCCCTCCTCCCCCAAATTCAGAGTGCCTTTCAACTTCCCTACTTTCCAAGTCCCCATGCCGTCCCTCACTGCCCTGCGTCTGGCTCCATCCGTTTGGCACACTTCCCATGTACTTAAGGCCATCTCTGCTAACACTCTGTGGGGCGTGAGTGCAGAGCCCCTTAAACGATGTGCCGCAACTTTGTAACGACCTTAAATGTGGAGGATTTCTAGCTCCATGAGTCATGGGGTCCCACGTGCCAGGGTCTTTCGAGGTCAGCATCATGTGAGGCTGGAGATGGAGCCTCATCTGTGCATCAGGCAGAACTTGCCCACACCCCCCTCACCCCCACCCTGCCAGGAAGATGCTGGGGCTGCCATTTGGACACGTGATGAGTTTTCCGTTGTCCGTGGAATGGCGGTGTGGGTGGCCTCACCACCCTGGGGGACGAGGGAAGGGAGCTGGCATGCCCAGGCAAAGTCCTCTGCCACTCAGTGCATCCCTGCCCAGCACGAATGACACAGGAGCATCCTTTATACCTGGAATTAATCCCTTGGGTTCTAGAATCAGCCCAGAGACAGGCCTTGTCAATGGCTGCCAAGCAAACGGTACTGTTGGCCCCCAGCCTCCCGCCCATGTCCACTAACGAGTCTCTGGTCCCCTGTGGGAGTTCAGGTGAGACAGAAACTTCACAGAGTGCCCTGGGGGTGGGGAGCAGGGGACCCCTGAGCCCAGTGCTCTGGCCTCCCTGGGGCTTGTGACAGGAACTACACAGGCTGGCAATGGGAGTTGAAAGAGGGGCTTCTACAAGCTTGTCGCTGCGAGTGTCCTCAGGCAGCACTGTCCGGCCAGTGGCCACATTAAGATAGTTGAGAGGAAGCAGCCAAGGTGAAGGCAGACCCTCAGGGACAGTCAGGTGGGGGAGGGCCTTAGCCCCCGCAGGCCCCTGGATGCCCTCACCTCTGCAGCAGGACCAGTAAGGCCAGGCATCTCCCGGGTTTTGTCAGGAGAACATCTAGGACAACTGGTGACAACCACCACACGCCTCCAGCACCCCCAGTGCCCCCTAGCCCAGGGGCTGCAGGAGGCGGGGTGGGGGAGTGAGGAACAGGTCCTCCCCTGCCTGGCCCACGGCTCAGAGCCCCGCAGCCAGTACCTGCCCCTCGGTAACATCCAGAGGATGACGGGGTCTGGGCTGGTCTTTAAAAAGCATTCCCTGTCCTTCCATGCCCCAGAGGACTCACAGCAGGGTGCATGATCGCGGGGAATGGTTGAGGGGGAAGGAGGCCATGCTGGTCCCTGAGTTGGGTGCGGGGGTGTGCCCGCAGTAGCACGTTGGATGGGGGTAAGGGGAGCTGTTTATTTGGGTCCGAGGCTCCGGGAGCCTCGCAATGCACCAGCGCTGACTCAGGGCTTCTCCAGCCCTCTCCTCTCCCACCCCGTCCATTGCCCCAGCCCCAGCCAGCCCAGCACTGCTTGCTGCGGGCTCCCCAGGTCTCCTTGCGCAGGGGCAGTGGGAGCCCAAGCTGCTGCAGGCCCTCCCCCGCCCTCCGGCCGCCCCGGGGCCAAGTCAGCAGTGCTGGCTGCGGGGCTGCAGCAGCGGGTGCGGAGGCCCTGCACCACTGCTCCGGGCTGGCGCCTCCGCCGCTTGTCCCCACGGTCACCTCCCGGCGGCTGCGCACAGACAGCCCGAGACAGGACCCAGTCCCTGATTGGTGCAGTGAGTGAGCCTCTGGTTTTATTTACACAACCTTTCTTCACGACTCTACTCTGTCGGAGTTGAGGACCGGACCAGAGGCAGCCGTTCCCATGGGGAGGACTATGAACGGGGCTCTTCCAGCAGCCGGCTTCATGCATCTGCTTCCACAGGCACTTTGGTGCCGAGCGCCGACCAGGTGTCGGGCATGATGCTCGCGAAGGCTTTGAGACTAGCGGAGGGGAGCTGTGCCCGGCACCCGGCTTTGGCTTTCCTGTGGATCATGGACGCCAGTTTGGAAAGTCAAGCTGCCTCTCCAGTTGGTGGGTAAGGAAGAGACTCCCAACTCAGGAATCCTCTTGGGTGAGGGCAAGGCACCTTCCCGGACCACATCCTTGAATGCTCCCCCTCCGGATTTCTGCGGCAGCCTGGAGCTAGATTAGGTACCGTGGCGGGAGGAGGACGGAGTTGGTTGCGGAAGGTCAAAGTTGGACGTGGAGGAAGTCCAGCCTCCGCTGCAGAAGCGAGCTGAGCCAGCAAACATGGGTGGGGTCCTGTGGCCGCTGACCCTCCCGGATGCTGTGAGGGCCTCGAGCAGCAGGAGCAGGGGCCTGGGAACCCAGAGGGCAGTCCGGGGCATCCAGACGGCAGTCTGCCCAGAATAGCAGCCTTCGGTGCAGGTCCTCATTTATGCCGGTGTCATGAAAAGGCTGCCCGGCTTGTCCCCAGGGGCCCGTTCCTGGCAAAAACCCTGTCTCCTGGTAAGATGGGAAGTGATGTCACGCTGTGCACATGAGCCGCCTGCTCCTCTGGGGCCGTTCGAGGTGGTGAGACAGTTTGGAGACTGATGCCTCTCCCCGTCCTGGACCCTGGGCGCCTGGGGAAGAGCCGAGGCACCAGGGGCTGCTTCCTCCCGTCCCTCACTTGAATGTCTCCAGCCAGAGGCTGTCCTTGGAGCCGGCATTGCACTGGGAGGGAGAATGGAGATGGGCGGAGATGGGCAGAGATGGGAGAATGGAGATGGGCAGGGATCGCGAGGACTGCGGACCCTGCTCTGAGCTGATGTCATCAGCTTTGGGGCCTGCCCAGGCCTGTGGCTGCCTCCAAACTGACACCAGGAGCCTTCTTGCTCAGCCTGGGACAGTCACAGCACTGCAGTTGCCAGACTTCCTGCCAAGGACACAGGGACAGGCAGCTCTCCAGGGGACTGTCTGCACCCTCCAGGCACAGCCAACTGGCCAGCCCTGGAGTCCCTGCGGCTCCTCCAGGACAAAGGTACAAGGAAAAGGGAAGGGTCAGGAGGACAAATGGTGGGCCTGGTTTGAACTAGAAACAGGACGCTGATGGAGCTTGGCTGGGGAGGCAGCAGCACCCAGAACCCTGAAGACGGGGACCACTGGGGATGCAGATGGGGGACAGTGGGAAAAGGTTCCAAGGTGCTGCTGGGAGCCTCGGGCCCCAGGGGCAGACCCTGACCCACGGCCCTTCCCCACTCACTGTTTTTGCTTTCCACACAGTGCAGAGTCAGCAACTTCTCGGCTGTTCTCAGTTTCTGCAGGTCTGACTAACGAGCAGAACCTCTTTTCTCTTAGACACGGGAACGTTAGCCCCAAGAATGAAGGCTACTCAGGAATCATCTGGTCCAAGCCCCAAGCTCCAAGACTGAGAGCAGTGAGGCCCAGAGATGAACTGATTTGCCCAAGGAGACGGGACACTCAGGGCAGACCTGGGAGTCCTTGGGCCACGTTCCGATGTGGGACAAGGATGACATCACCAGTGCTGGACCCATGGGGCACCCTGCCTCAGGCGAAATAGGACAAGGTAAGGAAATTGGGGGCCGGGAAGTGAACCACAGGCAAAACTTACCGACGTCTCTGGGAGCTGAACGCTGCTCTGCCTCTGAGCGGGTCTGCAGCACCTCTGGCTTACAGTTCCCACTGGGCAAAGTGCCTGCCAGGGGGAGGAAACCTGGTGATTGTATAGTTCCCCCTGTTTTCCCTTTTGGGAAATTGGGGCCACTTGAGTCTGGTGGCAGTCAGGTTGCTAGTGTTGTAATTCAGGCTTCCTCCAGCAGAGGGCTCCTGAGGACAGGGGAAGGAAATCGAGCTGCTCCCGGTGGGGTGATTTTCGGGATGGGGTGTTGAGTTTACATGATCCCATGCACTCAGGCAGGAGAGTTTTTCAAGATTCTGTTTCGACTAAAAACAACAGAAAGTTTGCTTAGAAATCTCCCTGCCATTCAGGATCTGTGTCATCTCCTAGGTCTCCCCACGTTTCACTTGGGCTTCCTACAGAGCTCTCACTGAACGTGCTGCGGTGAGGTATGCGGCGGCTTTCGCTGTTGTTCTTGTTTCTTAGAGTAGGCTGGGTTAGTCGTTCACACAGCTGGTAGCTGAGGACATTTCACGACCTTCCCAGGGAGCGCTGGCCATCTTCGAATGGGGTGGCAGAGGACAGATGGGACAGCCCACCCCACAAGGCTAAACTGAACACCCTGGTCCATTTGCTAGATCCCCGGCCCTCCTGTGGGTTTCACGTCCAGCCTCGTGCCCACCCCTCGCTCGGGAAATGTCACAGAAGGACAGCAGCAAGTCCAGCCACACGTCCATGTGGATCAGCCACAGGGTTTGGTCTCATTCTTTCCCCACCAGCCTCTCCCTTGATGGTCTCTTTCTGCCTTTGGGAGGGGGGTCCACTCAGTGTCAGCTCACTCCGTGCCCAGTGAGTGTAACACCAATTTCGTGTTATGAGTACGGCCAATTGGAACTAACTCTTAAAACTAACAAGCGGCATCCTCATGACCTTCAGCTACGTGGAGGTGCATTACTGTGATTAGCTAGAAGACGGCCCATTTTCCTGTATCTGGAGAGCCCCTCTCCTCTCTGCCGTAAAATGCAGTCTCCAGGTTGCGGCATCACCCCCGGGTGGTAATTTCTTAGTCCCCCAGTTTAGGGCTGTGTTGTCAGTGTTCCTGGGTGCACAGGCTTGTGGATGGAATGGCTGCAGAGCGGCGCAGCGGCCAGACGCCTTGGTTAGGATGTGAGTGGTGCTTAGGTGGACTTGACCGAGGCGGAGAAAGTTAACCCAGAAACTTGACCGGGGGCCGCCACAAATGGGACCAACAGGCAACATGTAGTTTTTTTTTGTTTTGTTTTGTTTTAACTCTGGTGGTGTAAAATTATTATATCTCCCCCAAAATTGCTTTTTTAAAAGATTTAATTTATTTATTTTTAGAGCAAGGAGAGGGGAGGGAGAAAGAAAGGGAAAGAACCATCCATCAATTGCCTTGCCTCTCTCATGCCCCCAACTGGGGCTTGGCTGGCAACCCAGGCATGTGCCTGGACTGGGAATTGAACTGGTGACTTTTTGCTTTGCCCAACCCACTGAGCCATACCAGCTGGGGCTCCCCCCAAATCTTGATCATTTGGTTCAACCCAACATACTCCTCGAGCACCCCCAACACGAGCATGGGGCTGTGAGCAGGTACAAGCGGTAAAAGGTGTAGTCCCGGCCTTTACCACTTAGCAGCATTTCACTGTTATCACAACACGGTGGCAAAGCACCAGGGACAGGGCCTCTTCTCAGTGACAGTGTTGACAGCTCCGGTTCTGCCTTTTCTCCTCCTTCCTCCTTGAACCAAGTCCTGGCCAAGTCCTGGCCACGCGGACGTTTGCTAGATCACTTGCGTTTAGGTGCCTGGCTGCTTGGCCCGTCCAGTCCCAGCTCCAGCTCCGCCTGCAATGCCTGTCACTTGCATTCTTGGGGGGTCTGCTTCAGTGTCGATCTGCTGGGGGCAGGCCATTCAGCTTGAGCTGTGCGTTCAAAAAGGGCCTTCAGATTTTTCTTTTAGTTTTTAAATTTTTTAAAATTAAATTTTTATTGTGTTTTTCCGTTACCATTTGTCCCCCCATACCCTCTTCCACCTCCCCCCACCCAGGGTCTTCAGATTTTTTGTATCTTTTATAGTCAACAGTCCAATGCTTTTGTATTGGCGATGTGTGAGTGTTGTTGTTTTTTTTAGTTTAAATGTTCAAAAAGCATTTTTCTAACCCAGTTTTGAAGTTTCTCCATTTTATAAACTCCCAGGTCCCCTAAGATGCGGCCGTGGCCCTGGTGTCGCATGTCCCCTGAAAGGCCCTGCCACACACGAGGCGTTGACCCTTGTGGCGGGAGGGCACCTCGCCCTACAGCCCAAATGTTGTCGATAGTCTGTTCAAGGCGTCAGAGATACCAGGCTTCCTTCTGTGTCATGGATGTGTGTGTTTCACAACAGGGGACCAGGCATAGGTGGTGGCTTCATTGGAAAAGTACAAATTTGTTTTTTCTTCAAAGCAGGAAGGATTAGATAAAACTGATAAAATTGCAGAATGAGCCAGGCTTGTCTTGGATGCTCCCCCACTGTGCTCCCCTCACTGACCTCCCAGGCTACCCTGGACTCCCAGGGCACCTCGGCTCAGCACCTCCGCTCAGCCTTGTGTCTGACCTCCTTCTCCTGCATTGGAAGTTTACAAATTCTGTTGGGGGCACCAGTGCCCATGTGCCCCTGGAAGGCACAGGCTCTCTCAGGCATTTCCTGGGGACCACAGTGCCTTAGCTCTGCAGAATCACCCTTGGGAGAAAGACCTTGGTGAGGGATACCTGGACTGACCTGCCAGGTACCTGCAGGTCACCTCCCTGCACACCTGGCTCTAGAGGCCCTGGAGTTGGTCTGATTTCCATAACTGCTTTGCTTCTCTGCTCCTCTAGGTCTCCACGAGCCAATGGTGGCTGCTCCCCCAAGGCATTCCTTCGAGGCACGTGGGAGACACAGCTCCAGCAAAGAAGTCCTGTGAGTGCCCCTATTTCCTGGCCAGGAAGCTGATGTGGGCAGTACAGTCTCAGAGGGCTGGGCTAAGCATCCAGGTCTCCTCGGAAGGGACAGTGGGGGTGGTAACCGGAACTGGAGCCTTGGGGTGAGCTGCTGCTCCCGGGGCTCTTTCATGGGTGGGATCCTTGCCCTTCCCACAATCCTTAGGCTGGGAGCCCAGGGCCATCGTTGGTTTGGCCCTATTTTCCTCTAAGCTGGAGAAATGGGAAGTAGCAGTTACGTGTATTTACGAAAGCTGTGGCAGCGAAGAGCCTCGGGCAAGTCCCACCTCCCTGCACTGAAGGTTGAGGAGCTTTTCCTCATTCCAGTAAAAACAGAGGGGTTTCCCTAGGCAGCGCCTTTGTCAGACAGCACAGCCCAGTGGTCTGAGGCCACCTGCCTTTGGGACACAGCGCAGGTTCAAATCCCGGGTCTGTCACTTACAAGCTGTGTCACCTTAGACAAGGACACGGGACTGAAGCCTCCCTGAGACTCAGTTTATCACCTGCCTAATGGGCATAATACTAGAGATTTCTTTCTTTCTTTTTTTTTTTTTTTAAGATTTTATTTACTTACTTCTTAGAGAGAGGGGAAGGGTGGGAGAAAGAGAGGGAGAGAAACACCAGTGTGTGGTTGCCTCTCACACACCCCAAACAGGGGAACCTGCCTGCAGCCCAGGCATGTGCCCTGACTGGGAATCGAACCGGCGACCCTTTGGTTTGCGGGGCAGCACTCAATCCCCTGAGCCACACCAGCAAGGGCAATACTAGGGACATCACAGAGCTGCTGGGGGATCGAATGAGGTGACGTCTGCAAAACACAATGCATACGTGTATAACAAGGACTAGATAAATGGTAGCTAAGTAGTGCATGTATGTATGTGTGTGTATTAAATATCTATCGATCAATCACTCAATCCATAGGTAGATATCTCTTAAGAATAAATTGACCTCTCTCTGACCTCCATTAGGAAAACAGTTGACTTGACGTGTAAGCCAGGGAGCGGCTTCAGGGGACTAAACAGAACCACGGAGCTATGTTCGGGTAACGCGTCCCCGCAGCACAGGGATGACCAGACACTTAAAGTAATTCTCCCCTTTGCACCGCATCTGACTTCTTACCTTCACTATTTTTAATCTGGGGGTGATTTCTTCACCAACCCGGTGAGTCAAGTTGGGCTTTCTTATTCAGAGATGAGGCCCTACAACTTGTGCCCGTTCACACAGGGGCTTTGTCATTGCGGGGTGGGCTCCCTGGAGCAGCGCTCCCCACCACGCCCTGTGCAACACACACACACACACACACACACACACAGGCCCATCCACTGTCCCCCACCCCCCGCTGCCAAGCGATGCTCTGGTGTCAAGGCTACAGTGAAGAAGGCCCTTTCCTGGAAGTCCCCCTTCTTCTGCCGGCGCCAGTCCAGGGCCCTGTGCTCAGCAGTCTTGTCTTCAGGACTGTAAGAGACAGACCACCGTGGCCTCTTATTGGCGGCCACAGCCGGGCCCCTACAGGGAAAGGCTGCAGCCATAGGAGGCCTGACCGTCCTGCGTTACCTACAGCAAGGTTAAATCTTCCGGGTCAGGGGAGACGGTGTTTGTCGAGCGCGCCAGGGCTTTCTGGTGACCTGCGGGGTCCGTGCCATGAGCTTCTGGCCAGTGAGGAAGAATGGTGGCTCCTTGTGTTTCCCGCTGAGATATACGTTCCAGGCCCCTGTTATCCTTCTTTCTTTAATTCACGTTCCTGGAAAAGATGGACCCGCAGGCTGAGCAGGACTCCTCCGGGCCTTGTGGTTAGAGGGTGACCGGCACAGTTTCAGAGCTGTGCGTGGGGCTGCAGGCAGACCACACCCGGGGGTCCAAGTCCATTGTCAGTGTTACCTCTGTAGCTCCCTTCCTCCAAGCCCTCCTTTGCTTAGGGGTGCGTGTGTGTCTGGGTGCTGGGCAGGTTCCAGAGGACTTACAGATGGGCTTGGGGTCCTCGTGCCTGGAGGGGCTGCAGAGAGATGAGACAGGCTTCGGTATGTAGAGTGGCCTAAAACCGCCCTCGCGCACACAGAAAATGCCTAACGGAAAAAAGATGAGGCCTGGAGAGGTTTTGGCCTCTCTGGATGGAAAAGCAGGTAAGAACCTGGCTACTTCAGTTCTCTAGTTGTCAGAACTGGCGCCTCCAAAGCGCCTTCACTCTCCACTTGCCCAGGTCACAGCATTTTGGTGGCTCTGAAGGGAAAGGAAGAATGGGCAGGGGCTCTTGGACAGGAGGGTCCCAGGTGTCTGCCTGCCTGTGCTCCTCGGGGCCTGGCGCTGCAGCGGTTCCTTCCGCGAGCGGCCGAATGCCTGGCGCCAGCTGTTGTGTGCAGGCCCTCCCTCCAGAGCGGTCCCCACAACCACCCTGAGGGGTGGGATTTCATTCACTCGTTCACTCGTTAGTTCCACAGTTATTAAATCCAAACCGTGAGCTGGAGGCTGTCTGTACGCATGCAGACAGTGAGGCTCGGAGAGGCTAAGCAATTTGCTAAATTGAGGCAGGAGGGATGGCTTGTGCTTAGGGAGTGAAGCTCGGGGTCTGAGAGGCACGGATATGGGTCCTGGTTCCGCCCCACTCTCCTTCTTTGGGTGGCGGCCAGTTATCCCTTCTTGGTCCTCCATGTCCTCACCTGTAAATGGGGCGGTGCTAGTACCTGTCTCTCAGAACTGCTTTGAGGGCTGGATGAGATTTCCTGGGGGAGGAATAAGGGTGACGCCGGGCGCACGGAGCACTTCATGCAAGTCACTGTTGTGGTCACTGCCCAAGGTCACAGGGAGAGTCAGGGTTAGAACCCCCTTCCCTCCTGTCTCCAGGTGCTACCTCCTGAGCCATCGCCTGCAGGGCCTTCTTCTTCCCACTTATGCCACAGGCCATCCCTGCCCCTGCCCTGCTGTGTGGGGAAAGTAGGCCAACCTGCAGCCACCCCCCTGCACCCGAGTCTTCTCACCCACTGGCGGGCGCTCTCCTCCTCTGTTCTAGAGACTGTTCTCGAACCCCTGCAGGAGTGTAGAAAATGTGGGTTCCACGCAGACTTATCCCTGGTCCTCGTCCCTCAAACAGGGTGACTCGCGCTGGCCTCCGTGGGCTCCCTCCCATGCCGTGTGCCCAGATGTGATCACACACAGAGCCAGAGTCACTTCCCTGCTGTCCCCACTCCACCCCCGCCCCAAGGACCACTGTCTCCCAGTACAAGAGGGATGAGTCTCCCACTCCCACCTCGGGGAGCTGTTGCCTCATGAGGCCAAGACCTTGGCCCTTGGGTTTTGTCCTGTGGAGGAGACAGTGCCTACCAGGCCCCTGGGCGGCTGCTGAGTCCTGCACTTGTGCCACAGTGTGAATCTGCCAGGAGGGCTTGCCTCTGATGAAGCGATTTCTGTCCTGCAACAACCCCCTGGGCAAAGGGAGGCCCAGAGGACTCCTTGTTCCTTCAGCCTGGGCACAGTGCGATGGGCAGCACGTTCCCCCGAGGGTCCGGAAGTCCCGCCTGCTGGACTCACTGGATGTACCGTGGCCGGGGCAGAGTGGTGGCTGGAGAGCTTTAGGGCCGTGCCTGCACTCACTCGTGCCCCCCACCAAGCCAAAGGGCGCCCTGCCCTTGCTCAGGGCTGTGTGGGAAACCGGGAGCAATGTGAGGTACGCATTTCTTTCGGGGGCTGCCCTAGCGCCTTCCCAAGGCTCAGGCTCGGTGCTCAGAATCCGCGTCCGCGTTTGTGTCTCCGGGAACCTTTATGGTGGATGCTGGGGGGGGGGGTATGCATTCGCCCCCCAGTTGAGCATAACCCCCACCCCCAACCCCGTCAACCTGGGCTTCCAAGTGCTGCGCCTCGTCAGTGTCCCCTGCCTGCCTCCTGCGCCCCTGGAGGAGACGCGCCTAGCCATATCCGCCTAGTGACAGGCAGCACGGAAATTTGGGGGCTCAGCGAGTGAGGGCGGGGCGCCGGGCCAGCGTGTGGTGGCCGAGGCTGGGTGCCTGTTGATGGTCCCAGCAGTCCTTTCCAGGATCCTGGCGCCCGGGGCTGCGTGGGACCTTCGAGCTCTCCGGGCCGGCAATGTCATGGAGACTGCAGGTCCAGACCCCGGACGCCTCTCCCATCCGAACCCGGGACACGGCTTTCTTTTTCCCTCTTCCCGGCGAGAGCGCCCCCGTAGGTTGTCTTTATTTTCTTACATGCCCCTCTTGGTTTGCCCCAGCTTCCGTCCCGCCTCGGAGGGCAGGGCGAGGAGCCTCTAGAAGGGCTGAGATGGTGGTGGAGCCTGGGACATCGGCTCTGGGAGGCGCGCCCCGGGACTGCACAGCAGGCAGAGGCGAGGGGCGCTGGGCAAAGTCCGCGCGCTCGCCAGGGAAGCACAGCCCAGGCCCAGGCGACCGCAGCGGTGCAGGGGCCAAGGGCCCAGACTTTGGTCTGGGGCCCCGCCCCACAGCCGAGCCCGAGCCGGAGCCGAGCTCGCGCAGTCCCCTCTGCAGCGCGCTTTGCTCGCACAGCCCATCCCCCCGACGTGACCCTGTGTCCGCAGCGCCCCCTGCCCTAATCCGGTTTAGGCTGGCACCTTCCCCACCCTCTCCTCCTTTCCTCACCTGGGTTCTTTTCCTTTTCAGGTGGAGGCAATGCCCACGCCCTGTGCGTCTGGGGCCCGCCAACTGCTCGGATCCTGGGAGGTAGTGTCTCCCGCCCCGGGTGGCGCGCGCAGGAGGGAGGACCCAGAAGCCGGCTCCGCCTGGGCTTGCCTGGGCTTGTTCAGCGCCCGGCTTCTTCCTTCGTGACCGCGCAGAGCCGGGGGATTTCGAGATTTTGCAGGACCCTTGCTGCCAAGCTCGAGGAAGAGGGGACTGGAGTCCCCGCGACCTGCTCACCGCTTCCAAGAGTGAGCGCAGGTAACCGCTTCCGTTCTCAGTCTGCGTGGAAGTTTGTAAAGAAGGAGGCAGGAACTGGACCAAGTACTTTAATTATAATAATAATGGAAACCCTGTTGAATTATGTGGTCTCCGAGTCATACAGAGAAGAATTTCCAAGAAGTAACAAAATGCGCTTTGATTTCATAATCTCTGGAGAGAAAGGATTCCTTTTCTGGGTTTTGCGTGGCTGGTTATTCCTTGCTTCCTCATGTCCCATCGTGGGTGCAGGCGGCTGGTCTAGGAGTCGGGATGGGTCTCTGGTTTTACGGCCTCTGCTCTCCCAAGTGAGACCGGAGCAAATACCTCGACCCCGGTGGGGGGCGGAGGGGAGGGCGCGTTGAGATTGGTCCCCCAACTTGGCTGCCGAACATCTCAGGGGATGTGAAAGGTGCTGAGGTCACTAAAATAGTGCAGTAGAAGAGGTCAGGTCTCCCAGCTCGTGTTTTAAAGCGAGGCCCAGGAGCAGGGCTTTCATTTCAGTCTTCCTGTGCCCAAGGGGAGCGTGAGCGCTTCCCTCCCTTGCACCCCACCCCCACTCTGCTGGCCTGGGAACTTGAGGAAAGGCGCTGACGCTCCTGGCGGAGATCAGCAGGCAGCGGAGGCCCGGGCCCCCAGGTGAGGTGGATGTGGCCAGGGGCGGGGCACATGCTCTGGTGCCTTCACTCTTTCTGTGCCTGGCCGTGCAGAGGGAGCAAGGGAACCTTCTGGCTGTGCAGAAAGTCCAGGGCCTGCGTCCTCCGGATACATCCACGCTGGTCTCCTGCGTGGAGTGCAGCGAGGAGTGCCGGGGCGTCCTGGAATAGTCCCGTGGAGCTCTTTAGCAGGCATGTCAAGGGGGCAAAATGGTCCAATAATTTACGTGGGGCTGGCTCTGCCTCCGCCTCCGGGTCTGAGAGCCCTGGGACAAATGCCTTAGCCACAGGGGCCATGCAGCGGTGGTCCAGACGGGTGGGCTGAGCCAGGGAGGCTCCTGTACTCACCCACACTCCCCTTGGGGGTCTGTCCAGGGGCGGAGGGCTGATGGGGCAGCATGTGCTAGGACCCTGGGGACCGTCTCCTGAGCTTCCCAAACCTGAGAACTGGCTGGGACTGGCCTGCTTTGCCCCTCCAGCCAGCTTTCTCTGCAGCCTTAAAGATCCCCAGCCTGCATGTTGACTCTCTGCCCCGTGCCCTCGGCATACATGACAAATCAACCATGCTAACTAGACCTGGGCCAGCCCCCGAGACCTCCTCATCACAGCGCGCCAGGCAGCACTTCCCACGGATCACGCAGTCTGACTGCCAGCCACCCCAGGCCTGAACCTGCCCTTGTAACTGGCCCCTGGGCGAGCAGGTGGAGGAAGATGAAAGGTGAGTAAGACGTCCCTGGTCAGACACCAGAGGTCACTCAACCTCAGGTTACAGGAGATCGGATGCATCCAATAAGGCAGCGATTTTCACCCAGCTCGCCGCAAGCATTTTTAAAACATGCAACACCCGTTTAGTCAGGGGCACTGCCCTCTTTTCCCTTAGATTGTCAGATTAAAAAAAAATGACAACAGCCAACACAACAATGGCTGTCTTGCATGATTGAATCAAAATTTTACCTACTTTTTTTTTGGTCCGATCAGCAAAATCTATAAAATGCTTTTTCGTGTGCTGCAGAATTTTAGTCATTAGTTTATGTATGCCATGAGATGCAAAAGGCTGAAAATCGCTGTAATAAGGAAATAGACAGGACTCATTCATTCGTTCATTCAACAAATAGTTTTTGAGTCCCTACTCTGTGCTGGCGTTGTTTCGGCACCGAGGCTGCAGCCGCGGAGCAAATAGGCCATCTTTGCCTGCGTGGAGCCGGTCTTCTGATGGAGGGAGCTGGAGACAAATGAACAGAGTAGTAGGGGACACTGTGTTCGGTGGTGATACGTGCTGTGAGGGGTGGGACGGTGAAGCCTGCTGGGGAGGGAGTGGTTTTTTTCCTTTTGGGAAAGGGTTGAGTCATTGAGCGGAGGGGAGGGCTTTCCAGGCAGCAGGGCCAGCAAATGCAGATCCTGCCTTTGGTGCATCTGAGACATTTGCAGGGAAGCCAGTGAGGCTGCGGGTGACGGGTGAGGAGGAGCCTGGTCCGGTAGCGCTTTGCAGGCCCTGAGGCCTGAGCGTGAAAACCTCCAGTGTGGTGGGCAGCTGCCTTCCAAAGGTTTCGAGCTGCAACCATCAGGATCTTTTGTGTTAAAACGATCACTCTGGCTGTTGTGTACGGAATACACCGAGAGCAGCAGCTAGGACACCCTCTGGAGGCTACTCCTGGGTCCAGCGAGAAACCGCAGCGGCCTGAACTAGGGCGGTGGTGTGGAGGGGAGAGAGGCTTTGGAGGTAGAGACAACACTCTGCTGCTGGGTGGACATGGGGTGGGAGGCAAAAAAAGAAGAGACGGATGTGTTGCTACAGGTTGTGGATTGCACCCATCATGAAGCGTTTACTGAGATGGGGAGACCTGTTAGGAGCAGGTTGTGGGGTTTGCTGGGAGACCTGGAGTTCGGGGTGTCAGAACCCGGACCGTAGGAGAGAGGTCTCTCTGCAGCTAAGATGGTACCAAATGCCACGGGACTGGGGGGCACTGGCCAGGGGGTGGGTGGGGGAGCGGAAGGTGGGAAGTAATTGTCTGGGAGAGTGGAGAGAGACTGGACGAGGAGAGTGACAGAACGGTGCCTGACCTACGGCCGGGGCTGGATCAGTATCGGGTGCGTGGGCGGATGGACGGGTGGACAGAAGGACAGATTATACCATGAAGTGTTGTAGGGCTGCTGTGCAGAGCTGAGGATATGGCCGCTGTACTGTGGGGACGCAGCGCGGGCTCTGGGATTGGGGGAGGCTCACAGGGCTGGGAGAGGCAGTTTGGGGGAAGTAGAAGGGATTTGATCTGAGCCTGGGAGCGCACCTGGGATACAGTTGGAGAGAAGGGAAAGGTGCATTGAAGGGAATGGCAAAATGAGGAATGTGTGAGGCCCACTCACTCTTTAGCTGTCAGTTACAGGTAGAGGGGTGGCGCTGGGTGGGGGGAGGGTTCTTGTGAAGGGGCAGTGGATGGGGAGGCGTGGCTTACGTTCTCCCCTTCCCCCCTTCCTAGTGGGGGGACTAGAGGGCAGAGGGATTTGCAGGGTAGAGAGAGAGCTTGTCCCAGGGGCCCTGTCTTCACTCCCAGGCCTCCACCCTCTCGAATCCTGGGTGACCCCTACCCAGTGTGAGCAAAGCTGGCCCACTCCTGCCACCCACCTTGGAGAGCTGAGCAGCCCAGGTGTGGCACCTGGTGGCCCCTTCTCTGGGCTCCCTGAGGAAGGGAAGGTATGGGGATTATGACCCTCATTTTTGATCAGTACAGAATGAGGTGCAGGAAGGCCGGCCGCACCTCCCTAGGGGGTGATGTGGGAGGAGTCTCACCTGGGCTCTCCAGCTATTCTTGCACCTGCGGCTTTTGCTGGGGGGCTCGCCTGCCTCTCTCGTGTCAGGACGGGGTGGGCAGAAACACCTGTCTATGTCACGCGTGAGGAGGAGCGTACTGACTCCAGAGCCATTAGAAGAAGCCGCATCTTTTTCTTTCAGGCTGTGGGACGACAGGGCGGGGTGTGTGTGTGTGTGTGTGTGTGTGTGTGCGCGCGCGCGCTCCTGAGCGCACACACATTTGGGGAGGACTGGCAGGGGCCCTTTAAACCCCAACGTCAGTGATTAAAGAGTCCTTAGCAACAAAAGCGGTTGGTGGCCAGCTGTGGGCTGGCCCTCCCATTTCTGGGCCTGGCTGTAGGTGCCATGCAGAGGCCGCTAGATGCCGGGGTCCAGCAGGAGAACAGACCTTTTATCTCCCTCGAAGGGCACCCCGTTCCCCAGCGGGGCTCCCAGTGTCCGTTAGTGTCTGGCTTCCAGTCAGAGACTTCCTTCCCAGGCCCATCTCTGCCTCTGGCTGCACGGCTCTGGACAGATGACTGACCTTCCGGCTTTGGTTCCTCCTCTGTGAAACGGGTTTGTGTGAGGACCCACTCCATGGGGTCTGGGATGAAGTAGACCAGACAGTGGGCATAAACTGTGGAGCAGGGTGCTGTGGCTGCTACTAGGTACCACCTGGGATGGAGAGCCTCGCTTCCCAGAAGTGTGATAATTTCACTGAGTCTGGAGAGCCTTCCTCTCCACTGACATACCCTAGAGAGGCTTGGGAGTTTGTTTGGTCTGTTTTTGCATTGCAAATATCCCTCTCTTCCACTTCCTAAAAATCAGTGCTTTCCTTTGTAGAAGCAGAGTAAAATGCCTTGGCTTGATGCAAAAAAGAACCCCTGCTCCTGTGTCCCTGGCTGTGGGAGGTGGCAGGTGACCCCAGTGCATGAAACCCACTGTCTACCAGTCTAGTCCTGGGGCGCCCCTGACCTCATGGTGCCAAGTGACGTCTCCTGCACTGTCACTGGATGCAGTCCAGAGGGCTGACTCCTCCCTGTCTCCCCGTCTCACCTGCCAGATTCCCGGGGACTCCCCGCTCCCCCGGAAGCCAGGCCTATCCAACCTCTTGGCTGATCAGCCTGGGGCTGGGTGCCAGGCTCCCTATGAAGAAAGTGGAGTTTCAACACTCAGTAGATGGCAAGAGGGCAGAGGAAAGGGAGGGTCCGTCCGGAGGAGAGAGACCTGCAGTCGGGGGCGGGGTGCCCTTATGGGGTGCGTTAGCTGACTGGGGCTGAGTTGATTCCTCGTCCTGACATCAAACTTGGACGTGGCCAAGACTGTGTGAAGCGAGTTTGAAATCCTCAGCCATGTGATCGACCACTGATGGACCCCTCCTCCTCCAGGGTCACCCCAGACCAGTGCTTGTTCTCAGAATCATCTCCCTGAACCTCAAAGTAAATTCAGATCACTGCCTCCCCAAGAGACAGGGAAACAGTTCTTGAAAATCCGCTGACAAACAGCTGCTCAGGGACCTGGGTATCACCCTGCCATCTCCCTGCCCTCGAACACCACCTCCCGGCTCAGGGCAGACCCAGGGACTGATGTGGGGTGGGAGCTGGAGAGGGCCTTCCCCACAGTGGAGGCTCTGTGGGTAAGACAGCTGAGCTGTCCTGCTGGGGAGAAGGTGGGACAAGCCCGGAGTGCTATTTCAGATGGCGCCTGCGCAGGAGGGCTCGGCAGCTCTCCAAGTGCCCCCTGCCTTGGCACCCACCAAGGACTCTCCTAGCCCCTCAAAAGCCACTTAACCCCAAACTACTTCAAAACATCCATTCCCTTAGCGCCACTCATCAGCCACAGCATTCCACTCCAAATTTCGTTTAGGAAAGCAAAAGCTTCCCTGCCCGTCACCTCCTCTCCCCTTCACCAAAATCGCACCTTCTCCCAGATGCTTCCGGAGATGCGGCTTCGACTGTGCAGCCAGGGTGTCCCGGGACTGTTTCCATGTGGGCCTAGTTACTGTACTGGAGGCTAGCGCATACGCTTACCCTCAAATACGCATCAAGTTCACCGTGGTCGAGGCTGCATTTGAAGCAGTGGAGAAACAAAGAACGTGGCGTGGGAGGGAGCCGGTCCCCACTGTTCATTTCCTTGGTGGTACTTGGCAAGAGTGTAACATCTCTCAACCCGTTTTCTTATCGTGGAGTGAGTTATTTTTGTCCTGCCTACCTCACAGAATTGCTAGGAGGATCGCATGAGATGGGTCATTCATTCACCAGTACTCCCCTTGGTCTACCTCAAGTTCAAGTCAAGCCACAGCAGGCAAGACAGACCATCGCTGCCCCCTCCAACTTTACGGCCCCGTCAGGACAGCAGAAGTAAATAAGTAATGCAGAAAGAACAAACATTTATTGAGCTCTTACCGTGTGGCCAGCGCTGTGCAAAGCTCTTTTCCAACATCGCCTTGTTTAATCCACGTAAGAAGGCTGTGAGGGAGCAACCCGTGTGTACATTTTACAGACAAGGAGACTGAAGCCCAGGCGTGACATCACTGGGACTGGTCCTATGGGAGTGACGTTGGCCACCCTCGCCACATTCTGTTGGCTAGGCGTAAGTCCCAGGGACTTCCCATGCTCGAGGGTCGGGGGCTGCGTAGAGGCGGGGACACCGTCCGGGAGCCATGGTGGGGCCTGTCACACGGTTTCTGATGCTGTTGGTGGACTTTTCGTCCTCATAGTGCCTTGTTAGGTGAAGAGCTTATAGATTTAAAAAAGAAAGTAAGGACTCCGGCGACACTTCTTACGTTTTTCCTGAGCCCCAGACTGCCGCAACCTGCTCCCCCTGGAGGTGATGCCAGCATGGCTACTGGGTGAGTGGTCCCAGGAATTTTATGGAAGAGAATCGGAGGCACAGGAGCTTGAGGCAGAGAGAAAAGGGAGAGCCCATTGAAGAACTCAGACATTTAGTCAAGCCTCTAAAAATCTTCCATTCTTTTGTTTATTCCTTTCTCCACTCACACGTGTGTTCGCGTGTCTGGCGTAGCTGGTGGGCTCCCTCTGTGTGGTGCACCCAGTACCATGCCGGGCGCAACCACGTCCCCCCACTGCCTCCAGGGCAGAGTTCACGGAGAGGAGAGGGTGGGGCACCTCTGCCTGGGACATCATGGGTGACTTCATGCCCCGTGGGTGGGGGGACCACCCTGGAGTTCACTGTGGGGACAGGCAGACAAAGGGAACAGTGTGCTCGCTTCAAACAGAATGAACACAGTTTACCTCTTTCTACGGAGTCCGACCATCGCTCGGAACCTGTGGGATGTGCCGCGGAGGGCGCCACCGTGGCCGGAGGGCCCCAGCCGGGAGCGCCAGGCCCTCTGGGGTCATCGGTGTGTCTGATAGCATTCCCCGTTGTTCTTCTGTCGTTTGCAGCCCCTTGCTCATCTCTCCTTGGTGTTGTCGGTGAGTCTGATTTCCGCAAACCTTTTCCTCCTGTCTGAGTCGCTGCTTCTGCGTCACCGGGGGTCAGAAACTCCCACCCCGTCAGGCTGGCACTGTGTGGATGGAGCAAGTTAGCACGTGGAACTCAAGAGCTAGCCCGCCCCCACCCCAATGACGCCCCGGTGAGGGAGTGGGCGTCATCTGGAAGCAAAGCAGAGCTTCGCCCAGTGCTCCGGTTTACTGCTAGTCAGAGCGTTCACTCGATGCTGAGTTTCAGCTGACTGTAAAGCTGGGGTGATGTGTTCAAGGAGATTGTAGATCAACAGACTATGAGAATATTAACAGAAAACAATATTGGGGGTCACAGTACAGTCTCGGGAAGGGCAGGAAGTGGTCACTGGGTTGGGCTGCTCAGAGGCCTCATTCCTACTCCTCCCTCTCCCGCCCCCTCAAACCTCTGCTTCCCCTTCCCGTTGAAACTGCAGGATGAGTTCATTGATGTCTCCAGGAGTGTATTAGTTGCCAGTGGCTGCTGTAACAAATGATCATATTTTGCCATGTATGATGTGCACTTTTTTGCCCAAATTTTTTAGGTAAAACTAAGGATGTGCGTTATACGTGGATTAATGATTACATACCATGGGTTTAGTAGTGGGCACCATAATCTCGTGGATAATAGGCACAAAAACATGGGTGTGTGATACACGGCAAAACATGGCACCATGCACTGGGGGCCTTCAAACAGCAGAAATTTCCTCTCTCAGGGCTCTGGAGGCCAGGAGTCAGAGATCCAGCAGGGCCTCACCCCCGGGGGGCAGCCTGTGTGCTGGCCGCTCCCAGTGGCTGGTAGCTGCCTGGCACCCCTGGGCTCGGGCCGCCTCACTCCCATCTCTGCCTCTGTCCTCACCTCTCCTTCTGTGTGTCTGTCTCCACCTCAGAGAACCTGTGGAGGCCTTTTAAGCCTCCCTCTGCCTCAGTTCAGAAGGATGGACACTTGGCGTTAGATGTAGGGCCCACCCAGATGACCCTCATCTCAAAAGTCAGAGTCGCACCTGCAAAGATGCTTTTTCTAAATGCGGCACATTCTCAGGTTCCGGAGGTTTGAGGTGGCTGTCCTCTGGGGCCCGTATTTCAGTGGTGCAGAGGACAGTGCCGGGCGCATAGTGGGGCCACTGGGTGCTGCTGCGGCCGGGGGACTCTTCCTTTCATTCATTTGCGGAGTGTCTGGGTGCCCGCCACCCCCAGCCCACCGCCATGCTGGGCACGGCAGCACAGAAGCAAGGTGAGGCAGGGCCCTGCCCGGGAGAGGGCACCGGCAGGTGGTCTGATGTCAGCTCTGGGCACAGGTGCTCGGTTAGGTGGACCTCGGGGCGGAGGGCAGGGCGGGCTGGGCTCCTTTGGAGACTTAGGTGTTGTTACTTTGAGGCGTGGCGTTCCAAGCACCCAACTCACAAATACACCTAGGAAAAGTCCAAATCACCATTAACTTAGAAATTCAGTTTTAGGCCACGTCCCTCCGGCTGCCTCACCAGTGTGGGGTGGCCTCTTGAGCAGATGGAGCCCCGTGGCTTGACTAGGCTGGTGAGCTGGTGAAGGACTGGAGCCTGGGGTGCCCAACTCCAAGTGCAGGCTGGCCTGCTGGGGGCCCTGGCTGTCTTCCTTCTCCCTCCTGTTCCTCCTCTCTTCTTCATTAGACCTTTCTGGGCATCTGCTGTGTCCTGTCCCCACGCTAGGTGCTCAGGAAGTTCACCCTGAGCCTAGTGAGGAGGGTGAGACGCAGGCCAGGTGGTGCTCGAGGTGGGCGCTGGAGCCCACAGTGGATGCACAATTCTCACCCAGGAGGGGAGGGCTGACCACGGCCTGAACAACCAGGAAGGGTTGTCTGTTGAAGCTGGCGGGAGGGTGGCCGAGGCGGAGAGGCAGGAGAGCTAGCGTCCCAGTGGGCAGAAGGTCTCTGACCTCAGGGGAATCTCCCCTCCTCACGCAAGCTGGTTTGTGGCTGGAAATTAAAAATTTGAGCCTCTGCTTGTGAACTGAGAGGTCACCAGTTCAATTCCCAGTCAGGACACATGCCTGGGTTGTGGGCCAGGCCCCCAGCAGGGCTACACCTCTGTGGCTTCAAAGTGACTTCTCTGTCCGGTCCGCTGGGGATATTGCTTTTGTTTACCTTAGCACCTGTACAGGGTGCGGCACAAGTAGGTTAACAGTTGTGAGTACATGAAGCGGAGTTTATTCTTGTATTATAATTTTTTAATTAGTGTGTTATTTTCCATATGAATAACTGTAAACCTACTTTGCCCCACCCTGTATATTCTGTAGCTAAAGACACACACACAAGCTTTAGGTTATTTATTTTACCAGCCTGTCCATTTTTCTTTACAGCAATTCACCATGTACATTGTATCGTTACACTGTGATGTTGTTATGGTCAAATGTTGCATTTCTAGTGTTGCTGTTAACGTGGGTGGGAAGGAGTGGATAGGGTTAGTATTTGTAGGAGTCCCAGCTCCTGTCCAGGTCAGCCCGTGTCCTCCCCAGTGCCGGCCCTGTCTCTGGGTTCCTCTGGCAGGACAGGGGTCCCTGGGGAGGTGGAAGACACCTACCTTGGAGACACCTACCTGTGCACGAGTTCTTCGCCAGATGGTGGGTAGCAGAGCCTCCGGGGCCGGCAGGGGGAGCCTGGCCCTCTCCGGTGGAGAGAGGTGAGGGGTTGCAGTGGGAGTGACCGTGCTGAGTCTCAGGCTTGGAAAACCAGGTGGCCAGTTCCAAGGGTCGAGGACTGGGGCGCAGAGGTGGCATGGCTGTTCGGGGTGGCAAGAAGGCGCTGGGGTCAGGGTGGGGTGCATTTTAGTGCCGTGACCTCCTCTCATTGTGAACCTAGTGATAGACCTAGAACCTCGTTGTGGTCTGTGGGGGCCCTCCACGGTGCTGGCGACCTGTGTGGGGGTGCTGGCAGGAGTTGTGGGGATACCGGGCCCTCAGCTTCCCTCCTGTGCGGGCGCCGGCGTGGCGTGTGAGCTGGTATTTCTCGTGTCTGGAGATCGGGGGGAGAGAGGCGCTCCCTCATGGCCTGCCTCTGCCCTGTCCCTTGGTCCTTCGCTGAGTTCCACTTGGGGCAGTTTCCGAGGGCTGCTGACCCCGATCGGCACCTGTGGGAGACTGCAGTGGAAAGTTTTCTGGGCAGGTGAACTGTGTTCCCAGGAAAGCAGTCGTGGGTATGAGATACTCTGCCCTCATTCTTTCTATTTTTAAATGTTTTTTTTTTAATTATAAAATTTCTAACAATACTGCTAAAGTGAAACACCCCAGAGGTAAATGAAAGGAATGGGGTCAGGCCCATTTCTGGCCTGCCTCTGCCCCCACCCCCACAGGTGGCCACTGTCAGCCCAGGCGTGTGTCTACCCAGCTCCCCGGGTTGTTTATGCTTTGCTGGGGAGTGGGGGTTGGGGTGGGGTGGGTGGGGCACCTTACTGCAGACGAGAAAATGCTCTGGGATCGCCAGGGGCTCCTTCTGATCCCAGACCCATGGGCTCCTCCAATCCTGTTCCTCAAGCGCCTGCTACTCCGGGTGCCGATGGAGGGGAGGCCAGGGTGAGTCGGGGGACTCAGCTTGGGGAGCTTGGCCAGCACTCTGCCCGCCTGCCTTTACGGGATGTGAGGGTGGACACGCTCTCCCGGTCCCCGGCCCCCCCCCCCCCTACTTGGACGTGACGCCTCTGCGTGCTTTATTGGCCTGGCAGGTCAGGAACGCAGAGAGACTGCTTTAATGGGCGAGGCTTTTATTTATTCGGGCGAGACAAAGTATGTGAAAGGTCACTGCCGCCAGGGAAGCACCTGGGGCAGGTGAGGTGTCTGCCCTGCGGGCGAGAGCTGCCATCACTGCCTCCGAGATCTTCACCCCTTCTCATCTCGTGGCCCCCAGAAACTAATTACTAACATTCCAAAATGCATCCCATTTTTTGCTGATCTGACAAAAAGTAGGTATAATTTTGATTCATTCACACTGGGTGGCTGTTGTTGTGCTGGCTGTTTTTTCTAGCCTCACCCAAGAATATGTTTATCGATTTTTTTTTTTAAGAGAGGAAATGGGAGCCAAAAAGAGAAAGAAAACATCAGTGTGAGAGAAAGATGGATCGGTTGCCTCCGGTACCTGCTGTGACCCGGGATCAAACCTGTAACCTTTTGTTGTCTGGGGTGCGCTCCAGCCAACTGACCTACGCGGCCAGAGCTGTCATCTTTTTATCTGACGTTCTAAGGGAAAAGAGGTCAGTGCCCCAGACTAAACAGCCAGGTGTTGCGTGTTTTAAAACTCCTGTGACACAGCAGGTGAACATCGCTGCTCCGTCCCCTGTGAGCGCTTCAGAACTGAAGGCAGGGAGTGAGTTCCGAGGACTGGGACCCTTGGCCAGGCCTGGAGCAGCCGGGCAGCTTGCCTAAATGGGGGGAGGAGGGTCTGCTCCCAGAGGCCCCTCCAGAGATACTGACCCTGTTCTCACCTTGCCGCCCAGAAGGTGGGACAAGTCCAGTGACCAAAGGAGAAGTTTTCCCCAGGGCTTTTTAAAGAGCAGAGAATTGCCTTTTCATAGCTGCGGGCTGTTTCCCAGCGGAGGCACTGTTGATATTTGGGGCGGGGCAGTTGTCTGTGGTGGGGGTGGTGCACCGTGAGATGTTGAGCAGCATCCCTGGCCTCTACCCCCTGACACCAGTAGCACCCCTCCCTCACTGCGACAACCAAATTTGGGGACAAAATCCCCCCTCTTTGCACCGAGAAGCCCTGGCTTCAGGGCTCAGGGTTCAGAAGGGGGCTTTCCAGGACCACTGCCTTCGCACCAGGGTGAGCTGCTGCCTGATGGCTCTCGGGTGGTTTTCTTTGTTCTTCCTCCAAAAGGCTGAGCTCATTGGCTCATTTGTTTGTTTGACTCACCCAGCTCTGACCACAAGCAGCCTTCCCACTTCGGGGGATCCCAAATGACTTATCACGGGACACCGGATGTAAATTTAAAAGATTCTTGTCTGCTAAATTGGAGGCAGAAACCCTCAACTTCTTTTTTAGCTCCTCTTGGTACATACTTCCCTAAAGTATTTAAGAGCAGGCAGAGTTCCTGCTGACGATTCTGCCGGGAGCACCTTCTGTAGCTCAGTTTCCTGAAATCATGCAGCATTTCTGTCCTGTTGCTCTCGGCCTTCGCCTAGCGACTCGCTGGTGATCTCAGCGCCAGAATGCTCTGAAGCTGGCCGGTGCCTGGAGGATTTTCTTAGGGCCTCTGACCCAGCACTGGCAGGGGGAGGAAGGCAAATAGGACTGGCTGTTTGAGAGCCAGGAGGAGGGGTCAGGTCCCAGGGTGGACCCTCCTGGGATGACATTCTCACTGCTGTGCTGGGGACTCCTCGAGCATGACCCAGCCTGTTTGTTGGCCCCTCTGGGGTCACAAGGAGAGCCAGTGGCTTTGTTTTGGGGCTTCACGAAGCCCAGTGTGGCTGTAAGGGTGGACACACCCTGAGGTTGGAGGCCACGCCTGGCCTGGGCAGCCTTCTCCTTCCAGCCCAGGTGAGTGCTGCTGTGACCTGCAGGAAGGAGGTAGGGTTGTCTGAATTCCACCTTGTCCTCTTGGCTCGTTCTCTGCCTCACTGTCTCCTCAGAGAAAGGGGTTCTGGTTTCCTAGTAGGAGGTGTAGGTCTTAGCAGCTACCTTGCACTTGAACTCTAGTTATCAGAAGATCTCAGGGTGCCCACAGCTCCTCTGTGGTGCCACTGCTTCTATTCTGCAGTGGCTCCCAGTGGCTCGGGTTAAGTGGCTGCCTCTGAAGCACATGTATGAACCTGGGCAGTGGTTGCACCCCCCAGGCACGCCTGTGACCTTGCCCTCAGACAGCTTTGAGCTCCAAGGCTCCCAATCCACTGTGCTTGACAGGCATCAGGGGCCAGAGGGTGAAAGGGAAGAGAAGTTAGGCCTGGCTGCCAAGGACTCTCGGTCCTGGGTGGCAGGGAACCAGGCAGTGTCGCTCCCGGCCCCAACGCCATGAGCTGTGCTTGTCAGCACCCTGGTTAACGCTCCCATCCAGGTCCTCCTCCCGCGAACCAGACACCACCCAGGTGCTCAGGCACAGGTGGGCCTGTGTGTGCTCAGAGTAGCATTTTGAGGGGGGGGGCGGTGCCTGGGCTCCCCTTTGTTGTCTGGGGCCGTTCGCCCTGCCTTTACCTGCACTGGGGCCTGGCAGAGCTCGGAGTCTTCCAGGTTCCAGCTCCCGCAGTGGCCAGTCTGCTGATGGCTGGAGTAGAGTTGATTTCCCAAAATAGCCACCCAGAGGGAAAGCGCAGCCCTGGAATTTGACCCTGACGGTCACCCCGAAGGCCTTACCAGGTTCTGGTCCCACCCAGCCCCACCTGACCATCAGCAAGGAACCGTGGAGGTTGTGAGGGCCGGGTTTTTCCTCTCTTCCCCACCCTCTTCCTCTTCCCTTTTGTTCTCTCTCTTCACCAGCTGTAAGTATGGAGTCCAGATGACTCAGGACTGATGTTCCAGGGCCTGATTGGCTGGGCAGCAGGTCACCAGGTGGGGCCGAAAGGAGAGGGGACCTATGTCCCTGCCCCTCTCTGCAGGTGAATGCACACCTACAGAGGGGCCCGGCGCTGGCAGCGAGCCCTGCCCCCCGGCAGCTATGCCAGTCCCAGCGGTGGCAGCAAGCCCGACAAGTCGGACAGGTGGAGCCAGCCCTGCAGCTATGGGGCCACGGCTGAAGGTCCAATCCCTGTCCTGGCGCAGCCCACAGAGCAGGTAACCCACCTTTCTATTTTTTCTGTTGGCTTAGTTTGCTGTCAACTTGAGAAAAAGGCCTTTGGAATTAGCAGGGGAAATCACAAATTCGTTTGGAGAGGATTTGCTGAGGTTTTGCATGGCAAATCTGGCCTTGGTGTTAGGAAAAATGAAAACCAATTGTCTTGTCTTTGGTTCTGGAAAGCCGATTTTTAATGGAGCCATTAAGTTTTCAGTGGCCAGTTGGGAGGGCCAGGTCTAGAAAGGGGGGGATTCCTTGTAACTGCTGATGGAGAGCCCTGGTTGGCGTGGTTGGGAGGCCGTTGGCCTTTTCAACATGAAAGGGAGTGGGTGGGAGCTTGGTTTACCGGATGACGCCCTCAGTCCCTACTCAGACAAAGATGGGGTTGCTGGGCTTCCTCTCCAACTCGAATCAACATCACAGCCCCTTGGGCTGGATTTCACTGTGAAAATATTTAAGGTTCTGAAGTCACCTGTCCTGGTAAGAAGACTCAACCTGCATAAGGCCAGGCTCCTCCTACTTAGCCAGCAAATGGTTCCTTCACTGTTTTCTGGGGGGATTTCTGGCCTGAGGACAGGGAGGGAGGGAGCACAAGTCTGAAGAACAAACCCAGCCCCCCCCCCCGAAACAGGGACTGGTTTTGTCCCCTTTGACGTCATTGCAACATCTTTACCACGTTCCTCTCAGCAGCCGGGGCTCCCCTCGAGGGAGGTCACCTGGAACCTTCCTGGGAAGATGCTGCCCTAGGAAGTGAGACGCTGCCTGAAATTCCCCTCGCACATTGCACTCGGCGGGGGAGGACCTTTTGTGGCAGGCGTTTTTTTTTGTCAAATGTTGTTTTTTTTAAAAAAAAATATTTATTATTAGAGAAAGGAGAAGGGAGAGAGAAAGAGGGAGAGAAACATCAATGTGTGGTTGCCCCTCACATGCCCCCTACTGGGGACCTGGTCTGCAACCCAGGCATGTGCCCTGACTGGGAATCGAACTGGCAACACTTTGGCTCCAAGGCCAGCACTCAGTCCACTGAGCCACAACAGCCAGGGCTGGTTTTCTTTCTTTGTAATTTCAAGATTATTTGTGGTGCCCAAATTGCTTAGATGACGGGCCACATCAGGTAGGGTTCCTTTCTCTTTGAGTAGAAGAAAACTCCACTCAAAATGACTAAAGCAATCAGAACATTAAAATGTTTATAAAACATAAGTCCAGAGGTTCAGGCAGCTCGTGGTGGGCTACATCCAATAGCCCAGCAATGTCAAGGTCAGGTTCTCTCCATACTTATGCTCTGCATCTTCCCCAAGCACTGGCTTCATCTCCACCAGCTCTGCTCCTGCTGGGCCCTCTCTACCTGGGGTCTCTCCTTATGAGTGCAGAGAGCTTCCCCAGGACCCCTGCTGACTTTCCCATCCATCTCATTGGCCAGAATTATGCCCCACACCCAGCCCCAACCAATGGGTGGCAAGGGACGGGGTTATTGTGGTGGAATTCGTGACATACCTGACTAAGGGGAGAGGCGTGCTTCACCTGAACCAGATCAGGGCCTGTGAGAGGGAGAGAGGCATGGATTTGGGGTAGACAACCAACAAACAGTATCTGCTGCGTTGGAAAATGTAAAGTTACTCCAATTCTAACTGATCTGGGGTAATGCAATAACTCTTGCTCCTAAATGACGTGTACATCATACTCAACCCTCAGTGCAAGGGCTGTTTGAGACAGTCACGGGGTTCACCCTCAGCCGTCCACTCCCCAGAATGCTTTCTGCCTTCAGCATCTGGGCTGCCGGTTTTCATGCATTTGAGCTTTCCTCCCTCTGGACGAACCGGCTGCTTCCCAGAGCTGGCTGATCAAGGCTCCATCCCTAAGAACTAGAATAGGAAAAAATATATTAAGAGGCGTTAGAGGAACAAAACAAGTCTTCTGATTCTGCAAAGGGCAGAGGCAGCAAGAGTGCCTGCCATTCACCCAGGGTCGCCGTGGGACGGGCGGGCGCGCGTCAGCCTCACCCCCCCCAGGAGCGGGCTGGAGTTCTCTCTCTTCTCCAGGGTGGGCACAGGGAGCTCCTGAAACTGGGAACGAAGGTGCTGGTGGCGCCGCTGAGGAAGCTGGTTCCTGTTAGTCACAGACCCGATACAACTTTTCAGGCTGAAAACATCCAAGTCAGTCTTTTTTTGGTCCTATCCCGAGACCTCCACTCTTACAGCAGGCTTCTCTCCACCCCGGATGCAACCCGCAGGTCGTGGGTCTCTGAAGCTCC
The DNA here is from genome assembly GCF_022682495.2 of Desmodus rotundus. Classification (NCBI taxonomy): domain Eukaryota; kingdom Metazoa; phylum Chordata; class Mammalia; order Chiroptera; family Phyllostomidae; genus Desmodus; species Desmodus rotundus. Next base: position 4,880,679 of record NC_071389.1, on the reverse strand, counting down.
TCTGGGGCGCTGTCACCTTCCTGATGAGGGGTCAGGGGTCCGGGTGAGACCAGTGCCAGAGCAGAACAATTCTGTCCAGCTTTTGCCGTCGTTGTGGAATACAAGAGGACACTTATGTCTGGGGTTACAGATCCAGGGCTCCTGTTAGAGCCAGGCAGCGGCGTGCATGATGCAAAATTGTGACTCGTTCTCAAGACTCAGCTTCTTCCACCAGGATGGGCACTTGAGAAGCACTTGCTCTCGTGGTTCAGACCAGCTCACAGTGGCGATTTTGCATGTCCGTGAGTTCTTCCTGCCCGTCTCTTTCTCCATGGATCCCCCAAGGCCCGGGGCATCTACAGTCCCTCCTGCCCAGCCCTCAACACCTGGCTCAGTGTCTGCACATTGGAGTAGGTGATGGCGGGTACAGTTGTTCTTTCTGAGGATGTGCTGTGGGCTTAGGGGGCTTCCTGAGTGCACCCCCACATCTCCTGGATAGAGAGGGCTCCTGCTTACCGAGGAGTCTGAACGTCCAAGGGTCTTGCTGCTAGAATCCACTTTTTCTTCAGCACTTAAAGCTTAAGGGCTAGGAACTTAAAATTCCCCAGGTAAAGATGGACTTCTGGTTTTCTCGGATTCTTCCTGGTTCCCCGGACCAGCAGCACTGGGCCTGGGGCTCCAGGGCCCTGTGAGAAGTGAAGGGAAGGCAGGATCAGGCTCAGCTGGGACCTCCAGGCCTTTACTCTCCTTGTGGTACTGCAGCAGGAGCTCGCCTGGTAGGGGGGCCAGAGGCCTTGCAGTCGAAGAAACGTACGTGTAAATCTAAGTTTCTTCACACTGACCTCGGGTTGTGATCTTCCAGGGAAGGCTGATGGGCATGTTTTGTATTTCAGGGAACACAGTCACATTTCATGTGCTGGCTGATGACTTGCTTGCCTGAAGTCCTGGCCTCCTCCCTCTGACTTGGGAAGATTGTCCCTGAAGTCTGGTCCTGCAATCTCTGATTAGGCAAATTGTCCCAAAGTCCCGGCTTCCTCTGTCTGGAGAGACTGTCCCCTCTGTCCCAGGCCCTGGCTCATCAGGCCTGGTGCCTGGGAGGCAGGCAGCCTTTATACGCAGACCCCTTCACCCAGGTTACTGCCTAGATTCAGAAAATGGGGTTCTGCTTGGAACCTAGGGGCTGGGCCTGCTCTGCAGTGGAAGGGAGCCCTGGAGGGTGGGCTGGCAGGTCCCTGGTCTTCGCCCTCCCCACACTCTCTGAGTACTTGCTGGAGACCTCAGCTGAGTGCGGGGCGGAGGTGCTCTGAGGGGCACGCGGCCCTCCATGGTGTGCCACAGCAGGGCCACGTGCGGGGGCCGCAACCCATGAGCACACACAGGGACCATGTGGCCACTGTTGCATCATTCCTCCGTATCCTTTATGTGGGGGGGTCTGCATCTGTTTTCTGTGCCGGGAGCCCTCCACCTGGCCTAGGCCAGCATGGAAGTGGGACTCTTGCTTGTCCCTGCGCTTACTTGAGGACACAGTTGCAGACCTGCCGGGTCAGAAGCTCCGGTGTGGGACTGGGGTCTGCGTTCGTCAGGTTCCCGGGTGACGCTCAGCACAGTGAGTCTGAGAACCAGCGTGCCCACCCGATAAAGTTGCTCTGCTGGGATCAGATTGGACTTTCTAGGAGCATCCTTTCCCACACTGACAAACAATAATTTAAATCCAGCCTGGCTTTGCCTCTTAGAGCCTTACAAGTCCAGCTTTGGGGGACAGAGGGCTAAGGTAAGAGCAACCTCCTGCCAGCTCCCACTGGGCATTTCATAGCCAGAAAGGACGAGCCTGGGGCTGTGTCCTGCTGAGGGTGCAGGGGACTTCCTGCTCTTGGGCAGAGGGACTGTGCTGGCCAGAGCTGCTTTTGTCTGCACCACCTCGCCTGGGAGTCAGGTTTCTGAGACCCCACGTTGAGAGAGAGATCACATTGGCCCTCCCGAAGACAGCCCTGCCTGTCCCCAGACCCATGTGGAAGGGGAACTAACTGTTCCTCAGCCGTCCGCATCCGAAACCATCACCACCAGGTCTTCCAGCAGCCCCGGTGATGGCCAGATTGAGGTCCACCCGGCCAGGCGGTGGTACCCAGTGATTCAACCAAACACAGATCTAGGTGCTGCTATGAAGGCATTTTGCAGATGCGGTCAACATCTACCGTCAGCGGACTTCAAGTAGAGGTGATCCTCCCGAATGTGGGTGGGCCTCACCTCATCAGTTGAAGGCATTCAGAGCAGAGCTGAGGTTTCCCTGGGGAAGACGACACTCCGCCTGTGAACTCAGTGTGAGCTGAGAGGTGCCTGTCTGCTGGCTGCCCTCCAGACTCCGGACTGGCCTGGCCCGCCCCCAGTCACACAGCCTACCTCGCTGGAATAAACCCTCTCATCTCCATCTCCTTCCGCCTCTGCTTCTCCGGCGGAGCTCTCTGACTGATACACGCTCTAAACGGTGCCCAGTGTGGGGCAGAAGTCGGTGCTGCTTTATTCTGTTGCTGACTTTTCACATGGACACGTGGACTTTTAAACCTCATCACATTCTCTCTTTTTCTCTTCCAGGGAAGCGCTGGTGTATTTTGTCTCCTTGTCGGCTAGTGGTGGACCAGCCCTGTCGGGCTCTGTGGCTGGTTTCAGCCTTCTCCTTCATCCCCTCTCTCTCCCCTCCCCCGATTTCCTTCTTGTCCACAGGTCTCAGGGAGAGGCAGGACAGGCCTGCCCCCTGCGTCACCGCCAGGGCCAGCTGTGAGTGTTTCTTTGGCAGTGTCTTAGCTGGTTGTTGTGAGCAATAGTGAAGGAAGCAATCAGCAAGTATACTGCCCTAGAAATGCGGCACGTTGTTGGGCCCAGAGGGAGGGACCCGTCAAGAGACACCAGAGCCAGCGTGAGGTGCCAGGGTGTCGGAAGCTCGGCCGCGCCACGTTGGTGGGTGACGGTTGCTGGGGACGAAGCTCTGGGGGCCCTGGAGCAGCCCGCTCACGGGGGTTGAAGGGAAAAGGTAGCTGGCTGGGCATGGTGGTGTCTGGCTGGGGGGCGTCTGCACACAGGGATACAACAGCCTGCGTGTACAGGGCGTGCCCTGAGTCGGAAGCCCCGCTCTGAGCATTCTAAATGTATCACCCGGTGAGTAAGAGTCTGTCATTCTGCCTCACACAGAAGAAAACAGCACACTAAGCAAAAGTCACTAAGTTGATAGAAAGGGAAGCCAGGGGTTGAACCCAAGCAGTCTGGCTCGTGTCCGTGGAGATCTGGCTCGGGTCTCAGGCAGCGTCCCTCCCCTGGGGACCTGCTTTGTAGTGACTTGAATGTGAGCACACGCCCGTTCTCTCTCCACGTGAGGCTTTGCAGAGTGTGCCCAGGTGGGCACTGGGCAGTGTGTCTGCCTTGGGGGTAGCTTCCCATTTCAACTGAAGCCAGGCCCAGGGCGGTGACAGGGATGGGAAGGTGGGGCTATGCTGGTCTCCACTGGCCGGTGACAATGGTTCCTCCCCGGGGAGCTCGGCTGAGAACAGCACCAGATGCCACCTTCCGGTTCAGTGACCTGTGAGGCCAGCTGGGCTGCCATGCAATGGGGACTGGGCCCAAGCCACCAGAGGATGGAGAGTAAGGACACAGTGGTGACTTCTCCAGGTCCCGGACCACAAGCCACACCCATGGCTTCCAGTGAGCCCAGGACAGCCCATTAACAGGCCCTGGGCTGTGACAGAGCCCACTGAGCCCCCCGTCCTCGCTCTTCTCCCGGTGGTGTCTCTGTGCTCTGTGACACTAAGCCGCCAGTCCCACGGGTTTCTCCCACAGTTCTCCAATCTAGCGCTGACAGAAATTCACTCGAGTCCGAGAGGCGAGGCTGAATGTCAGTGGCTTCCTGCTCCAGCCCCATTGACTAAATCAAACCTCCAGGATCCATGAGGTGATGGGGCCACCTGTGCCTCTGTCACCAGCCAAGGACAGTCCCTGCTGTGACCCCCAGTCTCCGAATGTCCCCTGCGTCTTCCCCTCCAGCCACAGTCCAGGGCACCTTCCCTGTCCCTGCCCACCTGCCCTAAGCCCATCTTTTGCTCCTCCTCGCCTGTTCCAGTGCCTCCTAGTGCCAGTGGGGAGAGGAGCCTGTTTCTGTTACGAACATCAGAAGGCCCCTGAGAGGTATTTTGGGATTCAGAGTCTAACCTTGGCCTTGACACACTCTGCTGATAGGCCCTCTGGTCCGAACCAGTCTTCTATGCGGGAGAACAAGGCAGGCAACAGGCCCTCCTGAGCCAACTGGATTCCTGCAGGAATCGTTATTTCTCTCCGCAAAGCTCAGAGGGCCCACCTCAGAGAGGGTCCCTTGGTAACCCATTGGATTGACCACGCCCAGGCCCACTTGGCCACAAATTCCTTTGAGCTCCCCAGCCTGGGAGCCCGGGCGGGTGTGGGCTGAAGTGGGGCCCGCGGAATGCCTGGAATGCTGGCTACAGCGACAGACACTCAGACCCCTCGAGGGAGCTTTGACCGAGGCAGCACTTGGGATCACTGCTGAGCTAAAGCCTTCATGTTTTTCCGGGCTTCAGGCAGAAATAAAGAATGTGCGCCTTCTCCCCACCACGGATTGCCCCAGGGTGCTGAACTTTAAAGGGACCACTCGCTCTCTTGGGTTCCGACCTAAATAAGCTATTACTTTGAGTTCAGGTAAAATCATTTGCAAGTAACCTCTCCTCCTATCTCACTTCCCTTTTAGTTATGCCGTAACAACAAGAAAAATGGCCGTCCCCGGGTGGAGTTCACCTGTGGATGTTCCTGGGTGTAAAGAAGGAGGCAGGAGCAGCTGTCTCTGCCTGAGTTCAGGTCTTTGATAAAACGGATATCCTGGTGGCAATTTCATTTTCTTCTGCAGTCTTTAGAGTAGATGTGTAGGATGACACGGTCATCTTTACATCCGACTAGTAGAGGAAATGTACTTGGACATACATCTAGCTCTCTGTCTTCTAGAACTAGGAGGCGAGAAAGCAGTGTTGGCTTCACAGGGGTGAATTTAGAGAATGAATTGAGACAAAGAGGGCCCGTGACTTTGGGAAATTCCAGGCCCGGCACTTTGAGGATAGCTATCTAGATGCATGGCAGAGGGCGTGTCTGCTTTTAGGAATGCATGGTCCCACTGTAGCCAGTCCATGGACTGGAGGGAGGGGTCAAGAAGTTCATAGGTTGCCTTGAGTTTGAAGGCGGGTGGATTTAGATGCAAATTTTATGTTCTGAGGGAAAGTATTTGATCATCTTAGAACTTCCTGTAAGTCTATTATTTCAAAATAAAAAGTTAAAGCATATATATTTGTATTTGATTAGATTGTATGTGGTGTCCCAGTTTGGATCCTGGAACAGAAAAAGGACGAGTAGAAAAACTGGTAGAACTCAAAAAAGAGCTACATACCAACGTTAGTCTCTTAGTTTGGCCAAAGGTGCCACAGCTGTGTAAGATGGCAACATTAAAGGAAACGGGGGGGGGGGGGGGGGGGAGGATATGAGGAAGTCTCTGTAGTATCCTTTATAACTTTCCTGTAAATCTGAAATCATCCCAAAATAAAAAAGGTTATTAAAAAGAAGCGTGTGTGTGTGTGTCTGTGTATTGTCAATGGATGGTCATTGGCACCAACTCAGACGCTAACAGGAATACCCAGTGTGGGGTACGGTGAGGAAGGAAACTTCGCTTACTGCGCACTGCTGTGAACATAGCATCGCCCTGGGGCGGCCCCAGGGCCAGACCCCGCTTCTGCTCCCTTCGCCTGCTTTGTGGCACTGATCTGGGCCACACGTCTTCAGTGTGGGAAATGCACTCCTCTCTTGCATGGAAAGTGCATTCTCTAAGCCAGCGGGGAGCTGCCCCGTTGTATAGACAGAAGTCCCTGCCCCAGTCCCTGATGGGTCGGAGTAGAGCTGCTCTGATTGGCCAGAACTGCACAGCTCTGATTGGGTGGGGTAAACCTCAGTCCTGTTGGTTGAAATTGGAGTCCTGGAGCGCCTTTATACAGGCTGGTCGGATAGCAGAAACGCGATGCAGGCAGGGAGGTGATCAAAGAGGCTGCTCCTCAGAGTTCCGTTTGCGTGGGAGGCTCTTGTGCAGAAACGGCTACTAGGCCCTTTTTTTCGTATTGAACCCAGTTAGTCACCAGGAGCCCTTAGTAGGTCTCTTTTTTCTCCTCAGTATTGTAATACTGAGTTCACAGTATTATATTTTATTTGAACACATGTAGGCACCCAGTGTCTTAAAAATACGTTTTCTGTAGATGAGACAGCAAAGGGTGCCTCTGAGGTGGGTCAGTAACTAGGGGCCCTTGTGGCAAATACGCTGCACTATCATATCACTCCCTTGTTGGCTGTATGGCCAGAGGGGGAACCCTGCAGAGCTCTAAAACCCCACGGAGCCCCAAATCCTCCCCTCCACACGTTAGGGAGAGTTCATTATAACACTCCTGTTTTCCAGATCAGAAACTGAGGTGCAGACAAGAACTGGGGCACAGATTGTGATTTCCTGGAGTATTTAAACCCAAATTCTTTTCTGTCTTCTAAGGTTATGCCTGCAAATGTTTCAAAAAATAGATATATATTGTAAACTGTAGCTGTTACACATTTAAGGCAGAAAAAAAGGAAATGACCTTTGCCACTCTTTTCTACACTGGCCTCAGGACCAGTGTCTAAATTTGGTGGGGAGTCTAGTCAAAATCAAAGTGCTGACTCAGCACCGAGTCTGTGCCTTGCAAGGGGGGGGGTGCTTCCGGGGTTCCTGGGGGACTAGTGGGCATCGGGTGTTCTTGCTGCCCCACACCCCCTCCTAGGAGCACCTGTCTGGACCCTGGGGGAACCACTCGCCCAATCGGGTGCAGCCCGGGGGCTCCCACCAAGGTTTCTGCCACCCGCTGGTCAGCGTGGGTCATCGTGGCTCTGGGCACAGATGAAGCATGCTTGAACTCCACTGGTCGCACTGGGGAACTTCAAGGTGGGATGCTGTCATTCTGGCCACCTGGGTCACCCGGCTCCCTGGTTCCCGCCCTTGCCTTAGTGTTCCTGCCATCCTAGGAGCTGCCTTTTTTCCCAGAAGACTTCTTTTTGCTAGAGTTCCCCAGAGTCCATCTCTGGTTGAAACTCACAAACACCTCGTATGGAGGAAAAGGAGGAGGATGGGCTCTTGCTCTTCAGCCCAAGTGCCTCTCACTGTGTCCATCCCCCAGGGCTGGATGTCACCTGGGGCCACTTGGACAAGCTCCTCCTTCATTCTGCTTCACTGGAACTGGGAATGTTAATGTAAACTGTCAAATCTGAAGGCCCTGGTACTCTTCAGCCAGGAGGCATTCTGTGCACCTGAAGTACTAATGTAGCAGTTGGCTAGGCTGGTACTGTTTTCAACAGCCCCCCGTACCCCACCTCAGGATCCTTCATGTTCTTACCCCTCTACCCCAGGGTCCTTTATGTTACCACCTGTCCCCCACTCCAGGATTCTTCAGGTTGCATCATTGAAGGTTCACGTCTTTGTCTAATTTTCATAACACATGGAGATCACAGATTACCCCGTCTCTAAGTGAGTGGCTTTGCAGAGTTGTCTTTTTCTATTAGAAGTCACTCCTGAAACACGGAATCCGATGGGAGAGAAGAGATGAAACTTTACAGTGTGAATAAGGCACAGACACCATCTCCTCGATGTCATGGTCTAGAAGTTTCCACAAGGCTCAGATCAGAGGGCAGGTGGTTGACTTGAGGCCCTTGTGATAAGTCAGTGGCTCCTAGTGACGTCACTGTGCCCTGGATCACTCCTCCTTCACGGCTGTCCAACAGCAGAGCCGGCTTTGTGAGTGCACAACCCATACAGTCGACAGGAATCTGCGCTGAGCAGGGCTTGCATCTGGGCTGCTGTCCTTCCAGATTGTGTAAGGAGTTTTGAACCAGGGCTCTGCATTTTCGCTTTGCACCAGGGGCCGGTGAATTCTGTAGCCGCTTCTGCTAAATGGCCTCCCCCAGGCAGCATGTCACAGGTCTCTGTGGTACCACCTCGAAACTGCTCACTTGGTGTAGCTTCAGGACCCAGCACCCTCTTCCCAAGAGGGCTGGGCACAGAGCAGGTGCTCCAGCAAAAGATAGCACCCAACTGACCCAGAGGGTCAGAGTGAGTGGGGCCAGGTGGGACCAGACTTTTCTCTCCAGCTGAACCCAGGGCCACCCAGGGGACACACACACACACACACAGAACTCGAGTCCTTTGCGTGGGCCGCCTCTGACAGTCATCAGAAACTGTGGCCCGTCAGCGTTCAGGGAGGGACTTGGCGGGTGTGAATCGTATGCATTCGGGCGTTGTGGAGTCTGCTAGGGCTGCCGTAACAGAGGGCCACAGGCCGGGCGGCTCGGACAACACAAACCTGTTTTCTCACAGTTCTGGGGGCTGGAGGTCCAAGAGCAGAGTTTTGGCAGGTTGGCTTGTGCTGAGGCCTCTCTCCTTGGTGTGTAATGGCCTCCGTTCCCCTGTGCCTGCACGTGGGCTTCCCTCTGCTCGCCTATGTCCAAGTTCCCCCTTTGTATAAGGACACCAGCCACACTGGGTTGGGGGCCACCCCAACAACCTCGCCTTAATTATCTCTTTAAAGACCCTATTTCCAAATAGAGTCACAGTTTGTATAACTGGGGGTTACTGCTTCAGCACATGGATTTTTTGAGGGGTGGGGTGAGACCCAATTCAGCCATTCACAGGGATTTTTCTGGGCGCTTCAAAACAATATCTCCCTAGTGTGAAAAGCCAAGAAATTGTCAACTCAGGGTTTGTTCTCTGTCCACAGGAAGAGGCACCTCGAACCTTGGCTGCCAGCAGAATGTGGCTGTGGGCGGTGCCTCAAGGGCGTGAGGCGAGGGTTGCTTAATACTGGCTTTCGGAGAGACGCAGGAAGAGTGACTGTACAGAGGACAGGAGCCAGCTGTTCCCCACGTCCGGCGGAGCCTGAGCGAGAGGAAATGAGTGTGAACAGAGGATGGGAAAAGACCTTCGGGTGGGTGGGGGTCAGAAGTCAAGGTCTTGAGAGCTGGGAGTAAGCAGTAATGTCTGGGGACCTGTACTGGGTCACCTGGGATGTCCAGGCGGCGGTGCCAGGTTCAGAGCAGTGTTTTCCAAACATCCGGGAGCTTTGGGAGGCTTATGACTCTGATTCCTCCATCCAGGATGACGCCCAGGCATCAGGGCGTACAAAGTTCCCCAGGCAGGGCGCAGATAAAACAAAATGGGGCATGTGCCATAATTATTGAAGCGGGCTGATGGCTCCCTGGGGTTCGTGTGTGTCTTTTTTTCAGTAACAAAAAATTTAAAAGAGAGAGAGATGGGGAAAACGGGGAAAAGCTCCTGGGAGGTTCTGATGTCAACCCTGCTTAGGATAAAGCTAGGAGAAAGGAAGCCTGAGCCTGCTGTCCCAGGGCTCCCTCTGTCCTGGGGGGAGCAGTGCATCCTAGTGGTGAGAAGTTAACACTACACACACGGTGCGTGACCTGGAGTCTGGGTGTGAAGCTGAGACCACGACAGTGTGGGTCCCAGCGATGGCCTTAGAGGGGAAAGCAAGGCAAGCCCTGGGAGCAGGCTCTTCACCGGGGTCACAGCATGGAGCCCTCTCTGCCAGCCTAGTGATGCCTGTGCACCCAAAGGGCAAAGGTGAATGTACAAAGCAACACAATCGTACTGTAATATAATTATCAGAGTAGTTGATAAAACCAGATTTGTTTTAGTGCAGCACAGGTGCCGCTTCTCAGCATGTTACATAAGATCCAATGGCGGCTGTAATTTAAAAGGAGGGATGAGCATGAATAGTATTTTGAGAAATCTAAACATACTATGAAAATGTCTGTCATTTCTATTATTGACAGAATCAGAGATACTGCTGTTTAAAAGAAAAACCCAGCCCTGGCTGGTGGGGCTCAGTGGACTGAGAGCTGGCCTGCAAACCAAAGGGTTGCCAGTTTGATTCCCAGGCAGAGCATGTGCCTAGGTTGCGGGCCAGGTCCCCAGTTGGGGGGCGTACAAGAGGCAACCACACATTGATGTTTCTCTCCTTCTCTTTCTCCCTCTCTTTCTCCATCCCTTCCCCTCTCTCTAAAAATAAATAAATAAAATCTTTAAAAAAAACAAACCTCCAGGGCTTGCGGCACACTCACCTTGGTAGGTCAGGGAGATGCTAGAGTCCTGTGGGAAGGTGGTGAGAATAGATGCACCTGGTTGCCCTCCAGGTGAGTGGCCTGCAGGTAGGAACCCTGCCTTAGAAAGGCAGTGTGGGAGGGGGGCGGCACTGTGCTTCCCTCCCCAGGGCCCAGGTGGCTGTCCTCTGGTTGTTCCACACTCCCACTGTTTGTTCCGCTACTTCGCTCGAGGGCCTACTGTGTGGCAATCATCGTGCACAACGGACCAGGTCCGCGGTTTCACCAGGAGCGCCTGCCACAGAGAGACAGACAACAGACAACACGCAGAACACGCAGAACACGCAGAACACGCAGAACAGATAAAGCCCGCTCAGAATTCCTCACGTGTTCCTACCAAATATGTTATGTAATATATAACATTTCTTCTATAACTGATACAGAATTCCTCTTATTGAAAGTTTTAATCCCATTTGCTTTAAAGCCAGGGTTTTCAACCTGCTTTAGCCCATGGTCCCTTTGTTATAAAGCAAAAGAGATCTCACACTCTCTGGAATCCCGAAGGGCTTCTGGGAAGAAGGGGTGCTCGTTCTCTCCAAACCCCCATCACGAGTTCCTGCTTATTCACAGCAGCATTATTCTCCGCGGCCCGAAGGTGGCGACAGCCCAGGTGCCCACCAGCAGACGAGCGGGCCAACAAAACGTCCACCCCATGGGACGGTGTTTGGCCGTAAAAAGAAACGAAGCGCCCACAGATGCTGCAACATGGGTGAGCCTCGAGACATTATGGGAAGTGAAAGGAGCCAGACACAAAATACCACCCACTGTCTGATTTCACGGGTGTGAAATGTCAGAATGGGCGCGGCCACGGGGACAGAAAGCCTGTCAGTGGTTGCCAGGGGCTGGGAGAGGAGGCCACGCGGGGTTATTGCTCAAGGGTGCAGAGTTTCTGTTTGGGCTGAGCAGAGGGTTTGGGAAACCGTGGCGATGGTTATGCAACCCTGTGGCTACCACTGGATGATATACTGAAATGGGCACAGTGGCAATGCTGATGTTCTATACATTCTCCCACGAAAGAAAAAACAGAGTCACTGCTTAAAGACATCATTCTGGCTGGACACACCGACTCACCCCCACCACTAGTCCCTGCAGTGCCCAGGACCACCCTTGCTGAGGTCTCCCTCCACACTCGGTCTCAGGGCTTAAACACCGTCTTTGTGACTCCAAATTCCTGGCTCCAGATAGGGTCTCCCCAGAAGTCCAAGCCCCCACAAGCCCAGAACTGAGCTCCTGCGGTTGCCTCCGCATAAACCTGTTCCTCCCTTGGACAGCAACTCTGTCCTTTCATCTTAGAAAGCTAGAATCTTCCCGACTCTTCCTTTGCTCACACTGACACCTGACCGTCCCTTCAGTAAATCCCATCATCTCTGCCTCTGGAATGTAGCCATGACCCCTCACCTTGATGACGCAGTGGCCTCTAAGCCAACTTTATTCTTTACAGGAAGCTCCCTGCACACCTCTGCTCAGCCCTCCAGCGGCTCCCACGTCACCCTCTGTAAACGCTGAAGTCCTCCAGTTAACTGGGGGCCTCCCCGCCTCTCTGCCCTCCTGTCCCACACTGCTCCAGCCACAGTGGCTCCTTGCTGCTCCCTGAACACATTGGCCATCCTCCCCCTCAGGGCCTTTGCACATGCTATAAAAAATATGATAGAAGAGATTAAAAACGGGAACACCTGTACGAGGCACTCAGCATGAAGGGAGCCGACAGCACTTCAAGATCCCCTCACAGCAGTAGCTACATTAGTGTTTGACTAAATAACCAGGGGACAGGGATCTTGAGTTGGGGGAGTCTTTAGCATTCTGCCCACCAGGTGCGGTCAGCACAGAGAGGCAGGACTAGAACCTGGCTCTCCCACTGTATTACGAGACCTCTCTTTGGTGGCAGTAGTGTACTCTGAGCCGGTGCTACCTGCAAAGTGGGTCCCTGAGTAGCGGTAAAGAGGAAAATAGCCTTCCCCTTTAGTGGCTTAGCTTCTCTTCCGTTGACCTGGGTGGCTGGGATCCATGGTGCCGTGGCCGCCCCGGGAGCCGGTGCGATGACAGAGCCCGTCTGTAGCATTCTGCAGGCAGGAGAGCCAGGTGCACTGCAAGCTGGGGGCAAAGGCTTCAGAGTTGGGGTGGGGAGGGGGAAGACTCAAGGGGATTGGGGAGAGTTTAAACCATCCCAATGGGACCCGAGGGCTTCTCTTGCAGGAAAACACACCCACCAGATGGTGCCCCTTGAAGAGGAAGCCCTTGACTTCAGAAATGTGGCCGGTCAGACTTAGCCTGGGCTTTCATCTGCGTGGCCCAATGGTCACCTGAGCATGCCCAGGGGTTGCACCACCCCCTCTGGGGTTGCTGGAGGTGGGGGAGTAGGGAGGGGGCTCCCATGAGTAGGAAGGGGCAAGACAGCAATGCTCACCTTTAACTAGGGAAATGAGAAAGGTGGCCAGTCCACACGTCTACCGACCACATGAGGAAAACCCCTCTTCTCTTCTGGGTTTAAGAATCACATATGTGGCTTCTTACTCAGGTTGGAGTTGAGCTCAGAAAATCATTTAGGGTGCCTTCAATTTAGAGACTCCCTTTTACAATTGTCAGAGGAGGGGGGCCTGGTGCCAGTGTCTGCGGTGCGGGGAGGGAGGAAAGAGCAGACCAAAGCCAATCTGCTCCTGGGGCCACCAGCCACGGTTATGGGGCCTCTCTGGGTCTGGGCCCTAGGTCTGCAGCCAGATAAGCTGGATGCAAGGGAGGTTGTCACAATTCATCAGGACCTTGGACGTGGCCCCTTTGGACATTGGACATGGAGCAAGTGACAATTGCCAGCTGGCTTGGTGTAGAAGCCAGAGAAACAACTCAGAGTCAGAAGAAGACTGCATCTGAGTTTCTGACCAATTCCCCCAAAGAGAAGGAGGGAGAGGGGGGCACCAAGAGGTCAGAAATTAGAAAATGTAGCTAATAGGCTATTGCATTTCACATGGGTCCCCCGTGCGGTGGGCACCGTTGGAGGCAGCGCTGGGTCTGCTGCTGTGGGTTGGGCCTCCCTGGAGGACCAGCAGCCCGTGGGACAGGAGAAGCAGAGCCCAGGAGCTCCGAGGACAAGCTGGGAGTCAGAAGTCGCGGGCTTCCTTTGGTGGAGGCCACACGGGGTGCCTCCGGCTGAATGCCGGGGCCTCTCAGGGCAACATCAGCGTCTCGGACTGTGGGAAGCTTGCTTCAAGCTCAGATCTAAGCAATTTGAGGCTCTATCATCAGGTGTCTTTCCCATTTTTCCCCCCTAGCAGTCGGATGTTTTTTGAATGTTGTTTTCCACTGCAAAGAAAACCAAGCGATTTCCTGACCAAACTTGCCTGTAAAATAGGCAGCCGCTAACCTGGGGAAGTGGACAAAGTGCTTTCATCTCATTAAAGCAGGAGAGAGAGTCAGGCTTGATCTGCCCACAGAGCAGCTTGCCAGAAGACCTCTCCTGTCCCTCTCTCTCCCCCAAACACCTCGCGGATTAAATGGCTACGACCTGGGGAGGAAGCCCATTCCAGGCTCTTGCCAGCCATGTTCCAAAGACCAGGGCTAGTTGCACAATCCAAGCTTGAAACGATTCACTGCAGTGAAAAGCTGAGAGGCTTCAGTGACAGCCGGGGTCTGTTTGTGGCCTGGGGTCCGCTCAGGAGGAGGTCAGCAGCTTCTGGAAGTGACTGGGAAAGAGGGCAGCTGCTCTTCAGCTCCCTGTAGGGCCAAGTCCACGGTCTGCTTGCTCAAACAGCTGAAAATTGCTTTTAGTAACAATTTTCCTGATTAAGAAAGAATATATGCTCATTCCAGCATGGCTGATAATAGCTGGAACCTGGAAACAAGCCAAATGTCCATAAGCAGCAGGGTGGATAAATATATTATTTATATAATGGAAAACTATACAGCAATTACGATGAATGAACTGCAACTTCATGTAAGAACATGGATGAATCTCACAAAAATAATGTTGAGCAAAAAGCAGAAGACATATAAGGTAACACAGAGTATGATTCCATCTGTATGAAGTTCAATGGCAGGCAAACTACACTATTCTGTTTAGAGATGCATGTATGAATGGTTAAAAAAAAGCAAGAGAATGACAGAGGAGGAAGAGGCTTGGGGACAGGTTTCTGGTGTGCTGGTAATGTTAATATTTCTTGCTCCAGATGGGTATTTGCTTTGTAATTATTTATTAAATCGCACAGTTGTATTTTAGGCACTTTGCAGTATGCATATTTCATAGCAGTGATTTTTGAAAGTTAGGTGCAAAAAGATAATCTATGTCTATGATAATCTGCCTTTTTATGGCTCAGATGCAAAGTCAAATCTGATGTACACCGAAAACTACAAAACATCATTGAAAGAAATGAAAGCTGACCTAATTAAGTGAGAAGTCATCCTGTGCAAACAGATAAGACGATTTAACGTTATGAAGATAGCATTATTCCCCCAGTTTATCACAGTTCAACAAAATCTCTAGCAGAATCCCATCAGGCTTTTTTCACAGAAATGGGAAAGCTGATAAAATTGATAGGAATTGCAAGGGACTCCAAACAGCCAAAACAACACTGAAAAAGAGAAACAACGTTGGCCCCGGATTTCCAAACTTATTACAATGGTACAGGAACCAAAACAGTGAGGCACTGGCAAGAAAGAAAACATAGGTGCGAATCCTCCTGATCTGGATTAGGCAATGGTTTCTTAGATGTGACACCAAATGGTGTGGTTCAGTGGATCGAGTGCCGGCCTAGGGACCAAAGGGTAACCAGTTCAATTCCCAGTGAGGGCGTGTGCCTGGGTTGTGGGCCAGGTCCTCAGTAGGGGGCATGTGAGAGGCAACCACGCATTGATGTTTCTCTCCCTTTCTTTCTCCCTCCCTCTAAAAATAAAAAAATAAAGCCTTTTAAAAACTTTTTTAAAAAAAGTGAAAAGATAACCTACAGAATGGGAAAAAAAATTTTTGTAAATTAATCTGATAAATTTCTAATATCCAGAATATATAAAGAATTCTTGCGACTCAGTAACAAAAAGACAAACTCAAAATATAGGCAAGGGAATTGAATGGACTTTTCTTCAAAGAGGATATGCAAATAGCCAATAAGCACAAGACACGGTGTCCCACATCGTTGTTAGAGATGCAAATCAAAACCACAGTGAGACACCACTTCACACCCACCAGGATGGTGGGAACCAAAAAGCAGATAATGGAGCGTTAGGAGACCGTGAGAAACTGGATTCCTCGTATACTGCTGTAGTAGTATAAAATAGAACAGCCACACCAAGTTAAACACTGAGTAACCACGTGACCCAGCAATTTCACTCCAAGAGAACTGAAAACACACGTCCACACAAAAACTTGTACATGAAAGTTCATAGCAGGGTTATTCATAATAGCCAAAAACGGGGGACGCAAATTGTCCATTAACTGACGAATGGAAAAACAAGCGCGGCCTAGCTGTCCCAGGGAACATTGTTTGGCCGTGAAAAGGAACCAAGCGCTGACTTGCGCTACGAAGCGGACGAACCTTGAACGCACGGTCAGTGAAAGAGGCTGGTCCCCAGACGGCCGCGCTGCGGTCTGATTCCTTCTGTGCGAACTGCTCGGGCCGGGCGGCCCAGACACAGAGGGCAGACCGGTGGTTGCCAAGAGCCTGCACGGGGAGAAATAGGCGGAGACCACTAACTGCGTTTCTCTGGGGGGCGATGGCTGTGTTGTGGAATTCGACAAGGATGACGGTCGCACAGACTTGTGAATGCATAAAAACTACTGAATCGTACACTTAAAAGTGCCACTTTTCTGGTATGTAAATGATACCACAAAAATAAGAAATTAGGGGAAAAACCAGTAAATCGGAGCTGTTCCTTTAAAAAAAGTACACCTAATAAGGCTAAATTTTTTACAATAGTGTGCTCATTGTAAGAAAAATGGTCAACACCCCCTTCCGGAAGTAGCCCCCACGGGCCTGCGAACACTCTGTGCCCGGGTTAGGGAGGGAGGGCACAGACCTGGAGCTGTTTTCGTCACCGGTGTTAAGGACGCTTCCACCCCCACCCGCCCCACACACGCGCGCGTGCACACACACGCACACTCACTCACGCGCACACATACACACACGCACTCACACTCGCGCGCACACTCACGCACACACACACACGTACGCACACACACACACTCACGCACACGCTCGCGCGTGTGGAAGGAAGCAAGGTAATATTAGCCCTAAAAGTGCAAGTCCTTAGCTCCCCAGGGCAGACGCCCGACCCCCCGGGAGGGCGGGGCTCCGGATCTGAAGCCGGACCGTGGACGGGACGGACGTAGGGGCCCGGGATGGAGCGGGGGGGGGGGGGGGGCAGGGGCGTGGCGCGAGAGCTGCCGCGGGGCGAATGGGCGGGGCGTGGGCGGGGCAGGGCCCAGGGGCGGGGCCAGGAGTCGCGGACGGCAAGCTGGGGCTTGGAGGGTGGATGAGGCGCCCAGGGCGCCGGGGCGTGGTGTGAGGGCGCGGGCGGCGCCAGGAGCCCAGCCCCGCCGCGCGGGCGGGGCGAGGGGCCGAGGCTTGCAAGGCGGGGAGGGCCCGAGACGCCCGCCGTGGGCGCTTTGGTGCCGAGTCTTCGCCGGCGGCGGCGGCGGCCGCACCAGCGGTCCTGCTTCTGTCCTCGCGGCGCCCGCGCTCTTCGGCCCCAGCCCGGCCCTTCCTCGCCCAGGCATGCCGCCGCCCGCGCCGCCCACCGAGCTGGTGCCGTCGGAACGCGCCGTGGTGCTGCTGTCGTGCGTGCTCTCCGCTCTCGGCTCGGGCTTGCTGGTAGCCACGCACGCCCTGTGGCCCGACCTGCGCAGCCCAGCGCGGCGCCTGCTGCTCTTCCTGTCGCTGGCCGACCTGCTGTCGGCCGTCTCCTACTTCTATGGGGTGCTACAGGACTTCTCGGGCCCCTCGTGGGACTGCGTGCTGCAGGGCGCGCTCTCCACCTTCGCCAACACTAGCTCTTTCTTCTGGACCGTGGCCATCGCCCTCTACTTGTACCTCAGCATCGTCCGCGCCACGCGTGGACACCGGGCCGGATGCCTGCTCTGGGCCTTCCACGTCGTCAGGTGGGTGGCTGCGGCACTGACTTTCCTGGAGACACCCGCCCCGCACCCCCCACCTCCCTGCCTGAGCCCTGTCTGCTGCCCCTGTGGCCCTCGCGCCCTTTTGGTGCCCACGTCTTGGTTGGGTCCCTGGCTGGGAGCCCTGCAGACAATGTCTGCTCACTCCCCAGGTTCAGCAGACGAAGTCAGGCTTGCCAGAGAGGTGGGTCTGTCCTGAGCATCACTGCAGGGGGGGCTCGGTCTGCTTGCCCCCACCCGAGCCTCAGCTCACGCCTGGGGGGGGAGGAGGAGGAGAACTCGCCCTTAGAGCTTGGCCCTGGTAGCTTAGATGCACCTGGAGAGCTGAGGACTCTGGGTTCTCTGGCTCCACTTCAGTGTGTCCTGGCCCTCTGTGCCGCACAGGGGGAGAAGCACCTGGATCCCAGGCTGGGGAGATGTTAGGTGGCTGCCCTGGGTTGGAGAGCCTGGCAGCCCCCAACCCCATGCCACCACCCACACCCTGTGCCGCAGGTGTGGGGCGCGCAGCCACTCCCGTGCTGCCGGTCCATCCAGCCCTCTGCCCAACGCAGTGCCTCAGCTGTGAAATGTGCAAAAGATGGTCTTCTCCATTTTCTCTTTGCTCATCTCTAGACTTCAGGCCCCTGCCTGTTGTTGTCTGTGTCCTGGATGATCTTAGCTTTCTAGAGTTGAGCAACTCTGGGGTCATGGCAGAGGCTTCTGTGGACGAGGGCCACCAGCTGCCTGGGATGTCCGAGAACAGGGAAAACGAAAGGCTTGCCCTGCCCTGGCATTGAAGCATCGCATCAGCCACCCCTCACCTGAGGAAGAAGGTTGACCCCTTCCGGGTGTAGTTTCAAGATTCGAGCCTCTGGCGCTGTCCTGTGTTGAACCGGGGCAGGAATCTCAGGGGGCGCATTGCCTCTTCTCCCTCCCCAGATAAGAGCACCAAACACTGTCCTAATTATAGGCCTTCTCTCTGACATGCTTGAGTACCTTCCAAAGCCTGAGGACAGTCAGCACTTTAGCAGAGACAGGTCACCTGGATGTCACAACAGTGAGGTCACAAGATTGCAAGAGTCACTTGACCTCTTCTCAGAGCTGTTGGACGGGGACCAGCTGGTCCCTGGGAAACTCAACGGCCCGCTTCTCAGCTGTTCAAGTCAGATCTGAAGCGGGCCATTCCAACAGTGCCCCGGATGCTGCAGGGACCCACAGAAAGCGCAGGTGCCTTTCCTCCCCTCGGAGCCTCCCACCTGACCTCCGTGTCCACTTCCGAGACGTGGTCCTCGGCAGGCTGCTTGGGTGTGGGCAGCGTGTACGCCAGAGTTCACATGTACTTGAGAAGGTGCCTGAGACTTCTCTGCAAGAATCTCTTCTCTTTGCCCCCTCTGTTTAAAAACATTGAATCCAATATATTTCGTAAGTGATAAAGATAAACCTGGAGCAGCGCCTGCAGAAACAACGGCTTTCCTAAGAAACCCGAGTTGGGAGGTCTTTCTGTTCACCTCGGGGGAGGGGCATTCCGTGATTGTTTAGGAAAGGTCTCCTAAGGAAGTCTGAGTGTCCCCTGCTGGCCAGAAAAAAAAGATGCAACTTGTTCATTTTATTTGTTGAATGGGATCCACCTACTTCTTAAAAGAAAAAAAAGAAAAGAAAATACCTGTGCCCGAGCTAAAAAGGGACTTTGATGATTTATTCCCTTTCGGAAGTTAGTGCTCACATTTTACTAGACTAAGAGAATGGGTAAGACCTGTCTGGCAGCTTCATCTGCTCACCTAGGTGCTCCCAGACTGTGTAGCTAGTAACCTCACTACGGACTCTCCACCGTCCATCTTTGGAGAATCAGTTTATTGTTGCTTACGTGCCTGTCGGTGTGACCGGTCTCATCCTTAGACGTAGGTTAGACAGTCACATCCCTTGTCACCCTTTCAGACAACCGAATGTCAGCCCACTTCTTCAAACCTTCTCGTCTTGGCACGTATTTTACAATACAACTCCACAAAAGGTTGTATCTGTATTTGGTAAAGAGTTTTTAGGAATTGACTTTTTTTTAAACTGACAAATATCCTGATAAGCGAACCAAGGCCACGTCAGACAACATGGTGAAAGTTGGTAAATACACATGGAACAGAGTTTGCCCCCATTAGTACTCAAAGTAATGCGAGTTGTAACATTGAGGTATCATTTCCTCATTAAATTAAGAAAAAAAAGTAAGGCAGAATACAAACGTGGTAAATGCCAAGGAAACTGGTGTTTTCCTACATTATTCTTGGCTATGTAAATTAAATAATCCGTGTGGAAAGTATTTGGTTCATACCCCTGGATCCAGTAATCCAGTTTATAGAGACCTCGTCTAAGGAGGTAACCCAAAATGCACACAAAGCCGTACATGCAAAGAAGTTCGTGAGGCACTGTTATCACAGGGGGAATTTGAAAGCAGTCTCCATGTCCACAAAATAGGGAACTAAGTTACAGACCACAGCCCCACCAGAAATGTCGCGCAGCCAGTACTGTCTGTGACCTCCATACACCATCTTGCTAATGGTAGGATACAACGTTAAGTGAAAATAGCATCTGTAAAACTGAATGCAACCGGGCACAGCAGGAGGCTGGAGAGAATCCAGCCCACACACAGCCTCCCGGGAAGCGCCCGCTCCAAGGGCCCCATCATGCCGGCCTTCGCAGAAAGACTTTTTTTTCTCATTGGAGAAGGAGGGCAGCTTAGAGTTTATTATTTTTGTTTTATTTTTATTGATTGATTTTAGAGACAGAGGAAAGGGGGGGAACATCGATGTGTTGTTCCACTTATTTTTGCGTTCGTTGGTTGATTCTTGTATGTGACAGGGGACTGACCCACAACTTTCGTGCAAAGGGACAAAGCTCTAACCAACTGAGCTACCCGGCCTGGGCAGGGCAGCTTCGACTTTATTATCCTCAGGGAAATTGTATCTCACATGAGCTGCATCTGAGCTCTTGCAAAATGCTGTCCTATTCCTTAGCTCACTGGTCACCAGTAAAGGAAGGGACAGGACCATCACCCACCAGTTACAGTTGCTGAGATGTGCCCAAGGCCACAGAGTGGGAGGCTCCGGGTTAGAACTCCAAGCTCAGTCCTTTTATGGTTCCATCGTGTCTCTTGGCCTAGACAATCATTTTTTAAATTGAGATATAATTTGACAATGATTTATTTTTAACTTTCCAGACTGTCCCCTTTATTAACAATTTCTCGTGTTACCTTTATCGTCTCCAGTTATTTTTCCTGGGAACCATTTAAGAGTAAGGCAGTCGCAGGCCTGTTGCCCCCGAGTGGGAGTTTCCCAAAGACAAGAACAGCCTCTCCCCGTGGGCCTGGCAGAGGCGGGGGTTACCCGGGAGCAGTGCTGTTAGCGGGCGGGTAGTGGCCCTTACTGAGATTTTGCCAGTCTCGTGATAATGTCCCGATAGCAAAGGAAAGTCTTGGCTTGTGGGTTGACTCAGCCTCCAGCCTCTCTCTGCTCCTTCAGTCCGGAACAGTTCTTCCGTCTTTCCTGGTGTCTCCTGACGGCGACTTCTGGGAAGCCGTTCTGTAGTGGCATGGCCCCCCGCTTGGTGGCCTGGTGCTGCCTCATGGGTGGGCTCAGATTCGGCACTGTTGGTGGGAATCTTGCAGAAGCCTGTTCTCTGGGCTTCCTCTCAGCAACTTTGATTTGTTCCATTCCTGGCGACGTTCCTTTGATCGCTGGGCCGAGGGGTTATTGGCCAGTTCTCCGCCGCAGTTACTGCTTTTCCTTTCATGATGAGTAAGTGTCTCATTGAGATAAATGTCCTGTTACTCCTCAGACTTTCAGTGCCCATTGACAGGACTGTGAAGTGGGTTTCCTGCCCGTGTGAGAATATTCAGTGTTCAAGGAAAGCCCAGTGTTGTATCCCTTTCGACTCTGTTGAGGCAGCCTGATGAGACACCCCGTATTTTACGTCCCTGTGGATATGCGTCGGTGGCCGCCCGCTAAGGTGCTCGCCCGAGCTCAGGCCTAGAGCTGCTGTGTGGGTCAGTTCCCTTCCCATAAGATAAGCCCAGGGGCGTGGAGCCACCCGTGCCCCTGCTGTTGGCAGCCCCTCCTCCCCCACAAGGTGGTGGGCTGCTTCTGAGCAAAGCTAGAGCTGGGTCAGGCCGGGTCAGGGAACCATACTTCCAGCTGCCAGCGCCCTCCTCCCCCCGGCCTCCGGGCCACCGCTGGGCCAGGCGTCAGCCCCTGTGTCCTATGAGCCTGAGGGGAAGTAGGCCTGGGGGCACCTCATCTCTCCACGACAACAGGGCAAGGGCCCCGGCCAGGCTGGCCACGGCTGGCAGTCTTAGGACCTGTGGCTCCAGTGAGTTTCAAGTGGGTGCGGGCATGACCCTGGGCAGGGACGGGCCCTGTGCCCCTGGCCCGCGTGCTAACCCACGCTCTGGAGTTTGCTTGGAGGAAGGAGCCTGTAGCACCCCGAGCTCACCACACAAAACCCAACAACTCTGCTATGGGGAGCAGGAAGTTCTCATCAGAGAAAAGGGGAAACGTGACCCTGGGCGGGAAGGCCCTCTAGGCTCTCTAACTGGAAACCCACTCACTGCTGTGGGGCCCAGGGACAGGGCCCCAAGCAGGCAGTGTCTGAATGAGGGATGGACGCAGAGACGGCATGAACAGCACCCCATGTCAGCCAGTGCGCCCCAAAATAACAAGAACTGAACTGCCTTTTTTATTACCTCCGAAACGTTCCCAGAGGACACTGCGTGTGGCACATAGTCCTCTGCAGTGTCTCCGCGTGTCCGTGGGGGTCCACTGTGGGGACTATGGGAACAGAGGCTGCCCCTCCCCCTCTCACCTGGGCAAGGGCGGACCTGCCCCATCCTTCACTGGGCGGGGGACCCTGGTGGGCAGGAAGTACCTCTGACCCCTGCAGGATGAGTCCTCGGTGCCCACCAGCACCAGGGCTGCCAAAGATGGTGCAGGGGTGTGTTTAAAAGTTCCTTTGAGCACCCCTCCCCCCTGCTGCAGCCACAGCTGCAGAGTGACCTCAGGGTGGCCTGGCTGGTGGTTGACTCCCTGAACTTCTCCCACCTCCCGCTCCTCTGCCCCTCGATTAACAATTAGTGCCCATTGTTCCAGAGGGAGACCTGGAGGCTGAGTGGCCCTTGTGATTCCTCTCACCAGGCCCGTGTGGCTGCAGCTGCGTTTCCCTGGGGCCTCCGTCCCTCTCCCAGGAGCTTTCTAAATTGGCACATTGTTGCCTGATAAGTTTGTTCTCAAAGCGGTTTTTTGTTATGTTGACATTCAAGGCTTTCCCTAGGCCACAAGGCATGTAGATGGGGCACTGCTGTCTAACCTACAGAAGGGGCAGAAAACCCCTTTGTTGCCTCCCCAGCCAAGCCCCTTCCCCCACCAAGATCTGTAGGAGGGTGAGGTTTGGGGAGAGGGAGCAGTGTAGGCACCCAACAGGGGGGCAAACCGGTGTGAGCAGACCTTGAGCCCCTGGCTGGCTTACCCTTCATGCTCGGGTGAAGGGGTCGATTTTCCCACTTGCATGTGAAGTGGGAAGTGGAAGTGGCTCTCTGACACCACAGGTGCCCCCGCCCTGACTCTGGGGGATGCTGGGAACTCTGAGGGAAGCCCAGAGTACCCGCTGTTCTGGGGACAGGCGCCTGTTTGAGCTCAGCTGACAGATGCCAGCGAAGGGGACATGGCTCACTCCCCACCTGGCTAGTCTAGTTCCACTTTCCTGGAGGAGACTCAAAAACAAAAAGGACGCCAGTTCTAAGAAGAGCTAAGCTCCTCGTGACAGATCAAAATGCCTTTGGTCAGCTTACCCCTCCCTCCCAGCTCTGCTGGCAGGGTGTGGTGGGGTGTTTCCCATCTCCCCCTCCCCCTCTGGGGGTGGTGTGCCCCGGAGCCAGGGTAGGACCTCTGCCCAGAGCGCATCTCTCTGCCCCACAGCTTGTAGAAGCCCCCGGTATCAGTGTCCTGGGTCGTACCTGACAAAGTACCCCGGCCAGGGCGGCTTAAACACCAACACGTGGTCCTCTCACAGTCCAGGAGGCTGGAAGGGAGGGCAGGGTGTCTCTGAGGCCTCTCTCCTTGGCTTGTAGAGGCCTGTCCGTACCCTGAGTCTTCACGTGCTTGTCCCCCTGCACATGCCTGTGTGTCCTCATCTCCTCTTCTGGGAAGGACACCAGCCAGATTGGAGTAGGGCCCACCCTAGTGACCTCATTTTACCTTATCACCTCCTCAAAGACCCCATCTGCAAACGCAGTCACCTCCTGAAGCCCTGGGGCTTAGGGCTTTAGCCTATGAGATGGGGGTGGGGGTGGGGCACACAGCTCTCAGCTTGCTACAGCCTCTGAGAGTGGAGGACTCTGACTCAGACTCCGACCTCAGTTTCCAGGCAAACGTAAGTGAGAGCTGGGGCCCAGGCACCTCCTCGAGAAGCTGTCAGAGCCCCTGCACATGGGGGATTCTGTGCAGGGTGAGGTCTTCAGGCTCCTTCCATCCAGGGGCCCCCAGTCCTGCTTCCCCACTGCCTCGGAGTCACGGGTTTGGAGAGAAGATGCCTCATCATTCACCTGCTTTAGCCATGTCCCCTCCCCGTCCCCTCCCCGTCCCCCAGCGCCTTTCACTGCATCCCCTGCATCTGGCCCTGTGACCTTGCCAAGAGTCTTTAAATGTTTGAGACTAGCTCAAGGCCCAGCTTCTCCTTACTGGCCCCATCTGGTGCCAGCTTCACACCTCAGGTGTCTGCACAGAGGCAGGACAGTTTGCTGGCCGCCTGAGCTGCCCATGTCTAGGCGTCGGGGCAGCTTCTCTGACCGCACGAGTTTCTAGGTCAAAGCCAGCTAAAGACCTCAGTCTTCTTCACTCATGCTGCTGTTAAGCTGTACCTCACTTGTCCTGGTGGAGCTCAGTTTTTGGCTGATGACTTTTTTGTGGAGGAATAGAGAACTGTTAGGTGGTACACATTAGAAATCAGAAGTGTACGTTTCGGGAAAGCAGGAGTTACGTCACACGTGTCTTTGTGGAGTGCTTCCCAGAGCATGCCACCTCTAGCTCGGGGGGCCCCCTGGCCCGGGAACAGCTGGGCTTATCTGAGGTTCCCCGAAATACCACTTTCTCCTTCCTCTATAGGTGGAGAACTGGGGGCCTCTTCAGTTCCCTGTCCTTTGCCTTTTCTGTCCACATTGGGTGTCCTGCACCCAGCTGCTGGGACTTGATGGTTCGAATTTTGGGGATTTTGTGAGCTTATTGTTAAATACAGCCATTATTAACAATTAGATTATACAAACTTAAAATTAAGTGAATTAGAAGCAACTCTTTGTGGCATCAGATAATTCTCCAGTGTTGGAAAATTATTAATTAATTATTAAAAATTATTATTATTAAATTCCCCCAAAGTAGAATTTATTTATTAAATATTGTGTATTTATTCTTACATGTTTAAACTTCATGTGAAATGTCATCATCAAAATACTCTCCCTTTGATGCAATACATCTATAGAGATGTATTTTCCACTGCTCAAAACAGTTTTTGAATTTGATTTTGATGCCTTTTAGTGCTTCTGATGATTTTTGTCTCACCTCTTCCACATCAGCAAAACGTTTCCCTTTGAGGACTTTTTTTTCATTGGGTGAATGGGAGGGTGGGGGCACGGGGGTCATGCTGTTTCTGGCCAAAAACTGCTGAACACTCAGCACAGTGTGGGCATTGAAAGAGTCTTCAAAAAATTCACTGAAGCCGAACTCAACCTTTCACAACAACACCAGCTGGTACAGATACAGATGGGTTCCTAGAACACTCACCTATGGGGGAACCCTGTACTACAAGAGGCCTGCCCTCCAGAAGATAATCCTGGGTTTTGGGGGTCCCCCCTCCTATATTAAAAAGTCATAACGATACTCAAAATTTGATTACATCTTGATTATTTTACCCTGTTCTGTGCACTTGAAGTTTTTGCATTGTTGGGTCTGTGTGAGAGAAACCCTATCCGACGGTGTGCTGCTCTGTGTCTGAACTGGTGGCTTACACTTGGCCATGGCAGGAATATTTACACCTGGGAAATTGGCAAACAGTACAGATCAGGGCTTGATTTATTGGCTTGTTGAATGTGGAGGGCAGAGGTCAGCCCCTCTTTTCCTGTAAAGGACGGGGGAGTAAGTATTTTCAGTTTCACCGGCCATGTGGTCTCAGTTGCGATGCTCAGCTCTGCTGTGGCTGCTTTCCAGCAGCTGCAGCTACTATGGGCATGAATGAGTGTGGCTGTGTTGCAATAAAACTTTATTTAAAAAAAAAACAGATTTGACCTGAGGGCATAGTTTGCTGGACCCCTGATCTGGACTTAAGAAAGTGATGGAGAATACACTAATAGGTAAAGATTAAATTTAAACATGTTTCTTGTCTCTGAACTTAGAGATGGCAGCCATGCTGGGGCAGGCAGGAAGCCGAGGATTTCAAGAGGAGATGATGAGAAAAGGCAGGGTCACAGAGCAGGGAAGAAAAGAAAGAAAAGAAATACTCTTCCAGTGTTGGAAAATTATCTGATCCCACTAAGAAGTTGCTCGTGTCTCTGTCGAATCAGTGAGGTTCGGGCATCGTCTTGTCCTTCTGTCTTCCGTATTTCACTTTCTTCTAGCTTGTTAAGGAAAAAAAGGTTAAATGAAAAGAAAAGTGAAAATATCAACCAACTTCATATCCTGGAACTGCTTTCTTTGCTGACTGCAGCCATAGACAGGCTACGTATTCCAGAGTTCGGTGAAAATCCACAGAAACATCCTGTGAAGTTCAGCTGGCCACAGGGACTTTACAATCAGGAGTTTGTGTATTGTTCCTTATAAATGGTGCTTCACATCTTTTTATGCCAGTAAGTTCTACAGTAAATTTACATGTGCGCATTTACACACACACACACACACACACACATGCATACAAGTACGTTTTTCTGGAGAGCCCATTGCTAAGCATTGCCCTCATCCGTGAGTCACAAGTCTGGATGAGCCTGCTTTGCTGGGTCAGTAGGCGGTCCCTCCCACTCCTTTCCCACCGCTCCCTGACCTTACCTGTGTTACCACCTCCCACTTAAATGCCTCTCTGAACAGCTTCCTACCAGGTAGCTGCCATCTAGGCTTAAGCTGAAACAACAGCTCTGATTGATCTGCCCACGTCCTTAACCCTTTCCGAGCCATCCTTCTGCCTCTTTGGTTTTCTCTCTGGCAACACCCAGCACACCCTGGCCCACTGCGTGGCTCTGGGCCAGCACAGTGCGCCAGGGGAGACACAGCCCTTTGTAGCTTTAGTAGGACCCAGCCGAAGTCTCAGAATTGGTCTGTCGCCCTGTGGTCCCCAGGTCTCCCGGAAGGGCTGTCAGGATGCTGAGCAAGGGGAAAGGATCTCCACGTAGGATGCCCTCGTCCTGCCGTCCCTCTGCTCTTCCTTCCAGCCTGAGTGGGGACCCTCTGCCGCAGCCCAGCCTCCTTCGCAGTGACTGTCCCTATACATGGTTCTTTTCCCTTCCTATAGCAGATGGGAAACCACATTATAACTTCGGGACTGCTGTTTTAGCAACTTTAAAAAGTTTTTCCTTCCCTTTCCATAATATGCATGCAGTGAATAAATATTTAAGGAGTAAATTGGGGAAACCTCTCAGTCACTTGGCTCAAAGTTCATTCATTCATTCATTCATTCATTCAGCAGGCTCTTCTTTTGTCCCTACCCAATGACAATAGCAAACCAACATGGCCCTCACGCTCATGGGCTCGTAGCTGTGACCCATGGTCCTAAAATCCCAGAATAGCACGAGTTTTAAAAAGGTAACCCTTCGTCACCACAAAGCAGTTTGCCATGAATTTATAGGGTGGGGCAAAAGTAGGCTTATAGCTGTGCATATGGGAAATAATACAATAATTAATAAATAAAAATAGAAGAATAAACTCTTGTGTTTTGTGTACTCACAACTGTAAACCTACTTTTGCCCCGCCCCGGATGTTAACTTAGCAGATGAATGACTTTGCATAGAACAAGCGTTTAAAATGGACGGACTCCTGGGTGTAACTTGGTGCCTTTCTCACAACCCTGTCACTTTCGTGGGCTCCACCCTGCCATCCCCGTTGGGGGAGCAGACATGAGGACACTGGAATGGGGACCCCTGGGAAGGGGCTTTGGGGCTCAGGCCTCGTCCTTGCTGGCTGTGGTGGGGCCGGGGCCTGACCTCAGTGCCCATTTGTTCCTGTCCCTCAGCTGGGGGGTTCCGCTGACCATCACCGTGGCAGCTGTCATTCTAAAGAAGATTGGCTACGATGCCTCGGACGTGTCTGTGGGCTGGTGCTGGATCGACCTGGAGGCGGAGGACCGTGTTCTGTGGATGCTGCTGACCGGGAAGCTGTGGGAGATGCTGGCCTACATCATGCTGCCCGTGCTGTACCTCCTCATCAGGAAGCACATCAACAGGGCGGTAGGTGTCCACGGCTGCCCCCCGGAGGCCCCGGCCTAGGGCTCCGTGGGCCACTGTGCCCGCTGTGGGTTTGCCCGAGTCCTGGCCTGGGGCTCGGCTGCCTTTGGGACAGAACTAGTAACGGAGGACTTGCTGAGCACCAGGCACCGTGCATTACAGGCATCGGGGCTGTCTGGTTTGCTGACCACACAGCCCTGTCGGGAGCGGGTCCTGTGTCTCCCTCTTTGTGGGTGACAAAGAGGGGTCTTACAGAGGTTAGGGGCTCCCCAAACCCACTCTGTTCTCTAGGAGGGGCAGCCTGTATGCTCAGCCACAGCCCTCTATTGCCCCCTCCTGGACAGACTGAGGGGTGGCTCACCATCCCCTACTGAGGAGCTCAGTTGAGATGGGGGCAGTATCCAAGAGTGGAATTGGGAGGGAACGCCATGAGTCTCCCCGTCAGTGATACAATAACGCACCTCATTATCCTTGGTGATTAAAATTATATCACAAATGGTAGACTTCCCAGGCACTCAGGGGTTACTACACCAGCACGTCGGGCCAGCTGGCCGGAGGGTCTAGGGAAGAATGGTCTTTCTCTGACAGTCTGGCCAGCTGTTCCTTGTTCTTAACTACTAGTTTTGCAGATGTAAAGTTGGGGCTTCCTCCTGGCCACAGCACACTGCTACCAAAGAAAGCCTCGTGTTAACCCATCCATCCATCCACTCCGCCACTCATTCAGTACATTTTTATTGAGCATCTACTACGCACAAAAGCTCTGTGTGGCAGTGGGAGTTCATCCTGAGAACTCAGACTGGGAGGAGTCCTGTCCTAGCAAGAGGCAGAAGTATAGGTAACTACGATAAAGAATCAAAGGTGACCAGGGGCCAGAGCAGTAAGATAGGTTCCCTCGGAACTCTGAGTGTGGACTTCCAGGCTGGTTGGGCAGGGCCGCTGGTGCGGTGCCCTGAGTTTTCACAGCTGGAACTGCCAGCAGGGCATCCCTGTCATTCAGGGCAGGCTGTTCGCTCAGCAGCCATTTCCGAGTTTGCAGGGTGCTCCCAGCAGCTGTCGGTGACACCTGATCCCCACCCTGTATTCCCACCCGAGTCGAGACATCTAGTTCTTGTTCTACTCGGAACTGAACTGACCCTCACCCCTCCCTGCTGCCCCTCTGGTTCCGCTGCAGAGACGCCTGCAGGGCTTACCAGCTGGTCTGAATCCCTCTTTGTCTCCTTGCCTGGGCCAGGGGGCTGCCCTTCTCTCCGCTTCCTCCTCCTTTCCACTGCCCTGAGAGGTTCCCCGCTCCCTGAGCTGCTCCAGGCTGCTCTTTTGTGTCTGGCTTTCCTCCCTGCCCTTCCTGTAATGGGCAGAAGCCTGGGGCCTCTAGGCCGGATCCCCACATGTGAGGGTGGGTCCACCACTCCACAAGTGTTTCCAAAAAAAAGGAGAATGGTGGGCGGAGAGGTGTTGGCAGGAGTTGTTCCTGGCCTCTAGCTAAGAAGGAGAGCTAAAAATACAGGAGCTGGAGTTGCAGACAGGCTCTGCCCTCGGTGGCTCGCTTCTGGAAGGGGCTGCTGCCGAAGGCCCTGGGGGAAGAGGCAGGTGCTTCAAACAGGCGAGTTACAGCAGCTCGGGTGCCCAGAGATGCCAAGGTGTGTGGCTCCACCTCTCACCTAGACCTTCAGTGTCCCCGGCACAGGGCCAGGCTCCAGAACCCATCTTTGTTGGGAGCAGTTTGGTCTATTTTTACAAATTCCGCTGTGATCTGGAAGTGGAGCCTCCCCCTCTTCTCACTGAAGGGCATTCCCAGGGGCAGGGCAGCCGAAGCTGGTGCCTACTCACCTCTTCTTCATGCCCCAGCTTTGGGGGGAGCCCCTCCTGTGAGCTCCTCCTGTGGGGCAGGGTCTGGGGAGCTTGCTTCTGGGGGTGGGGGCCATCGTAAGCAGTCGGCCTGCTAAACAAGGGAGAATGGTGTCTAGGAAGGAGAATGAACCGAGCTGCGAAAAATGGACAAAAATGAAGAGCTGGCTACGGGACAGGGCCGCACGGGGAATGCCTTTGCAGCTCAGTGAGGTCGTCGGAGGAGAGGAGTCTTGTTCAGAAGGTGACATGGGAGCAAAGCCTGGGAGACAGTGAGGCAATGGGGCACCTAGATGGATGGGGAAAAGCATCCCAAGAGAGGGAACAGCTGGTGCACAGGCCCGGGTGGGGCATGCCTGGCGTGTTTGGGGAATAACAAGGAGACCTGTGTGGCTGCAGTGGAGTAAATGAGGGGTCAGTAGTCGGAGTGAGGTCAGCGCTGGCCCGGGCTTGGAGACCTTGTAAGGACCTGGTGAAATGGAGAGCCACCAAGAGCTTTGGGAGCCTGGCAGGATCTGACTTAGGTTTTCAAGTGACTGTGCTGCTTCTGTGCCGAGAATAAGGCCATAGCGGGGCAGTGGGAGGGTTGGACGGGAGGGTGACAGAGAGAGACCCACAGAGGTGATAGCAGCTATCTAGAGAAGCTGCGATGGGGCTTGGGCCACGCTGGTGGCAGTGGACAGAAGTTCCAGATCCTGGGACTCTTCTGAAGGTAGAGCCCATGGGACTTGCCCCCAGATGGGATGTGGGCTGTAACAGGAAGAGAGGAATCAAAGACGACACCCAGATTTTGGCCTGGGGACCTGGAAGGATGGCGTTTCCGTTAGCTGAGGTGGGGAGGCATGCGGCGGTAGGCTTCACGTTGAGAGCAGGTGTTCGGTTTCCAGAGGTGTTGTGGACGTCACATGGAGGGCCATAGGTAGATGAGATCGGAGTTCAGGAGGAGGATCCGGGCTAGAAACGGGAGCCTGGGCCTCCAGCGCGAGGTTGGAAGGCAGTGCACACCTCACCGCTTCCTTCTCCCGAGAACCTGAGTCGCTGGGAAGACGGGCACCTGTGGGCAGCTGGCTGGAGCCTGGCCTGCTCACGTCTGCTCCTGGTGTCCCCTGCACAGCACGAGGCGCTCTCCGAGTACCGGCCCATCCTGTCTGAGGCCCACCGGCTCCAGCACCACAGCTCCATGGCCGATAAGAAGCTGGTCCTCATCCCAGTGATCTTCATTTGCCTCCGGGTCTGGAGCACCGTGCGATTCGTCCTGACCCTCTGTGGCTCCCCGGCCGTGCAGACCCCGGTGCTGGTTGTTCTGCATGTACGTACGGAGGTCTGCCCTCCCTGGCCCTGCTGTCCCGGTGGAGGGTCAGATGGCTTTCCCCAGAAGAGTAGGCACGTCCCAACGCATCAGCCGACATGGGGTTTGCGGGGGCTCGGCACCACTGTGCCTTCCTTCCTGCCAGAGATGGGGAGCCTTTGTGAGAGGAGGTGGGAGGTCCGTGTGCCTCTAGTGCAGCCCGGGGCATGTTGAGGTGCTGTCCATCAGCTTAGGAGTAGACCCAGAAGCGTGGACTGATCCTGGGTCCTCCCCAACCCAGAAGACCAGGAGGCAGGTCCGGGCCACGTCTGCATATTCAGACCTGCCCAGAGCTCTGCCGAAGGCCCACATGGCAGGGCTACCACAGACTAGCCCCCAGGGTGGAGGACAAGGTCCTGGGGTCCGCAGCACTTGGCAGCCTCCTTGCCTGTGTGTCGAAGACCCACTGCAGCCCTGGCGCTCCTCCTTCCCCCCTCCTTCCTGACAGGGCATCGGGAACACGTTTCAGGGAGGGGCCAACTGCATCATGTTCGTCCTCTGCACCCGCGCTGTCCGGACTCGGCTCCTCTCTCTCTGCTGCTACTGCTGCCGCCCTCCCCAGGCACCTGCAGAGAGCCTGGCCGGCCCGCCCAAGGCTCCCATGCCCTCCAAGCCGGGAGACTCAGGGACCCAGGTGGACCCCCGATGAACGTCCACGCACCTGAGCTCTCCCCTCCCTAGTTCTGTGTGTGGGTTCTCCCTCCCTGGGAGGACAGGTGTCTCCGAGTCCCACTGCAGGAAGTCGGCAGGGACGCCTGGCACACTGGAAACCTTCCTGCTACCCGAGGTCTGAGCCGAAAGACAGAGAAGCGATGGAGGCCTTCTGCTGTGGAAGCTCTTGGCCCTGTTGGGGGGAGCAGCCGAAAACTCAGCTTCTTCTACCTCCTAGACGCTCAGGTGGCACGTGTCCATATTCACCCGTGCCCCGCTGCACCGGGGGGTCTGCCTGCCTGAGGGCTGGCAATGAGATTGGGGAAGACCAGTGACTCCAGGTGCCTTGTGGCCTGGTGGTCATCAGCTTCTCAGGGCCCACACCTGTGGGCAAAGCAGGACAAGAGATGTCCCCCCAGGTACCCATCCTAAACAAAATGTCAGGGGGGTACCGGTGATGGCACCCCGCCTAGATGTCACGGAGCAGATAGCCGGCGTCGTGGTGGTGACCTTCCTCGGAGAGCGTGGCCTTTCGGCAGGAGCCAGTCACCTTGAACCCAGTTCTTGGGAGGTTTCCTGGCAAATGTCGCAAACGCAGCCCAGCACAGGTGCTCGGGGCTGTGGGTCCCCTCAGAACTGGTCCGCTTCTCTCAGGGGGTCACCGGCCATGGGTGTGGAGGGCACTGGAGCCCAGACCCCTGCCTCCACCATCACTTCAGACACAGGTGCCCTCCTCCAGGGCCAGGGCCGGGACAGGAGCAAGGACAGCCACTGCAGGGACTCCCTGGGGAGCACCCCCGACCCCCATCTCTGGGGTCTGTACTTGTGGATGCTGGAACGAGGTGTGTTGGGAGGGGTCTGGCTTCTTCACGTCCTAGTTTAGTTTTTGTAGGAAAAGTGACTGGAGAGTTCAGGAATGGTCCAAATACTGATCCCTCCCCAAAAGGGAAGGTTTGGGAGTTGGCTGGGGAAGTGACACAGGGTGACTATTTACATTTATTAGAGAAAGGATTTAAAATAAGCATCTGTATCTCTACATTCTGTGCCTCTTCCACCAACCCTTCCCTCTATTTCAGAAAACTTTATCTGTGAAGTCACAGAAGCCATTGGCTAGGGACAGGAGGTGTAAGTGTCACCACCAGAGCCTTGGGTGGAAAGTACAATTTACCCAATAGGGGTCTCTCCCTTGGGTTCCATGAGAACGCTGCAAAACCGAGATGAGTCGTGGAACCTGTAAAATGGTTCTGGGTTAAAACCGAAGGCACACCGTACTGCGGACTCCTGTTTCACTCATAGGCAAATCTGCAACAGGAGGAGAATCTGAAAGGAATAGTCATCTGCAGAACTCAGTCTAAAACGCTCATTTTTGGTTTCTTTTTTAAAAGTTTCTTTATGAACATCAGCAAGAGGTAAACATCCCCTTAGGATTCAAAGATAACTCAGGGCTGCACCCCAGAAAGTCAGCCCGTCTGGCAAGCTCCGTACAGAAATGGCTCCCGTGAGGGGAGTTCGGGGTTCCCCCAAAACGTTGCAGGCACGTGGCTGGTCAAGGCCCTCGCGTTAGCTTCTAGAATGCAGCAGAAACTCAGGAAGCTGCCTGCTGCTAACAAGAAAATGATTCACGGCTGAGGCTGAGTGTGGGCCGCAGAGGATGCTGCCAGAAGTCCTGCTCAGAAGTGGGCTGGAGAGTCCTTAGCTCAGACAGCGTGGGGGTGGGGGGTCATGGCCTCCTCGGGACCGCCAGACCTGAGTTTCCCCAGACAGGCGCTGCCACAAGAAATGGCCGGCAGGGGGAACCAGGGGCTCTCGGAGGAGCAAAGAGCGTACACAGAGCATCTCTGGGTGCCCAGGGCTCCAAGTTCTCATTCCACTTGCCTGATGCCGCTGCTGTGCTGTCTGCTTTTGTAAAAACCTCCCCACAGTTGCACCTGGGTATTTCCGTCTCAGCTTCTCCACTGCCCACCCCATTTTTGCAGCTGGTGAAGGTGTCACTACGTGGTGGAGGCCAAGTGGGCGGGGGTGGGGTGGGGTGGGGAGGAGCTTGCCCAGTGCTGAGCCTGAGGCGCCCAACCTAGAACACAGCGTGCCTCTTCCTCTGGGAGGGTGGGGTTCAGACCTGGAAGTGTGGGGCTGAAGTCCCATCCTACAAGTCCAGGGAGGGGAAGCCCCGAGGAGGAGACAGGTGCTCTGAGCCGGTGAAGGCCAAGTGTATTCGTTTTACGCTTTCTCCTCTGTCAGTGTTGCTAAGGTTTATCCACCCTCACCCTCCGTCACAGATGTGTGACCTCAGCTGGAACAGGTGCTGTGGCCTCAGGCGCTCTGGGAACCTCGGTCTTTTAATACGGTTTACTGGGCACTTTGTGCCTCTTTGTGCTTCAGAGTTGTTTTTTGTTTATTCGTTTTGTTTTTTACATAAATATTATTGTTTGGCTCTGGCTGAGGGTGCAAACAGAGCTCCCCACATGTCCCCGACAAGAAGACACATTTGTACAAACTTCCCGTTACGGCGTAATAGCAGCGTGAGGTTTCTTTGCACGGGCAGAATGGTGATGAAAGCCCTGACCGTCCAGGCTGAGTTCAAAGTCCTGCTGTTTTAAATGCAATAAAATAATTATTTTTCTTTTGTGTGTTTGGTAGACTGATTGTCTATGCTGTGGGGAAGTGGGGTAAGGTGGCTCTGATGGACCTGGGCTGTGGGGGTCTCTCCAGAGCCTTCCATGTGGGGGCCCAGAGGTGACATCTGGACCCTTCTCTGTGGGGAAATGGAGGCAAGTATGTGGCCGCCCTATTGGCCTAGTCTCTCCCGTGTTTGCCCGAGAGGGTCCCGGGTGTGGGGGGGTGGGGGCATTAGAACACAGGTTCCCATGCCCTGTCCTGTATGAATATCAACAAGTCCAAGTTCCCAGAACCCACGGATTGGGGCTAATGTCTCGTGAGAGTGACACACCAGCGCTGCTGAGTCCTCCCTGCATTTTATCACCGCCCACCAGACTCACTGTGACAGCAGCCCCAGGCATCCTGGTGGGCGGGGACAGCAGGGACAGTGAGGACAAGGGGCTCTTCTCCAAGCGAGCGGCCTTGCTTCGTGACGGTCTGCGCAGCCCTCGCGGCCCAGGCTCCAGTCTTCTTTTTAGTTTTAATCTTTAACTGCTCTGTCCTGGGAACTCTGCTCCTCCAAAGTGTTGCTGGCTGGTTTGTTACGCTTTCCGATTTTTGAGAAGTTAAGAACCCATTAACTATCAGGAAGACAAGCCACAGACTAGGAGAAAATATTTGCAAAAGAGGCATCAGTATGTCTACATGAGCCAATGGATGTTTGCTGAGCTTATGGCAACAATCTGCCTCAGTGTCCGTCAATCAAACCGCCCTGCTGTGCGCCCCACACTTGCGCAGCGACAGGTGTCAGCTACTTCTTGGTAAAACTGGGAAAAACACCTCTGGTAGAGTGGGACCCTAAATGTACCTGAGCTCTAACATTCAGCAATAAGGAAACAGCTTGATTAAGAAATGGGCGGAAGACCTTAACCGATGCCTCACGACAAAAACATACAGACGGCAGACAAGCATTTGACAGGATGCTCCACATCACACGTCGTCAGGGAAACGCAAACTCAGACGAGGAGGTACCGCGACACACCTGTTAGAACAGCCCAAATCCAGAACTCTGACAATGCCGAGTGCCGGTGACGATGTGGGACAACGGGGACTCTCATTGCTGGTGGGTGCACCGGCGGTTTGACAGTTTCTTCCAAAACTAAGTGTTCTCTCACCGTGGGACCCAGCAGTCAGGCTCCTTGGTGTTTACCTGAGGCTGAAAACCGGTGTCCACACAAACACTGGCACGGGGGTGTTTACAGCCGCTTTACTCACATTGGCTGAAACTTGGAAGCGACCAAGTTCCCACAGGGGCCCACCTGCCACTGCCGGGCTGCCACCGAGTCTCCAGTGACCCCTGAGACGTTCCAGCACATTCACCAACAACACTCAACCCCAATATCAGCGGGCGGCCGAAAATAGAGTCGGCCATCCCTGCAGTTAAGGGTGTGGGGCGAAGACAGGTGTGTGCGGTGTCCAGGGAAGCAGACATGGGCCTCACCTGGAGGGCAGGCGGGCGAGCTCATGGTGGGGGTGGGGATGGGGGTGAGGTGGGATCACCATCCACCATCATGCAGAATCCACACGGTGCAAGCTCCCGGACTGGTCCTTGAACAGGCAGAAGGACATGAAGGACGGAAAATACAGCCAGGTCCTGGCCAGTGGTCTGGACAACAAGCTCGGTGGAGACTCAGTGTGGCTGAGGAAGATTCCAGCCCACAGGGGGCTGCGGCCACTTGTGGGGTCTTCGTGCTCCCGGCCAGCACACCAAGACCACGGGCCATCGGCGTCGCGCTGGGGTTGTCCAAGAAGAAATAAACCTGTAGGCCTTGTCTGTTAATAAATAGTTTATACACCTTAAAAAAAGAGAAAGGAACCAAGATGTCTGACCTTCAGCAGGGGCTGGATAAACTGCAGTATGACCCGTGGCTGCCCGGGGTCCAAGGGGAGGGAGGGATGAGCAGGTTCATCTGAGGTAACAAATGTCCCACGCCGGTGGGGGATGTTGATAACGAGGAAGGCTCTCCGGTGTGGGAGCGGGGGAATATGGGAAATCTCTGTACCAGCCCCCCTCAGTTTTACTGTGAACTTAAAACAAATCGAATTGCTGTTTCAACCTCTCCCAGAGGCATAATCGTAACCAACCAGTCTGGAATTATCTGGTCAAGGAGGAAGAAGGCCATTTGTCCCGCACAGAAAGAAGAGGTGACCTGCAAAACATCCCCTGTGCTTTCTCCTCCCCCAAAGGAAAGATGTGCCACCCCCAAACAGTCCTTTCCTTTCTCTCGTCACCAGCTCCCCTGCCCCGCCCTCCTTCCCATAAAAACGTTTCGATTTGCACAGCGCCCAGCACCCTCCTAGTTGTTCAGTGGGTGCCGCCCGATTCATGGGTCGCTTAATAAAGCCAATCAGATCTTCACATTTACTCTGTTGAATGTTTTTCTAACAAAGAGTTTGGGGTATAAAACGTCCCCTGATGCTTTCCAGTAAAGAGCTGTCGAATGGACGGATCCCAAGAAGAGTCGTTTGATGTCAACCCAAGAAGGAATTTATCTGCTGAGGTGGAGCCCCCATGGTCAACGGAGGGCCCAGATTTTATAAATAGCGAGTCTCGTGACCACTTGTTGACAGGGTCTTCTCACGCACTGGGGTGCACGGGGTTCCTGGCAGTGTCTGGAGTGGTGAGAGACCCTCAGACTTACCTCTCGGGTGCCACCACACCAGGGCTGCGTATTCATGTTACCCAAGTCAACCTCTGCAGGGAAGCTCTGGTTTCATCTGTTGACCAGTAGACTGAGACCTGCCCCATCCAATCAGAGCTATGCATATTATACCCTCATTTGCATCTATGCCGACCAATCAGAATGGCATAATTTGCAGTTCTCATTTGCATACAGTTGGGTGGGAACTTTATAAAAGATGGCCTCCCCTTTCTCTCAGTGGAACACAGTTGAAGTTGCTACCTGAGTCTTTGGCTCCTGTGCTGAAGCTCTTTCTGCTGAAACAAATGCTTTTTTATGCTTTATTACAGTCTAAAATTAAGCTACGTTTTCAAGTGTTCCTGGGAGGTTCTTGGAGTGAACAATAGTTATTTTTAACATATCTTTCTGGGCCAGAGTCTCCTGGGAGCAGTAAAGTGATGCTGACGAAGACAGCCAGGTCTGCTCAGGCCCACTGTGGCAGACAGGCCATGGCTGTGGCCCACGGAAAGCTGTCCGTCAGGAGGAGCAGGCGAGCCCAACAGCCAGGTCTCTGAACAGTGAGGCTCTGGAAGGAGAGAAAATGGATCTACCTGGCTCTGCCATTTATAACTATATTACTCGGGGCAAATAGTTGTGACCTCTCTTAGTCTCCGTTTCATCTGAAATGGGGATAATGAGACTGAAATGAGACCAGGTGCTTGGCAAAACTGTGGGCTCTATAAAGCCCAGCAGTCATTATCATCAGTTAGCCTTTCTTGTACCATCTAAGTGACCTGAAGGTTCTGCTCCCGTCCCACCCCTCAGAGCTGGCCCCATCCCCCTGTTTCCAGTGTCCCGGGCCCAACCCTAGCACTCGGTCCACAGAGGCCCTGGGAGGAAGGAATCTTAATTCTTGTTGGGCAGCCCATTCAGTAAGCACAAGGGGAATTTCTCTGGGCAATAACATCAGAGGTGGGGCAGACCCTCCCTTCCTGTGACCCTTTCTATAGCTTTTCTTCTCCCGGCTGTCTGACAGTGAATCCCTGGATTTGCCTGGGCCCCACCCCTGAGGAAAAGCAAATAGTAGAGT
The DNA here is from genome assembly GCF_022682495.2 of Desmodus rotundus. NCBI lineage: Eukaryota > Metazoa > Chordata > Mammalia > Chiroptera > Phyllostomidae > Desmodus > Desmodus rotundus. The sequence continues at coordinate 4,842,750 of NC_071389.1, read as the reverse complement.
CAAGAAGGAGGGTGGGAGCTGAGTGCTGTCTGACGTTAGCCAACCAGCACCCAGATGAGCACCAAGAGCCCTGGGGGTGTTAGGCCAGCGGGTGAGTCTGCCCCAGCTGGGTACAGACCTGGGGGCCTTGCTGGTGGGAATGCAGAATGGTACAGCTGCTGTGGAAACAGTCTGGCAGGCCCTCAGAAAGTTAAACACAGAATTACCTCGTGACACTGTGCTAAGTGAAAGCAGTGAGTCCCCAGAAGACAAATCCTATATGGTTCTGCTTATACAAGGCACCCAGACGAGTCAAATTCATAGAGGCAAAAAAGTACAGCAGAGGTTGCCAGACCGGGCGGAGGAGAAAGGGGGGGCTGTCGTTCAATGGGTACAGAGCCTTAGTTTTGCACGAAGAGAAAGTTCTGGAGATCGGTTGCACAACAACATGAATGTACGTAACACTACTGACCTGCACACGTAAACGTGGTAAATTTTATTATGTGGGTTTTTTTTTTTTTAAATCACAGTTTAAAAAAAGTTGTCTATCCTGATTAATGTGTAACCAACAGAAGCCACTGGAGTCCCTGAGGAGCCTCGTGAACCCCTGGCTCTTACGATCTCTGTGCAGGATTCTGAGGGACACGCCCTTTTGCGCAGGTGCCTTCTGATAGATGAGGTCAAATTCTGTTCTGCAGAAGAAAACATAGCAACCCGGTAATGTTTCCGAAGTTTACTCACCCGGCATGTCAGAGTGTGCCCGGCAGCCGCCCTGCCTTGGGGGTAACTGACAGCATATTGGGTTTGAGTCCAGGGGGCAGAGCACAGAATCGGCCTATGAAGCAAGAAAGTTGTCGCAGATGGGGCATCTCCTCTCCCTCCTCCTCCTACCACATGGCACAGCTGGGTTCTGACGGTTTGGTGGCAGGCCTGGGTGGGGTGTGGTCGGCCCCTATGAGCACGAAACTTAAGCTTGGGAAGTCTTGTATCAACCAGCTGGACGACCCCTCCCCCTGCCCACACCACAGAAGGAGGGCTGTGGTTGGATCCATGCTGAACCTGTTAAATACTCCTTACTTATCTGCACCTGGAATGGGGGTGACCTGGAGCTCCGTTCCTCCCACCGTCTAATCCAGCAACCTCAGACACTGCCCCTTGGTGGCAGCCACATTCGGTGCCCTCTCAGCCACGCAGGCACTTCTCTCCAATGTGACACCTATGTTCCTAAAGAACCCCACATTCTACCACGTGGCACATACACGTAACGGGGAATAGGGGGAAACAGGGTTGGGGCCAGGCCACTCGGATCCCGTGCAACTTTTTAATCAGCACGCAAACAAAAACAAATGCGATTGAATGGAAATAGCAGCCTGGGTAAATCTCCCCTGACTTTTGCGCCCCGCAGCTCAGGGGTTCACGCTTTCTCCTTTAAGACAAGGGTCCTCAGGCTGTTCACTTCCTGAAGGGAGAGCCATGGGGTCAAACTTTAAAATCCGATGCAGGCTCCGTCAAAAATGTCTTCACAGCTTCATCAAGGGTTAGAGTACTGGTTTTCTGTCCTAACAGACTTTCAGGCAAATGTTTGATGGTTCTATCACTGACAATTAGGCTCAGCTGCGAGTGACAGAAAATGAAATGGGAGAGTATTCCCTTCATGTTAAGTTCAGGTGGTGGTCCGGGGCTGGGACAGCATTCCACAGGGCAAGGGTCCCAGGCTCCACCCAGGCTCCTCCCATCTCGGTGCTCTGTCCCAGGTGGCCTCAACCTCACGGTCCACGCTGGGGGCACACTCATTTCCGGCAGCAGGATGGAGAAAGAGACAGCGAAGAGAGCAAGGTTCCCAGAAGCCACCACGTGACGCCTTTGCATATATTACGTTAGACAGAACTAGGTTGTTTTCCATCCAAATTCAGGGGCAACAGGGAAATACAGTCTCTATTTTGGGGGCAGCTACAGTTTCTGCCGCAGCCCATTACTGTTGAAGAGGGGCTGAGCGAATGAATTTGGGGGTGGGCTGCCACAGCAGTCTACAAAAGAAGCCCATGGCAAAACTTTAAAATTCCAGAACATTCCTAAGTGGAGGTGAGACCACCAGTACCCTGAAGTTCTGCTACCGTGGTCTGGTGTCAGCACCGCCAAGGATTTGCCAGCCTGCTTTGAGGTTCTAACTCAACATTTTAATTTCTGGTCAAATTTTCTTATATACACTTTTTTTTCAATACTGAAAAGTTTCATTTTCAAAAAGATGGTGGTGTTTTTTTTTTTTTATTCCAACAGTAGTATAGAAGTGCTCTTATTTCCCCTCCCCACCCTCCTGTCAATCACCAAGTTTCATGGACTCTGCACCCTAACTGTCCCTCAAAGGTCCTCTCCCCTCTCGCACCATGCCCGGCCTCTTCCTCTTCCTTCTGTTCTACAACAAAGCACTACCGCCCCCCCGTCCTCTCCCCCAAACCCGTGGGTCCCTTTCAAAAACACAGATCTGATTGCCCTCCAAAACTCACTGCCTTCTCTCTGCTCCTAGAACAAAAGTCACGTTCCTTACCACGGCCTACAAGGGCTGAACGTAGTGGGGCCTGCCCAGCTCACCAGCCATCCTCTCCCTCCACTCCTCCTCTCCTGAGCCACGCTGACCTTACAATTTCTTTTTTCTCTTTTAAAGATTTTATTTATTTATTTTTAGAGAGAGGGGAAGGGAGGGAGAGCGGGAGGGAAACATCAATATGTGGTTGCCTCTCATGTGCCCCCAACTGGAGACTTGGCCCGAAACCCAGGCATGTGCCCTGACTGGGATTTAAACTGGTGACCCTTTGCTTCCCAGTCCGGCGCTCAGTCCACTGAGCCATGCCAGCCAGGGCAAGACCTTACAATTTCTTGATGGGATCACCCCCTCTTCAACCACAGGGCCTTGGGCTCCTGTCTGGGAGGCCCTCTCCACCACCCCACCCCACCCCCCTGTGCCTGGGTTCGCTCTTTTCATCCTCCCTTCCCATCTCAGCTCAAGCTCGATTTTTTGAGGAAGCCTTTCCTGACCAGCACCCCGCTCCCCAGATCCCGGTCTTCAGAGCCCTTATATGGCTATAAATTCATCGATGTGTTTCTTTGGCCAGATTCTGTTTCCTCAGTTACAGACTCAGCTGCGTGAGGCCAAGGCTGCTTTTATTTTTGCACCTGTCCTGCCCATTCCAGTCCAGTAGGAGGTTCAGTAAGAATCAGTGTAAACACAGGCGAGGATGAAAGTCATCCGTCGTCTCACATCCCAGAACACGCACTGTTCTCCTTTCAAATTGCATGCTAGCATATTTACATTTTATAACACAATCATTACTTATAACACAGTTAAAATGGCTTGGGAATGGAGAGCGGGAACCCAAATCCTCGTGTGGGAATCCTCGGTGAGCGCCTGGAGGGAGAGGGACACGGGCCCAGACCCTTTCCTCCCTGCAGGACCGAATCCGGATGTGACTTCCCTGTAATGGATCCAAGTGGGGAAGGCAGACGGGACAGCTGGGACGGCCCGGTCTGTACCGGGCGTGACCCTGCAACTGCCCACCTTCCCTGGACTCGGAAAGCGCTTCTTTGGCTCTCTTTGGAGGCAGCTTCGAAACACAAATCAGCTTCTCAGAGATATCGATACGTGTCCCTGTGGCACGCCTCGGCCTGCTATCTGCAATGAGACAAACAGTCCCTAGGCTAATCACTGTCGTTTATCACTGTCATTTGAAGCCACAAGGCAAAAATAGGCTTCCGTGGGCAGGTTCCCTGCCAGTCCAGACTGGACGGAGACAGGGCTGGGTGGGGAGGGTGAGGCCCAGCAGGCGGGACCCAGTGTTTAGCTCCGGTGGGTAATAAACGTGCAAGTTCGGAAAACCAAAAAGACCATTTGCGGGGGGCAAACCTGGACCACACACATCAGACAGGCCTGAGGCAGGGGCCTGAAAGGGCGGGTAGGGACAGCCCCCGCCTCCGAGCAGTGGGCCCCGCCCCCGGCCCCGCCCCCATGTGGGCCCCAAGCCCAAGAATCGCCTGACATTCCTGATGGCTGTGGAAGTACCAGAGGCTGCTGTGTCCGGTCTGAGGCTGGAAAGGACCCGGCAGGGGACACAGGGGACCTCCTAGGGGCAGTCCCCAAGCCTCTGGGCCCATTCACGACTATTCCAGGCCTCTCTGGAGGCCCCAGGTGCTCTCGGGGCCTACACACCTGGCCAGGCCTAATGGAGCCCTGGGACGAGGGTGGATGCCCCGGGGTCCAGTCCTGGGGCCAGAAGGAGCCGGCGGACAAGCCAGGAGAGGATGAGCGGCGCTCCCACGCCGCGCAGCATCACCGCGGCCCATCGGCCTTTGCCGGGGCCCCGCCTCCCACGCTGTGCCCTCCCTGCCTCGCGCGGCTTCCCTGCCACCCCTGAGGCGTTGGTGACGACACAGCCATGCCTGCGCTGTCGGGAAGAAGCCAGGTACCGCTGCCCCTGCCTCCCCAGAGTCCCCTGTGGGATTAGTCTCCAGCAGGGGAAGTCGAGGCATGGGTGGGAAATGTCTGCGTCCGCCATTGCCACTTGGTGTTTGGTTCCCCACTGGTCCAAAGGTGCGCAGGGAAGGGAGTGAAAGGTCCGGGTCAAGAACTGGGTCGTCTGATTTCCTCTCAGCCTGGTTTTTGCAAACTTGTGACATTTATTTATGTTTGCATCACCTGTCTACCCTTCTCATCCCTCCCCAATAGTGGATACCTCCTCCTCCCAACTAAAGTGCATTTCCTTTGGAGAATTTTTCATATCTCTTTGAAATAATGGGACACCTCTGGCCTTGCCAAACTTTAGTTGGAAATCATTGTTTTATGGCTGGTGGGTCCTCCCTTTTGAGTAGGGACATAGGGGACCCCCACCTCGGCCCCCAACACATGGGCTATGACGCTGTCACCCTCTTCACAGTCCCCCATGCAGTGGAGCCTGGTCACAGTTGCCAACTTTGCTGCTGAGGCCAGAACGATGCCTGACTCCCGGGTCCCGTACTTGGCGTGTATAATGTGTACCCAGGAATGTCCGTGCACGTCACACATGGGATAATTATACCCATCATTACACTCATGGTGTGTAATCACTATACCCGTGTATAATGCGCACCCTAGCTTTCCCCTCAAAACTGTGGGCAAAAAAGTGTGCATTACACACAGCAAAACACAGTGACTGCTCCTTTCTAGGAGAAGGAGAGGAAGAAATGGCTAAATTAGCTGGATTTGTGCCTTAGCAAATAAAACAGAGCATATGTCCCGTAAAGATGAAGTCTGCAGGCCTTGGGGGACTTTGCTCTGGATTTTGGCCACTTGACCTAGTGTGTCCCATGGCAGCCGGACACAAGCCCAGCACGGGGGCTGGCGGTGGCCTGGCCGTGTGCGTGGAGCGCCCAGACCAGAAGCTGTGACTCACTCTCCTTGCCCCGCAGATAAAGAAATGTGACATGTTTACTGCTTTTCAATAGTGCTGACTACACAGAAAATGCCAACTCTAGGCCACTGTGAGTTCCTTCAGAAGGAAAATAAGACACTCACCAAGAACGTGTTGTGTGGTCATTTGGGCAAAAGCGGAGTGTCCCTGTAGAGAGACTTGGCTAGAGGCTTCCTACAGGGGCCACTTCCTAGTGACCCGCTCTCGCCCCCATAATACCCTGTGTGGCAGCCGTTGCTTTCCATGTGTTTGTGACAGAAATAACCCCTCCAGCCACCCAGCAGGGGCCTGACTGCTGAGGCTTCTGCAGTGAGGAAATAGCGCTGTGCCTGCGGGCTGGGCAGGGGCTGGGAGGCCACCTGCCGAGCTGAACCCCAGACATTTAGAAGAAGTGAAAGAATGACAGACCTCCGGGTGCCTGAAAGGGTTATTCCGCCCTAGACTGGCTATAAAAATGCTGTTGGCCAGCACTCGGCAGGGCCAAAGTGCAGGCAGGATGTCTTCTGTCTCCATTCAGTGCGTTTGTGGTTTTGGCTGAGAGGAAGTAGGCAGCGCATCTTTCCAGAGCAAGGATGGAGCAGCCGCTTGAGATCAAGAAGGAAGGGGTAAGTGGGGTCCCGGGGAGGGGCGTGGAGCAGCTCCCGTTTCGGGTGGCCTGCCCCTCACGGTTCGCCCAGCAGCTGGACTGGACTGTGACAGGGACTAGAGAAAGGAGACACTTAGACACATTTGGATTTAGAGCTTCTTTGGGGGTCGTTCTGCCGGAACAGCCCTTACCAGTGCCCATAATCAAATTGAAGGGACTCAAGGGGGTCATTAGTCCCCACTTCCTTCGCCGAAAGAACTTGAGGTGTGGGGGTTCCAAAACCAGCAGCAGAAGCCTTAGACATCGCTTGTGAGGTGGGGTTTTTTCCCCCTTTGTTTTGACTTTGGCTTAAGACTTTTTAAATTAACCTTTTCGGCGAGTAACATAGCTCAGCCAGCAAGAATTTAGACTCAGAAACGATGCTGCGAGATTTGAATGTAATTCAAATCCATAGCAGAGATTGCCTACCTTCTAGATGATAAGATTCACTCTTTTTTAGAGACAAAAGATATTTCTGGACCTGCTGATATACCTTTGCAGTCCCTTGATTGAGGAAAATGCATAAAGACAGAAAGATAATATGAATTCATTAACACTTCTCAGCAATTTGTATTTTATTCATCACAACAGCATCCACTTATATGTATGGGAGGAGAGGTACATATCTCTGCAAATCATTATTTATTCAGGCATGGGTGGGAGACCCTTGCCATAGGCACATTCGGAACATGTTCTGTAGCTCACAGATTAAGAGCAGGTTTGGGAGGTAGAGGTACCTGGAATTCATCCCTGCTCCATCCTGTTCCAAATGTGGGAACTTGGGCGAGGTATTTAACTGCTCTGTGCCTCAGTTTTCTCATCTATAAAAGGGGTATAATAACCATGCCATCTCGTAGGGCTGCTGGAACAATTAAATGAGATAATGCATGTAAATTACGTGCCGGGTGGTGAATCCCCTGTAAGTGGTCTTACTTTTTGAGCATCCTTCGGAAGGGGCACTGTCGACTTTTGGGCCAGATAACTCGTTGCTGTGGGGCTGGCCTGTGTGCTGTCCGGCTTCGGCTGCCTCCCTGGCCTCCCCTCCCTGGCCGCCAGGGGCGCTCTTCACTGCTTCAGGGGACTGAGCGCTTCGCCGGGATCATCGCCTTTGACTTTCACAGCTACTGAGGCAGTGTTAGTCAAGTCCCGCGTTAGCCCCTCTGTTTCATAGAAAAGGGACTAGGAGGTTACATGGATTTAGGGGCTTGGTGGGGGTTCGGTCTTGGGAGGTCCTGATCTGGTCTGTGCCCCTTCTTCAAACAGCAATGCCCACCGCACGCCCCCCCCAAGCTGTGCCCCCAGGTGACTGCAGAAAAGCAGAAACGCCCCCACGTGGTGGTACCTGAAAATGAGCAGTCCGTTTTTAAAAGAAATGATTAAAATGGGCACATGCAAAAGGTAGGGGCCAATCACAGCTACCCGCCCCCTGGATTCTCCAGAGAAGGGAGCCTCCAGCGCCCAGCCCAATGCAGGCTTCCCCTTGGGGTGTCCTGGGGGCACACCTGTCCCTTGGCTTCCTGGGAGACATCAAAACAAAACTATCCCACTGGTGACTGATTGTAAGAGTCTGCAAATCACTAAGCGAAGCTGGGAATAGATTTGGGAGCAGAGGAGAAGGGGATCGACTGGCGAAGGCTGCAGGGAGCAGGACTGGGCTACCAGGGGCTGCTCCAGCAGGGGCAGGGCCCGGCTCTCTGCCCCCTGGGGACTGTGTGACCCGGGCCTCAGTGGCCTGTGGGTTCCTCATAGGTAAAGAGAAAAGAATCTGTCCGGTACACATTAAGGCCTTTCTTCCAAAAAAGAGACTCTTGGCTTAAAGGAAAAAATAACATGGATTGGAATAAAAATGTCAAAATGCTTTGGAAATGAAAGCGCATGTTTTTTCGTGGTGTTTCCCTGCCACCAGCTAGTTCAGTGTCGTAGAGCAAGTACCTTTGCCTCTGCGTCCTCACTGCAAACCCATGGGTAACTGACCCCAGACCGGTGCGGCTCTCAGCGTTTTACACACAGGGGTGGCAGCCGTGGGTTCATTGGTGACAATCAAGAACTCTGTGCCAAAGTGTGTTGAGTATGGCGAGTGGACCACAAGTGTGTGTAAACAAGGAACACCGGCAATCTGAGCACTTACAAGATTGTGCCTAAGGGCACGGCGCCACTGTGCCATCCTTTTGATTTAATAAATCAGTTGTAATGATCATAACCTGCTTGTCTTTCTCCATATGAACAACTGTAAACCTACTTTTGTCCACCCCTGTATAGGAATTCATTTATTCTTTTTTTTTGTAATCCTCACCTGAAGACATGCTTATTGATTTTAGAGAGAGAGGAGAAGAGAGAGCGGGGTGGGGGGGGCAGAGAAACAGGGGTGAGAGAGGAAACATCAATCGTTTGCCTCTCATATGTGCCCCAACCGGGGATCGAACCCGCAACCTAGGCAGGTGCCCTGACTGGGAATTGAATCCGAGACCTTTTGGTTTACTGGATGATGCTCCAACCAACTGAGCCACACCAGCCAGGGCATGAACTCATTTCTTCTTCACATCAATCCTGTGAGGAAGGTAGTGTCGTTGTCCCATTTTCCAAGTGAAGGAACCACAACACAGAGAAGTTGGGTAACTGGCCCAAGGCCACCCAGGCAGCAGCAGGAGAGCTGGGTCATATCCCCTGTTCTCGGGCTGCAGCCCGCCCCCGCCCCGGGCCGCAGGGACAAGACAGGGCACCTCCAGCCCTGAGATGTGATGTCTTTCTCTCTCCTCTCCCCGCTCTCCACTTAGACCTCAATGTCTGTTTGTAAAACTTGGGGTCCCACAGTGTGATAGAGTGACAAAGTGTAGCTAAAATTCACTCTTTCAAGGGGTGGGTATTTGCGTTCTGCCTGGAGATTCCTGGCAAGAAGTTGTGTGCTGAGACTGTCTCTCTGATGGTGGGAACGGAGCATCGAGACGGATTCCGAGGGAGGCCCTGTAGACAGGGCTTCCTCCCAGGGGCCCGACCTGCACCCTGCCAGGGGCCAGTCCTGAGGATGACTGCTTCCCTAGGGCCTCGGTGCCCTCAGCGTTGAGAAGACAGAGAACCGCTTTACCGTGGGCATGAGGAATGTGGCTCCTGGTGTCTCCCAAATCCGAAAAGCATAGGAAGGGAAAGAAAAAAGAGAAATGAAAAAAGAAAGCTTAACCCTGGCTTTCTTTTACATGCCTTGTTTTACACAGTACCTTTACTGAGAGTAGAACGTCCAATCCATTGATTCAAGTACGCGATTCAGTGTATATTCACAGAACGGCACAACCGCCGCCACCATCAAGTTTACAACACTTTATCACCCCTCAAAAATCTGTCCTCACTTTTAGTCGCTTCCTACCTCCCCCACCCCCGCCTCTTCTCCCCCAGGCATAGGCAACCACTGGTCTGCCCTCTGTGTCTGGTCCGCCCATCCCAAGCAGTTCGCACAGATGGAATCAGACCATAGCTCGGCCGTCTAGGGACCAGCCTCTTTCACTGACCGTGTTTCCAAGGTTCGTCCGCTTTGTAGCGCAAGTCAGCGCTTTGTTCCTTTTCACGGCCAAACAATGTTCCCTGGGACGGCTAGGCCGTGCTTGTTTTTCCAGTCGTCAGTTCCTAGACATGTGGGTTATTCCTGCTTCGGGCTCCTATGAACAATGCTGCTATGACATGCATGTTCAAATGTGTGTGCATGTGTTTTCATTTCTTCTGGGTGGTTGCCTAGGAGTGGAATTGCTCAGTCATGTGTTGACACTATGTTTAATTTTGGAAGGAACTGCCAGACTTTTCCAAAGTGGCTGCCTCATCTTACTTTCTTAGCTGAAATGTCTGAGGGTTCCGATTTACTCCACACCTTTGCCAACACTTACTGTTCTCTGCCTTAGTGATTTCAGCCACCCTTGCGAGGGAGAACACCTGCCCTACACCTGGTGGGGTGTGTGTGAGTGTGTGTGAGGGTGTGGACGTGACTCCTGCCTTCAGAAAATACAGAGCGGTATGGTTACCACCCTGGACCCAGCCTGCCCTCCTGGGCACTGTCACTGGCCACCCCACTCCTTCACCCTCTCCCCACGCTGGTCCCAGAAGGCGGTGAGGGCTGAGGACTGGGCACCAGAGCCCACCGCTCCTTCTTCCTCACCAGAACTTCCTGCCGGGTTAACCAACTGTGAGTCATCTGGTGGCAGAGAACCAGGCTCCCTCCCGCAGGTCTGCTCCAGCCCCGCCGAGGCTGATGAACTCCTCTGTCTTCTCAGGGCATCACGACAAGGCAGGAATGACCCGTTCCTCTGCCTGTCCTGCTCCTCACTCCTCTCCAGAGGTCCTCTTTGGCTTAGACAGGACACTGCCCACGGGAAGACGGGAACGCCCTAGCCTGCCCCCAGCGGGGCACATGCCCCCGCGGCAGGGTGTACATGAACGAAAGTGCTGGAATGGTGGATTCTGACCCTCGGGTCCAGGCGCAGCCCAGTCAGCGGGTTTTCTCTACAGCTGGAGGCCTTTATAATTCGTCCTTGCAATAACTCTGGGAGGAGGGTGATCACCCCCATCTTCAATATTTAATTTATTTATTTATGTTTAGAGAGAGGGAAAAGGAGGGAGAGAAACATCAGTGTGCAAGAGATACATGGGTTGGTTGCATGTCATCGATTGGTTGCCTCTTGCACGCCCCCAACCGGGGACTTGGCCCAGAACCCAGGCACGTGCCCTGACTAGGAATCAGACTTGGGACCTTTTGGTTCTCAGGCTGGCACTCAGTCCACTGAGCCACACCAACCAGGACCCCCCATTTTAAAGAGGAGGAAACTGAAGATCATAGAAATTAAGGTAGAAGATAGCAGTGGGCAAATTCAAAATGAGACCTATAGATTCTAAGAGTGAAGATTTTTCCACTTTTATTTTTCTCCCGCTAGTCACGAGGGATTGTCTTAAATGAGAGTTCATTTTCCTCATGTGTCAAAGCGCAGGGCGGGGGGGGTGTTATCACAGAATGTGTGCGGTTAAGGGTCCCCAGAAGTCTATACTTACAGTTTCTCACTGTCCCTGCTGCCTGTTACAGCGTGAGTCCCAGGCTAAGGAAATTAATCAGTGACCCAAAATAATTCGAATGGTCTGCACTTTCCCTCTTTGATTTTGAGGGAGTCTGTGTCTCAGGGGGTGCTTGAGAGCGTTCGCTGCAGTTGGCAAGCAACCCCAGCAGGAACGATCCAGACACTAGACGGGGTGTTAGAGTAGGTTCCCCTGTGTCTTTCTGACCCATCAGTTCTCAGCACTGGGGGGTGGGGGACATTTAGCAATGTCTGGAGACATATGGGTTGTCGCAGGTAGGGGAGGGGTATTCCTACAATGCTTACAGGACAGCCCCCCAGCCTCTGTGACAGAATTACCCACCCCAGTGCTGCCTTTGAGAAAGCCTGTCCTCACCCCGGGGGGTAGAGGCAGCTTGTGAGACAGGGAGCCCATGAGGGACTAAGGTCTTCAGGTTCCACACCGTCTTCCACGAGACGGTGCCGTGAATGGGGGCCCTCTGCCTCCTGACTGCGCCTCGGCCTCTCCCCACGCAGAGGCTGACGCTCGTGCTTGCCCTGGCCACGCTGATCTCTGCCTTTGGGTCGTCCTTCCAGTACGGGTACAATGTGGCCTCGATTAACTCCCCTGCCGAGGTAAGTTGATGCGGTGAGTGAGGCTTGGTCCTCACGAAACAGGGAGGTGGGTTTGGAGTGGGCAGGGCCCCAGGGGGTGGCCACCAGGGTGGGACAGCGCATGGGGAGGGCACATGATGGGTCCTCTAGCAAAGGGACAGGGGAACACCCACAAGACACAGCACAGGCCCCAGGGGAGTGGCAGGCACAGGGCCACGGGGATGAACCAGGTCCTGGCTGGACACACAGAGAGCTGTTACAATCTTGCAATGTATGGAGGAGCCCAGGGGGCAGGGGTCCCCCCACAGATGGGAAGAGGGGAGTCAGTCCTTTCTGGTGTTCAAAACGTCCTGGCAGGTTGCCTACCAGAGGCCTCAAGGCCCGCCCCAGGGCGCCCCCGCTAATCGCCGCCAAGACCTTTCTTGGACTTGACGCGGGTATCTGTGCGCCCAGCTGCCCCACTGTGGGCCCCACGGCGCACGCTGCTCTTTCCTCGAAACCAGGCCATGTTGTTTTGGTGTTCTGTTTTGCTCTGTTCTCCAGTTCATGAAAGAATTTTATAACGAGACCTACTATGATAGAAGCAGTGAGTACCTGAGCGACTTTTCCTTGACCTTTCTGTGGTCCATTTCTGTGTCCATGTTCCCCTTTGGAGGCTTCATCGGATCCCTCATGGTCGGCCCCTTGGTGAACAAACTTGGCAGGTAAGAGAAAGTGAATTTTCGACTCCGCAAATTCTAGACCCCGTCTAGACCCCATCAGAGTTTAAAACATAGGCCGGAAGCGGAAATCCTTATTGTAACACTAGGCGATATCGCCAAGATGAACTGTTTTCTAATGCAGCCTTAAGGCCAGACATTGACCAAGGGTTTGGGGACCTACGCTAGGCCTTTGGGCTAGAAGTATAGGTGGCAGGTCCCAGGCCCTCGGGTGGACGCAGAAAAAGCGGAGTGCTTGGAAGATCTGGCACTTCCAAATCGTTAAGAAAACCAGGAACAGTTAAATTGCATTCATCACATTCCCAAGCAGACAGTTGAACAAGAAACTGTCAGCTCCACTTGTGGGCCAAACCGCAAGTCCTTCACTCAGGGGAAAGGGTCCTGCAGGCCTGACTGTGGCCAGCCCCCGATACCGACCTCGCAGGAAGACCTTGGGGGCTTAGACCCCAAACCAGAGGTCATGTGTTCCTAGTCTCAGACAGGTTGAAGGGAGGAGCTCTATTTTTTTAAAGATTTTATATTTATTTAAGAGAGAGGGGAATGACGGGAGAAAGAGAGAATCATCAACGTGAGAAATACCAATTGGTTGCCTCTTGCACGCCCCCAACCAGGGACCTGGCCCCTAACCCAGGCAAGTGCCCTGACAGGAAATCGAACCAGCGACCTTTTGCTTTGCGGGATGGTGCCCAACCCATGGAGCCACACTGGTCAGGGCAAGGACAGGGGCTCTTGAATGCTGTTTATAACAAGCCTGGTCTCTGACACCCGCGGAATTGACACGGGGGCGTGGGATGACTTAAGGACCTTTTCTGAAATCAAGTAGAGAATGTCCAATGCTTCTAGAATTAGGGGCACAGATATAAGCTCTGCCCTTGACATTCACCACGCTCACAGTGAGAGTCCCCCTGGGACCCAGGGTGTCACAGGGAGGTGCCTGGTAATCCCAGCCGGTTTTGAACTTTCACAGGAACTTAACCTGGACCAAGTTTTGCATATGACTTAAGTCTCCAGGTGAAAGAACCAAGAAGTTAGTCTATGTTGGTTTAGGAGGCAGAGTTCAAGAACACCCTGCTGTGACCTGCCTTGGGACTGGCCTCTGGCCCACCTCGTCTGGTGTTTGACTCTTCCAAAGACTAAAAAAGAGGAGAGAACTTGGTTTTGGTTTCGGTAAAATTAACAACAACAGAACACAACTTCAGCAACAGCAACAACTAACCTTTGTTGCTGGGTTCCTCTGTGCCAGGCTCTCTTCTGAGTGCTTGTAGGGTGATTCATTCCCCTCCTCCTTACAAAAGCCCCGCCCCCTTTTCAAAGACACTAAAAGGAAGCACCTAGGCACCAAAGAGATCACACAGCCAGGAGGAAATTCCGCCTCGGAGCAGTGCGAGCCACCACCGTGCTGTGTGTTGGTGGCAAACATCTCCTCAGCCTTCTGCTTGTTTTTCAGTCATACGTATAGTGGTATCTTTTTAATGTAAACTTTGTATTGTTCCAGTGGTCAATTTTAACTCTGATTTTGAGCGTTTGCTTTTTGTGTCATCAGACGGCCTTTCCTTCCTGGAGTCAAAAGCATAGTAGTCTCTGATTTAGGAAATAATTTAACAATTTTGCTTTTCCCAGATAGAGCTGGAATTTTACCTTGTATGTGGTGGGAGATGAGAAAAAGCTAATTTTTTCCATGTGAAAAGTCTACTGTTTTACATTTATCTTAGTTATTTATGTTCTTTTCGCACTTCTGTGTTAATTTTTAAATCAGTTTATCAAAACCCCTGAAAACCAGATTCCATTTGGCATTGCTTTGGCGTTATGGCAGGTTTTTAGGAGTTGTCACCTTTATCAGCTTCCATAAGTTCTATTAATAGTTTTTAAGATTTTTTTTTAAATGGACATCAAATTTTATTGACTTCTTTTGTAGCTTCAGTTGATAATCTTATGTTTTTCCCCAGTATAGTCTTTAGTGTGGTGTTTTAACACTGCAAGGGTTTTGTATGTTCTGTAGAACTCAATCTGCTGCCGTTTCACGGAGGACTTCCGCCTCTATGTTGGTACGTGAGGTCGGCCCACACTTTCTCCCAACGTTCTCTCCCAGTTCGGGTTTGCAGATCACACCAAAATCCTGTTAGCCTGAGACTGCAGCAAACTTGAACTGTGTCCCGGGCCCTGCATGCTACCGTCACCGAGGGAACACTGGGTGAGCGTTTGTTACGGGGTCGTGTGGATCCTCAGACCAAGCTGGCTGACGTTTTGTCCTGCAGGAAAGGGACCTTGCTGCTGAACAACGTCTTCTCCATCGTGCCCGCCATCTTAATGGGGTGCAGCGAAGTTGCCAAGTCTTTTGAGATGATAATCGTGTCCAGATTTTTGGTGGGCATATGTGCAGGTGAGCGCCGCTGCGCCGCGCCACGTGCTGGGGTGGAGAGCAGTTGCAGGTGTGGGCGGGGGGAGGGCGGCGCTGAGGTCCAAACCAGGCTGGGTGGGGTCTCTGAGGCACAGACGCTCCAGCTGTCCCTCAGCTGCCGTCTGGAGTGACGCTTGAGCCCCTGCGCCCGTCTCTGGTACGGACAGCAGGCACGTCTTCCTGCCATGTGTCCTGTGAAGAAAGCTGCTCTCTGAAAGACTGCAGTACAGAATCTCAGGGTCAGGGTCGCGCAGGGGCGAGGGTGTCCTTCCAGTCCAGCCCTTTATCTCTGTGCTTCCCGAACAGCAGGTCGGGACCAGATGGTGGGTGATGGCAGCTATTTAGTGAGCAGCATTTTCTTTTTAAAAATAGAGTCCACTGAGTCACATGCACTAAAGGAAGGACTGTCTTTGGGCACTTCGGTTTCGGGTACTTATCTGTGCGCAGTGTGATACGCGAGTTGCAATGTGAAACGTATTTCTGCAGGTTTACTGTGGGTCACGGTCCAGAAAGCTTGAGAAACCACCTAACGGGCGGGTCCCTCTAACGGGAAGGAGTTAATGATAGCAACCACTCAACTTTCACAGGGGCATTTAAAGTTTGCTGAGGGCTGCTCAGGGCTCCGCTTATTCCTCCACAGCCACCTGCTGAGCAGGGCGAGGACCTGCCTGAGGCCTCTCCCCTGGCGGACCCTGGAGCTGGTTGGCAAACCTTGCACAGAGAGCTGGGCTGCCCCAGGCTGTTCTTCATCCTCGGGCCGTTAGGAAAAACTGGACAGTTGCTTCAGACTGAAGAGAGCTGGGGAAAGCCCTTCTGTGGCCTTTCCTCAAGTTCACGTTCTTTTGTGGGCAGGATTTGCCAGGCCACTCAAGGTGAGCGAGGTGCCTGGGTGTAGAGTTAGGGGGTGTCGCTCCTGGGGCTGTGCACCTGCCGGGGGGCACCCGACAGTGTGTGCTCTGGAATGCTCCCCGCCATGCACCTCACCTGTCTGCTCCACACGGCTCTGACACTGCCCAATAGCTCAGTTTCTCCTTCCAAACGTGGGGATAGGGACACACGGCTTATCTGATTGGATGTGAGCTGACTCGTGAGCTGAGGGAACGGACCATAGAGGAGACGGGCGGGAGGCTGGTGTTGGGGAAGTGACGAGGACCTGAGGGGCTGGGAGAAGCAGAGGAAAAGAAGACACCTGAAGCGAGAAGAGGTCATCTCAGGGCCAGAACTACGGCCTCCTGGCAAACTTCACTTGTGACTGGCTTTCCCAGAGGGCAGCAGGACAGGCCCCTGCTATCCTGGCCTGAGCCTCGAGGGCACCTGGCCCTGCCCCTGCCCTTCACTCTTTCCTGCCGGGGCTCCACTTTATGTGAAATCGAAGATTCCTGAAGTTGTCAGCAGGGCCCAGGGCAGTCACCTTCCCATTGACCATCCAGTAGTGCAGAGTCGGGTCTCCCAGAGGAGCATTCAGCTCTGGTGGGTAATCGATCACGGCTAAAAGTCCTAGCCTTGGTTCTTAAGTTTGCGTTACTTTACGGCGGCGGCTCTCAACCTGTTGGGCCTCAGGACCCCTTTATGCTGTTAAAATTTTTAAGGGCTCCCAAGAGCTTTTGCTCATGTGGGTTCTATCGATCAATATTCACCACATTGGGAATTGCAACAAAGAAATATATTAATTCATTTAAAAATAGCAATAATAAGCCCTGGCCCTGTAGCTCAGTTGGTTCGAGTATCATCCTAATAAGCCAGGGTTGTGGGTTGAATCCCCAGCCAGGGCACACACCAGAAGCAACCAATGAATGCATAAATCAGTGGAACAGCAAATCAGTGTTTCTCTCTCTCTCTCCCCACCCTCCTTAGAATTAAGATATTAATAAATTTTTAAATAGTAATAATAAGCCCATTACATGTCTTTATGAAAATAACTATTTTCTAAAGCAAAAATAAATTGTGAGAAACGTGGGTGTTGCTTTACCGTTTTGCAAAACTCTTTAATGTCTGGCTTCACAAAGGACAGCCAGGTCTCAAACCTACTCCTGGGTTCTGCCGGTCCCGATACCGCGTGGCACGTCGCCCCCAAAACACCGCGCTCAGGAGAACTTTCGCGCCGATGAGAGAATGGGGTTGCAACGAGCATCTCAGGACTGTCCTGAAAGTAGTTTTGATCTTGTAGACCCCCGGGGAGGTGTCAGGAGCTCCCTGGGTCCTCAGACCTGCTTGGAGAACACAGCAGATGAATCAATTGTCTGTGGCGAATCCTGTCCCACACCTCCGGAGAAAGTCAGGGCAGTGTAAAACCAAGCTCCTTACTCACCGGACAAAGGAAACAAACCGTCACTCTGGCCAAGGGGGTGAGAGAGAAATGCCACGTGGACTTCCAGGGCTCCCAGCAGCCAGCTGCTCCTTGGCAACTCAGGGTGCTTTCCCTGGGGGAATGGGAACTACAAAGGCCACTTTCTCTGACCCCAGTTCCCCAGCACAGGTGGGTGGGGGTCACCCCGTGGAGTCATTTTTAAGACAAAATAGAGATTGTTTTCCACCAACAGGTAGGGGGTCCCACCTCTTCACAAGTTGCCGGATGGCTCACTCTTCATTGCCCGTCTTCATCATGGTTGGAAGGCCCTAGCATTAGGATGTGGTCACCAGGGCCTGGGCGGTGACCGGAGAGCCCTCCCCAGCCTTTTGGGGATGGGGCCTGCAGGCGCCCTCCTCCCAAGACAACTAAGAGCCGTTCTAGAGATGGCACCTCTTTGCTCTGAAAATCGGTAGGGATCAGTACTGATGGACGGTGATGTCCCTTTTCAGACACTAAGCAGAGACATCCTTAGGCGGAATTGCAAAGCCTGACCACCTGGGCTGCGAGTCCCTCCTTGGTGTTACCAAATTCCTTCCATTGCCAGCAGCTCTACCCTCCACTCCCACCCACTCTCTCTCCTCCCGCCCTCCCTCTGGCTGGAGCCTGGCTCTCAGACCCTGCCTCTTCCTGAGCTTCGCCTGGGCTAGTAACGACCCACCTGACCTTCCTCTGAGATTCCCAGCCTTTTGCTGGGCTCTGAGCGAATTAAATGGGATATACGTGCCAAAACTTCAGAGCCTGTAAAATTAATTCCGCCTGTTCTTAAAGGCATCCGATGCCAGTAAGGTGGGGAAAACGTGGCCATGTAAATCCTGGGGATTCCGAAGTATCCCGGGCGTTGCATACATCCCAGCCAGCAGTTAGTTAGTCCACAACAGAGGTTTTAATGCTTAGGGTAAATACAGCTTCAGTGTCCATGCATCAGTTTATTGTGTGATATCCTATCTCAGAAGGTGAAGCTGCTGGGCAGGGGACCTTGACCTTTCATTGTCGGATCCCCCCAAGGAGCAAGAGAGCGGGGAGTGTCTGGACCACACCCAGCATTTCTTCTCTCGGACCCGCCAGTGTGCGGGGCAGGCCTGAAGCCAGGTGTCCCCAGGTGACACCAGTCAGGAGACAAAGGAACCTGTCTATGACGTTTTTTGGTTGGACTGTATTCTCTTTCCTCAAAGTTTAAAGGACCAAAAATTAAAGGAGGTGTTTGCTTACTTTGGCCGTTTAATTTTGAGAAAGATTCATCCCAACAGATGTGCTCGCTGAGTAAGAGTAAGTCTGTTTGAAGGCCTGGCCTGTCCCTGCCGGACTCATGTTTCCTGACCATGTTATTATTTCGCCTTCCTCCCAGGTCTGTCTTCCAACGTTGTCCCCATGTACTTAGGGGAGCTGGCCCCCAAGAACCTGAGAGGGGCTTTGGGGGTGGTCCCCCAGCTCTTCATCACCATCGGCATCCTTGTGGCCCAGATCTTTGGCCTTCGGAATCTCCTCGCAACTGAGGAAGGTAGGCTCAGCTCACCTCCGGGCCCCCAGCCCTCCCTCTGCCCAGCTGGACACTCCTGAGAGCCAGGCTTTCCCCTGGAATCAGCTGACTGTCCTTCCGGGCCCCCACACTGCCCCACCCCCACACGTTAGTGGGGATGGATTGGCTGACCTTTTTTGGTCCCTCTTAGGACACCGGTGAGGTGGCTCTGAGTGAGCAGGAAGTGCCGTTGTCCGACTTTCTCTTGGCCTCGTGGTGGCTGTCCATACGCAGGCCAGGGCTACGGTGGCAACGAGCCGGACTCTGTGCTGACGGCCTCCAGGCGCCACCTCTCAGCAGTGCCACTGCCAGGGGGCTGCATGTGATCCCCTTCCACACGACCCAGCCCTGTGGGCCAGGCAGGGAGTCACAGGGCCACCCAGACCTTGCCTCTGGGGCCACACACCCCTTCCTAAGAGCCCGGAGCCTGGCACATAGTAGGTACACAGTAACTCAAAACTGTCATTATGTTTGCGTGACCTCCCCATTCTTTGTCCTTGGGCTGGAACCTCTGAAAGGGAAATCAGCATTAATAACACCAGTCAGCGTGTATAAAGTGCTGTTTGGGGGCCAGGCACAAGATGTTCTGTATCAGTCCATTAATCCCCTGAGCAACCCGGGAAGCACACACTGGTGTTGTACCCATTTTACAGATGTGCAACCTGAGGCATAGAGAGATTGGGTAACATGTTCAAGGTCTCATTCAGACACCTGGCTCAGGTCCAGGCCAGGTTTAACCACCGCTCTTTCCTACCTTTCAGCCCCCTTCGGAGGAAGCGGGGACCAGGGTGAAGGTGCTAGGTTCTGATCTCCTGTCGATGGCAGGGGAACAAGCCACAGGGCCCAGAGCGACCACCCTGGCGTCTGCAAAGTGCTGTGCTGGAGGGGCCTCAGAAGGACCTGCCCCTGCGGGGAGCAGGACTGGGCTCCCGGCAGGGGCAGGGGGTATGAACGTGTGAGAGCTCTTTGTGTGTTCCTGGCACTGTAAATGTTGTGGTGGGCTGCTTGTTGTCCCCCATCCATGACCAGGGTCACGGAGGGCAGGGCCTGGCCTTGTTCGCCTTGGACTCCCCGGCACGGTCCCTGGCACAGAATAGGTGCTCAAAGAACAAGGGAGGGCGGGAGGCAGGGAGAGAGGATGGCGGGGAGGGAGGGAGGCAGGGAGGGCGGGAGGCAGGGAGAGAGCGAGGCAGGGAGGGAGGGAGGCAGGGAGGGAGGGAGGCAGGGAGAGAGCGAGGCAGGGAGAGAGGGAGGCAGGGAGGGCGGGAGGCAGGGAGGGCGGGAGGCAGGCCCAAAGAGGATAGAGTCAGAAAGGGAGCTGCAGTCGCAGTGCAGAGTCAGGGGATCAGGACTAAAATATGGTGTCTGGATCTGATAGGTCAAGGCCTCTGAGAAGAGTTTCAGTGTAGGGGTGAGTGGGGGCGGTGGCCCCAGTGGGAGGTAAGTGCGCTCTTGCTGTGGGCTGTGAAGGTGGTGAAGCAGGATGAGCAAGGCCCGGGGTTCAGAGCTGAGGTCAGGAAGGGACGGTCCTGCCTGTGCAGGGCAGCCGTTGAACTTGACCCGGCATGGCACTCATTTTCTTGGTCAAGAGTGATGGGGTCATGGGATGGGGGGAGGTTCAGAGGTTGAAACATGACTTGAAATAGATGATGTCCAAACGTGGGTGTTCTTCATTTATTTCACTTCCACATCAGTAGCTGGAATCTGTTTAATAAGAGACAATGGTAAATCCCTGGTTGTCAGGCGGCCATCACCTAAGTTTGGCTGAAAGTCCGTACAACCCGTGGTTTAGAGGGCCCAGGGTTCAACATGTCTGGGCTCAAATCTCAGTTTTGCTCCCAAATAACTGCTCTTGGGCAAGGGACCTACACCCTCTGGGCCTCAGCGTTTGCACGTGCAAAATGGGGTTGGTCCTGGTACCTGCCTCGAGACATCGCTGGGATGGAGAAGTGGGGTCACATGTGAAGAGCTGACTGATGAGTACCCAGCAGAGAGATGTCCGTGGTCATCCCCAACGGCAAGCCCGGGGGGCCGGGGGGTGCGTCGGGGCATGAACAGCTCCTAGAAGGAACTACTCGCTCCCAGAAATGTTGGCTCCGTGAGATGAAGCCTACAGAAGGAAGAACGCACAAAACGTACATGGGCATTTAGTCGGACAGAAACCCTGCGCCTGCGTGACCACCACCCAGGTCCAGAGCTAGGACCGCGCCAGTCCCCGGAAGCCCGTGGTGGCCCCTTGGTCACGGCCTTCCCGCCCTAAAAGGCACTGCTGTGCCCATGTTAATGGCCGTCTCCTCCTTGCTTTGCCCTGTGGTTTCACCCCCTTTTGCAAAGACAGAGTTCATCTCCCATTTCTGGACTTGCCCCAGCGGGACCCTCTGAGTAGCTGATGGCGCCCACCACCGCGTTTGCGAGACAGGCTCCTTGGCGTCTTGCTTGTTTCCACTGCAGTGTAGAATTCTCGTTGTGAACACGCCGCCGTTTACGCAGCTCTTCCATCCCCGGCACCTGCACTGTTCTGGGTTTTACTCTGTAATCAGGGCTGCTCTGACCATTCTAGTCCGGGCGGCCTGGTGGCCCAGGCACGTGCCTGAGCAGGACCGCTGGGTCAGAGCGGGGAGGGTGTCCAGCACCACCAGCTCCTGCCAGACTGTCCTCTGAAGATGCCATGTGTCCACACAACGAGAGTGTGGAGACTTCCCATTTGCCCACTTTCTCACCAGCACTTGGTAGTGTCAGTTTTTCATTTGTCCACCTGGTAGGTGGGCACTGGCTCTGTGTCGCTGTCCATTCTGTAAGTGTTTGCGTTAGGCACCATCCTAGGGGCTGGGGGTGTGGGGAATGAGAAAGACCAAGACCCTGCCCCCTCAGGGCCTGGGCAGCAGCCCTGATCAGGGCTGGGTGGGGGGCTCTGTGACAGGCGGCATCGCAGCCGCCCTCACGGGAGACGCTGGCTTCCTCGAAGGCTGGCCCATCCTCCTCGCCGTGACCGGGATCCCAGCTGTCATGGAGCTCCTGCTGCTGCCCTTCTTCCCCGAGAGCCCCAGGTACCTGCTGGTTCGGAAGAAAGACCAGCCAGCTGCCAGGAAAGGTGAGGCTGTCCGGTGGGAGGAGGGAAAGGGCCAGCAGCGCCGCATCTCTGCTCCGGGGAAGTGGCGGCCCAGCCTCAGGCCCCCCCTGGCCTCCTCCCTTAGCGCTACAGAGGCTGCGCGGGTGGGACGAGGTGGACGCCGAGATGGAGGAGATCCAACAGGAGGACGAGGCCGAGAAGGCCGAGGGCTTCATCTCCGTGATAAAGCTGTTCAAGTTGAGGTCCCTGCGGTGGCAGGTCATCTCCATCATCATCCTCATGGCTGGCCAGCAGCTGTCGGGAGTGAATGCGGTAGGGGGGCAGCTGGGGGCCAGGGGCAGCGGGCAGCGTCCAGGCCGGGGCCGGGCCAACCCCACCAGCCTCTGGGCTTGCCTTCCAGATCTACTACTACGCAGACGAGATCTACCGGAGCTCGGGGGTGAACGACAGTGACATCCAGTATGTGACGGCGGGCACGGGGTCTGTCAACGTGGTGATGACCATGTGCGCCGTGAGTGCCCCGGGGGCCGAGGCCCATCAGCTGTCCGTCAGCAGAGGGCATCTCCAGACTGGGGGTCCTAGCTGAGGAAGCAGCCCGGGTCTGAGGCAGCGACACGCCCCTTGTCCCTTCCTGTGCAGCCTCCGGGCCCTCCTCAGATGACAGCCCCTCTTGTTGGGGGGCAGCCTCTCCTGCCCTGTGTGGGGCAGCTCTCCATTTCTTGGAAGCCACTCCCAGTGCCAGGGCCATAACATGGCAGGAGGAGATGGGGCCCCTGGACTGCGCAGTGCTGGGGCCCACTGGCCATTTGGGGATCACAACACCTGGGCTCCCCTCACAGCTGCTCCTCAGAAGGGGAGTCCTGGGGGTGCCAGATGGGCCAGGAGCTTCCAGCAAAGGTGGCTCTGGGCAGGGGTGGGTCTGGTAGGGCTTGGAGCTCCTGAATCTCCCTGCCTTTCGGGGGCCTCTTCCCTTCCAGGTGGTTGTGGTGGAGCTTTTGGGAAGGAGATTCCTGCTCCTCCTGGGCTTTTCCACCTGCTTCACCGCCTGCTGCGTGCTGACGGTTGCTTTGGTTCTGCAGGTGAGGGGGGTGGGGCCCAGGTGGACCATGAGCAGTCCCCACCCCCACCCCCAGGAGCCCACTTCCCACTGATCTTCCAGTGGCACCAGGTGGCACTGCCTGTTGAAGGAGGAGCCAGGCAGAGAGCTGGCCCCCTGGGAGGTCAGATTCCAGGCTTTCCCCGTCCCAAGCCATCTCTGCTTCACCAGGTGTGATCGAGCTCTGTTTCTCCCCCACAGGACACAGTATCCTGGATGCCTTACCTCAGCATCACCTGTGTCATCGTCTACGTCATAGGACATGCCCTTGGGCCCAGTACGTACCCCAGGCTGGTTCTATGCTTCCGTTGCCCCACCCGCACCCCCTGCACCATCAGCCATAGACACTCCTGGCTTGAGCTCCTTGGTGGGGCTCAGGGAAGGCCCGTCTTGCTGCTGCAGCGGGGCCTGAGCAGAGCCTGACCAGGGCGAGAATGATCAAGCTGTCTGTGTGGGCTGAAGCATGCTGTCCTGGATTGGCTGTGAGAGCCTTATAGGTGGTCACAGGCCCCTTTTAGGGACATAATAGGATGTCACTTACTATGCTGAACTCTTGCCTTTGGCCTTCTCGTGCTGCTTCTGCACAGGACCGGGAGTCCTGGAGACACACTGCTCCTGCCCGGGCTCCTGCACACAGCAGGGGCTCCAGCACCCTTGGTGGGCTTGCTCTGCCTCCAGGGAGTACAGCTGTCCCTCTTTCCCCAAGGCCCCATCCCTGCGCTGCTCATCACCGAGATCTTCCTGCAGTCCTCCCGGCCGTCTGCCTTCATGGTGGGAGGCAGTGTCCACTGGCTCTCCAACTTCACCGTGGGCTTGCTCTTCCCCTTCATTCAAGTAAGTGTGACCCTGGGGGCCCTGGATCACAAAATCCTCAAGCAGTAAAGGGAAAACCTTTTCAAGAAAGTGAGCCTGGCTCACCTCCCCACAGGGGGGCCTCGGAGCCTACAGCTTCATCATCTTCGCTGGGATATGTCTCCTCACCACCATCTACACATTCCTGGTTATCCCTGAGACCAAGGCTAAGACGTTCATGGAGATCAACCAGATTTTCGCCAAGAAGAATAAGGTGTCAGAGGTGCACCCAGAAAAGGAGGAACTAAAGGACCTTCCACCCTCCACTTTGGAGGAGTAACTCAAGAGGAGGAGCCTGTTAAGTGGGTCTGTGCAGAACTCCCTTCTTGGGGCTTTTTGCTGACTAATAGCTGTCTATAAATACCCAGAACCAGGACAAGTCCAGTGTGGAACGCAGGCCCCACTGGGACTGCCCGAAGGGCTTCTGTGCAGCTCTCAAAGCCAGGCTGTCTCTCCCCGGCCTGACCCACCACCAGCCCCGAGTCTCAGGGAGCAGCTGGCCCTCCCCCATGGCCGGGTTAGCCATCGTGTGGCTCCTGTAGTACCAGCTCTTGTAACAAAAATCATTACTGTGGTGGTCAGATAGAAGGAATCAAATGTGGCCAGAGAAACAAACTCTTCTCCAATCCCGTGGGTCTTCCGGGGGCTACGAGCGTGTGTTCAGAGCAGAACTCATTCTCTGGTGAGATCCAGCTCCAGGATGACCACCCTTGGCAAGCGTGATGTCACAAGTAAGGATGTCTAGGAAGTTGGGGAACTCCCTATGGAGACTTTAACCAAGTCAGAGATGACTGACCCTGAGTTATATGGTTAGAGGACAACGAAGTTACCTCTGTGTACTCAATAAAGCAAACATGATCACTCTCACCACGACCTGCTGCTTCTCTGTGAGCAGGTGGCTGCACCAGAGGGTCAGCCCCTGCAGGGCACGGGTCTGGCCAGTTTTGTTTATCCCAGAATCCCAGAGCAGGCATGGAGGAGGCCCTTGGACCATTTGTTCTGAAAGAAGGGGAGACGTGAGAGACGAGGTGGTTGCAAAGTTGTGAGTTTTTAAAATTTAAGATTGGGGAAGCCGCTGCCTGTCCTCTGGTGCACAGTGAATGGTGAGGGGTCCTAAAGGTGAGGCGGGGAGGGAAGAAGGGGGGAGGGAGTGCTCCCCACGACTACAACAGAGCTAGAGGCTTTATTTACATAGAGACCTGTGTGCGTTGAAGCGGTGTGTTCAAGGAGGCCGAGAAAACTGCAGCGTAGGAAAGGAATGTGGAGGGAGCACATGCTAAATAGAAAATCTGGTATTGGGGGTACGGAAGGGGGTGGGAAACAGCTTTTGTGGGAGTAGAATGAAGAGTTGAATAATGTGTAAGAGTGTTAAGGGCACAGACAAAGTAAATAGCGAAATGCCAGGATCGAACCATCCTTGACCTTCTGCGGCAGGGATCTGCCATGGAGGGGCCACCCCAAACTGTCAAAGATAGAAGCTCTCAACTCTGGGAACGGTAAGGCCGGAATGTCAGAAGTCGAGGGACTGCGGCATTATTAACTCAGCTCACGTGACCTGCAACATCTCATGCACAAGGAGGCTGTGGAGTTCACACCTCTGGAGGTCCGCTCCCTGGGGTCACCCTGGGTTCCCCCACTTAGTAATTGCATGACTTGGCTTGAACTCCTCTGTGGCTTCTGGCTTGTCTGTACCTCAGTTTCCTCTTCTGTTAAATGGAAGTAATAATAAATGTCTCGCGTGGTTGGTTATGAGAACTAAATGATGTGTTTATGGTGTTTCAATCCATGTCTGTCTGACTGTTGTGTATTAAGTTACTCAGTTACCTTTAAGTGCTTGAGAATGAGCTTTGATCTCGAGAGTAAATAAACAGGTAAAATGCGGCGAGAGACCCAGACTAACCCGTGAAGGTGGGACGAGGAGGCGGGGGGAGGGAGGAGGCTCGCTCCCCATGAACACGGCAGAGTTGAGCACTTTGCATGGAGACCTGAGATCAAACAGCCAAGTAAAGGGTGGCAGACGGAGGGAGCCGCCTCATTGTCGCAGGGGGAAACTACAGATAAGCCAAGGCAGGCAGTCCGGAATGATCCATGTGGTGACAGATTGGAGTTGGGGACAACGCAGGCGCTCTCGTTCAGCTCGCTGTAGACACAGGTGGCCACAGACAGAGGCATTCATAGATGTGTGTGTTTTCGTGGGTTGGTAAAATTCAACAAGACAAGGAAGGTATGGGCCTGGGGCCGCGGCTGCACTGAAGGGAGCTGTGGGTTAGCAAAGACAGAAGGACTCCTCCAGGTGGAGCAGGTGTCGTCGGAAAGTGAAGGATGGCTGCTCCAGGTGACTGTGCGGGTCTTCGGGGGACTCCAGGTAGTTTGATCTGGAAGGGGATCCAGAAAGGTGGGGGAGGCTGACCTAAAACCTGGGGGGTGGGTCCTCATGAGCTGACCTGAACCAGAACTTTGTCCCCCAGGTGACCCCAGCGTGTCCGTGATCACTGCCTTTCAGAGAGGGTGGTGGCAGCAGCAAGGGTGGGGCGCAGCTGGGGCAGGCGGAGCGGGTGACAGGCGGTAAGGAGGGCCTGGCACCGGCCAGCCACGGTTGGGCCCAGCTGTGGGGGAGACTTCAGAGAGAAACTCGGTCAGATCTAGGGACCGCCAGGCCGTCGTAGGTGAGGTATCTGGGATCCCTGCCAGGTTTCTAGTGCAAGCCAGTGGTGAATGGTTTGGGGAGCTGGGCGGACGGTTTTGGGAGAAGATAGTAAAAATCTTGGACGTGTTGAGATGGAGAACTCACGAGACACAAAGATGTCTAGAAGGAAGTTGGCCAGATGGCCCTGGAGCTGAGAACAGGAGAATAGATTTAGGGGAAACTGTAGGCATTTGTTTGAGCACCTACTATGTGCCAGGCACTAGGGCTACAGCAATGAGGAAAACCATGTTGTGGAGGGAGGGGGTGGTAAGGAGAATGGAGCAGCAAAAGGGGTGAGAGGGACGGGGCGGGGAGGATGGCAGCTTTCCTCCACCCAGTTGGAAGGTCGCTTTCAGAAGGGGTTTCCACACTTCTGGATTTCATTGGTGAGGAACGGGGCCAGCAAGGAGGGCACCTGCACAGGCGTGGTCCTGGCCGATGGGGCAGCAGGTGCAAATGTCTTGAGGTGAGAGAGGGCTGGCCAAGGTTCAGGCAGTGACGAAGACTCAGGGCAGAGAGGGAGAAGGGACAGGAAGGAGATTTTTAGGCTAGAAGTGTCCTGAGTGGATCTGCAATTTGGAGTCATTCCAGCTTTCCGGGAGAAGATTAGACCCTTTCCCAATGATCTCCAAGTGGGTTCAAGCCCCAGGTCTGCCTGGTGCACACAGGGAGACGGTGGCAGGTGGGGGGTGGGACTCTACCAAACAAGGGGCACAGGGGCCACCAAAGAAGACCCAGCTACAGCTCTGCCATTTTCCGGGGCCAGAAAAAGAAGCGTCCATCGGACTTGATGACGCAGCACCCTCAGGAGAGCGCATCTGAGTGACGTAAGGGTGGAAGGGACTGCTAGGGTGACAGCAGAGAGAACGCTAGAGCCTACACTTGTCTTTATTTCTCCCTCCCTCCCCAATTCCCTGTTGAGTGTGTGTTTTGTCACTTATAAACAACAAATGTGCATATACTGGAGACTTTTGTTCAAAATGTTATTACTGATAGATGATGTAATGGCAAAGGTTTGGAGACCAGAGCAGCCAAGTTGACTACAAGGTAAGCGAGGTCGAAGGAGAAATGACACTCTGGGAGAATTGAAAAATGTCAGGACTTGAGAAGTCCCTTGGATGCTGATCAAGGTCAATGAAGGTCAGGGCAGTTAGCCTGTGAGGGAGATGGAGAAGAGGAGGAGCTACAGGCCCCAGTTGTTCACCACTGTATCCATGGTGCAGAACGGACGAGTCTTGGTGGACTGGTTGGAAATGGCGAAGGCAGAGTGGAGTGAGGCTGAGCTATAGGCACGGGCGTGACTGGGGAGGTGCTGCCGGCCCCTCGGCCACACGGTGTCCCCCCGGGGGCAGGCGGCTGGAAGGCAGCGTTCACGAGTGGTTCCCACACTTCTGGATTTCACTGACCCAAACTGGGCCATCTAACATTGGGCTGCCTACTTTTCATTTTGCAAGCAAAAGCACTAAAAAATGAATAAATCAATAACTCTCAACCACCATCATAATGAGAAAGAGATAATTTTCAAAAGGGCATTTTGCTATATGGGAAGAATGCAACCACGGAATACGTTTCCGTCCTTTAAGTGAATAGATTTCACTGACGGCATTGCCCTCTCTCCTGCTGCCACTTAACCATGGGAGCGGCCCAGCTTTGGGGACAGGAAGGCGGCAACACTGGCTGTTTTCGTCACGGGAGGGCGTGTGGGATGGAGTCTGAAGTCCCACACAGGCACGTGAATGAGGCAGAGTCTTGTCATCTGCAATCAGCTCCCTCGAGGGCTGGGTGCTCAGTCCCTGGAGAAAGAATGAGGAGGCAGGCGGATATCACCCTGACACCCTGGTTGGCACACGTTTCTTCGTAAAAACATGGGCAAGTTGGTGCTCTTACCCACGGACATGTGCTGTTCTTTCCGTCCTGTGATTCCTGGCCACCGCTCAAGGGCTCGTCGGAAGCTGCTCCTGGCACCCAACGTCTGGCTCAGTGCCGGGACGCAGCTTCTTCTGTCTTCTGGCTTCTTCCAGTCCAGCCAGCAAGTGAAAACCACACGCAGAAGAGGAACCACGGGACAGGGAGAACTGACCACACGGAAGTCCACTGTGTCCAGCTTTGCATCTGCCATGCACTGTCTTTGCCAGCTGAGCAGCTGAGCAGTGTCTTACAGGGAGCTGGGCCCTCGTTACTAATGCTGAATGAATGAATGTGCACTGAATGGCCTTCCAGGAAAAGGCAAGCAAACCGACTGTGAGCCGAGGCTTCAGGAACGATGAGGCTTGTACAGAAACGGAAGCTGGAGTGTCTTGGAGGGTAGCAGAGGAGGGAACACCATAACTCAAGGACATTCATTCATTCAACCAATATTTTTGAGCACCTACTATGTGCCAGGCAGTGGATATAATGGATCTAACAGCCAAGAACAAGTAAACAAACACTTAAGGTCATCTCAGACAGCACTCGGGGTAAAGTGTGAGAGACTGTCAGGTGAGGGCTGGTTTACTTTAGAAAGGATGGTCGTGGGGAGGATGTGTTTGCGAGCCCACCCAGGGGAAGGCCCTGGGGGTGGGAAAGACCAAAGAAAGGCGCTGGCCACCCCAGTCTGGTCAGTAACAGAGTTTAAAGCTTCTTTCTGATATTTTTTTTAATATTCACCCGAGGATATGTTTATTGGTTTTATTATTTTTTGAGTTGTATTTATTTTTTAGAGAAAGGGAAAGGGAGGGAGAAAGAGAGATGATGAGAGAGGCATCTGATAGATGTTTCTCTCACACAGAGATCTCTCTGTGTGAGATGTCTCTCGCACCCCCAACTGGGGGCCCAGCCCACAACCCAGGCATGTGCCCTGACTGGGAACTGAACCTGCGACCTTTTGGTTCACAGGCTGGCACTCAATCCACTGAGCCACGCCAACCAAAGGCTGTTTATTGATTTCAGAGAGACAGGGAGAAAGAGAGAGAGAGAGAGAGAGAGAGAGAGAAACATCAATCAGTTGCCTCCCATATGCACCCTGACCAGGGATTGAACCTGTGACCCAGGTGTGTGCCCTGACTGGGAATCAAACCCACAACATTTTGGTGTACAGTACAGTGTTCCAACCAACCGAGCCACCCAACCAGGATCAATTAATAGAGTTCATTAAGGGGAAGTTACATATGAGGCATGTCTTGGGTGGCTGCGACATGAAATGGCTCCCCAGGCTGCTTGGCTGATGCCAAAAAGTTACCTAGAGTAAAGGGGGCGGTGAGTAGACACAGGCGCTAACTATTACGTGAGTGCTACCAGGTACGGGAAATTACATGTGTGACCAGGTAAGACCACAGCCTGTACCAGGACCCAGCGCACAGCCGGAGGCACAGGAAGGGTGCTGGCTTATGCTGGAATGATCATCAGTGACGACCAGGCTCTCAGGGGCAAGTGTGGTGGTGAGCAGTCTCCCCGTTCTGGGCCAGGCCCGCTCGTGGGTCCAGCAGCAGTCCCATCACGGAACAGTCCCTCCTTCACAGAGGACCTCCCCAAGGGGGTGACGTTTCAGCTGGGACCTGGGGGAGGACGTTTCAAGCAGAAGGAATAGTAGGAAGGAGCTTGGTTTTGTCATCCACTTGACTTTGTTACTGTGGTCGACTCAGAGAGGCAGGGGAGCCATCCAGAGTTAGTTACCGCTGTCCGACCGTAAGCAATGGGACCAGCCAGACAGGAGGCACGCCAAAGGAATGTAGAATTCCGCACGCTGGTAAAGCCGACAGGCCTGGTGGACTAGCACTCAAGAGTCTTCGGGGCAAGCTGAAAGGTGATTGTGGTCCCCCCTCAGTGTGCCCACGTCCTGATCCCCAGACCCGTGGTGACTGTGTTATGTCATGTGGCAAAGGGGAATTGAAATTGCAGGTGGCATTGAGGTTGCTGATCAGCTGACTCTGAGATGGGAGATTATTGTGGATTATTCAACATGATCCAATGTAGCCACGTTGAAGAGGGAGACCCGGGAAGACAGCCGCACAAGAAAGACTCAGTCTCCCGTTGTGGCTTTGAAGAGGGAGGAAGGGGCCACGAGCCAGGGAATGCAGGGGCCTCTGGCAGCTGGAAAAGGCCAGGAAATGGATTCTCCCTGGAGCCTCCAGGGAGGCATCCAGCTGTGTGGACACCTCGATTTTAGCCGCAGGAGACCCGTGTCACAGTTATGACCTCCGAAACTGAAAGGTAATAAATGTGCTGTTTTAAGCCACTAAGTGGGTGGTAATTTTACAGCAGCCATAGGAAGCTCATACAAACCTTGGTACTGGGAGCGGGAGAAACTGTAGCAAATACCTAGAAATATGGCAATGGCTTTGGCACTGGGCAATGGGAAGGGGCTGGAAGAAATTCAAGGAGCAGGATAGAAAAAGCCTTGATTTCCTTGAATAGTCTGTTAGCAGAGACCTGAATGTTAATACCTCACTGTTCACTGGGTGGCCAGGCTGTGCCACCAAGGCTAAGAGGCCGGTAAGTGCCACCGAGGGGAGAGACCTGTGTATGAGTGCAGGTCCCCAAGAACGGGCTCTAGTGATGCAGCCTCTACTTACAGCAAGAGAGCAGAGAGCCTGTGCACCAGATCCAGCCCCTCGCAGCATGTCCATCCCCCTACAGTGCACCATGATGGGCAGTGCGGCTGCACACCCCTCTGCCTGCTGTCATGGGAGGGCCCTGACTCTCCCCACGGGGTGTGAAAACCAGAGAGCTGGGGGCAGGCCGCAGGCGCTTTCAGCAGAGCCCAGGAGCACATGCTCAGCCTGAAAGAAGGAAACAGGGCCCCTCACAAGGCGATGAGCTGAGCACAGCCCCTCCGGGCTCATTATGGCTTGGTCAGAAGTGTCCCAGCCCAGGGCGGGTGCTTCCGCAACAGAGCTAGCGACACAAGCCTTTCCTAACAGTTAACGACCCTGCCAGCCAGGCCTCAGTGGAGAAAACACTTGGCACCTCAGAGCAGCGATTTTCACCCCGTGGGCCGCCAGCGTTCTCAGTCGGGGCCCTGGCCTCTCTTCCCCTCAGATTGTGCAACTAAAAGTGACAACAGCCAACACAACAGCAGCCGTGTGGTGTGAGTGAATCAAAATTATACCTTTTTTTTTGGTCAGGTTGGCAAAAAATATTTTTTGTGCCACAGAATTTTAGTAATTAGTTTATGTGTGCCACGAGATGAAAGCGGTTGAAAATGGACGCCCTACAGAATATACGTAAATTCTGACGAGCAGACCATTAGGAGAAATAAGGACCTCGCGTTCTTCTATCCCGTGGGGCACCCTCATGCCACTGTCCCCAGGCCCACACATTTTTTTACGCAGCCACCCGAGTGTCTTTGCTTTGGTGACGTAACGCTCATAACATGTTGCCACATTCTTACGTAACTTTCATAATTACCCTTTGAAACAGCAGCCGGTCGGAATGGATTCCGTGGTTCCTACTTCATTTTGTCTTCGTAGAGATAATTCTGCAATGGACAGCTTTGTTCAAGATTTTACCGACTTCCTTAACACCGTGGTGTAGTTAGAAATAATGAAGTTGTATTTCTTTAAAAGTATTTTGTTTGCTCTTCCGCCTAAATGAACAATTAGTCCATATTTGTAAGAGGAAACGCAAACAACTCACACACGAGGAGCACACGGGAGATCCAGGCGGTCGGGCCCTGCTAGGTGCTGGTGGGACCGCTCATTCCTAAGGACGGACGCAGGTCGCGCAGTGGGGCAGCTTCCGGTTTGGGGCTCGGTGGAGGCAGGGACAGAATCCATGCTGCGTGTCAGACGTGTCTTATCTCCACATCCAAGGAAAATGTGCTCCTGGGGAAGTTGCAGGGTCCGGAGGCCAAAAGGCAATAAAGTCACATAGGCCCCGGGGAGAAACAGCTGGCGCGGTGCAGACCCAGGCGTCGCTTGGGAGGCAGAGTGCACCTGTTTCTCACCTGCGCAGGATGGAGATGCCCAGCCCACCCAGGAAGGGGGTAAGCGCCAAGTCTAGGAAACCCCACCAGAACGGGGGAACCTGTTGGGGGGGAAGGAGAAGGCCTCTGAAATGCTTGTGGCAAAGCAAGGACTGCACTGCCCTGCCTTTCCTGGGGTCGCCAGCCCTGGGAGGTCAGCGTGGGGACAGCCGCTTCCTCAGACACCCCAGCCCAGACACAAGAGAGGGAGGTTGAATCTGGCTCTAAAGAAGCGCGGGAGACTGGGTAACGTTGGAGATGCCACCCTTCTCAGGTGAGGCACCGGGGAACACCACCTGGCCACATCCCACTCTTTGGAATTCAGTTACACTTGGACTTGATATGCCAAGGCTGGCGGTTTATGGGTGTGAGGGAAAACCCTCTAAGGCAAACTGAACTAAAAACTGTAACAACTCAGCATTCACGTGTGGAAGACACACCAGCGGTAGGGAGTCGGTTATTTGTTAAGGGGGACCAGGAGGACCTCTTCTGGACACTGGGTGAACAGGGAATTTGCTGTGTGCTGTGCGCTTGAAGGAGGAAAACATTCAGTATGTGGTAATTATGCCAAAATCCAGGCTTTTTGGTAATCCAGACTGTGCTGTTCTCAGCTACACCAAGAATGGCTGGACTGTTCTAGAAGCCCAGCCCAGCCTCCTTGCCTGGACCCACAGTCGGTCACAGAACTTGGGGCCGCAGAGGTGGTCTCATCACCACCCTCGTTTGGCAGATGAGGACCCTGGGCTGGGGTGGCCCTGGCCTTGTTCCAGAGGGGTCTCTCTCCACAGCCTGGAGCCTCCCTGCAGCTGATTCAGCTCCTGATGTTCAGGAAGGGCCGGGGGTGGGGCCTTGAGGCAGCTCAGGTGTGGGGTCTGGTGACCGCTGTACAACCCACTGGCAGGGATCGTCTTTAGCCCCTTCCCCGTCTTCTGGCCCCAGAGCTTCCCAGGTTGACTGCCTGCACCTGTTTTTCAGATACTTTCTCATAAGATCCTGAATTTTGGTTGAAAAGGAGCTTAGCTAGCTGTTTCTTAATCCCTGTCTCCAGTAGGAATCCCTTGTTCAACTATGCCACCATTATCAGGCCTCTGCTTGCATGCCTTCGTTGACGGGCAGCTCACCATCTCCCAAGCCAGAACCACACCGCCTGGCTTGGCACCCTGGCCCTGCACTTTGGTAAGTTACTTCTCTGTCTCACTTTCCCTCCTGAAGAATGGGAATAATGGTCGTATTTGTGTCTGTAGGATTGTTGAGGGGGTTACACGTGTCGGTGTGTGTGGGGCAGACACCCTTTGGTGTGCTCTGGCTGACTCAGTGTCCCCATCTGCCCACCCTCCCTTCCTCTGAAGGCATTTCTGAGCCTAGGCCGAGCCGGAAGAGCTGGGGAGTGGCCGCCCCCGCCACCCGCTGCTCTGGCTGTCGGAGCTGGTGTGCAGGTGCCCAGGCCCCTTGGCCCTCACTTGGGCTCAGTCTGAGTGTGTTCTACATATTTCCTCGCCAGTCCTGGGGATAAAGCCGCAGGCGCCTGTAGGTAGCTGGCTCTGTAACGCCCCCTGGGTTAGCTGCTTTCTCCCCCTGCCCTCTGCTCCCCCTACCCCGGACCTGTGTCATCTTCCACTTTCCAAGTGAACCTCGGGGCCTAGAGTCCTTGCCTTGGTCTCTGCTCCCAGGAACCCACTCGGGGGCTGCCTGCGAGGCGCTTCGCACACTAGTGGCCTGGCATACAGTCTGTTCAGGGCTCACGGTGGCTGTCGTGGCCGGCTGGTCAGATAAAATGCTCTTCCAGCTTGAGTCCCAAACCTTCCTCCCCTGGACCTCTTGGCGCTGCCTCCACCCCATCCCGTGTCCTGTCCTAGACGCCTTCCCACACTGCCATTGGGTGGGCCCAGACCTCACACTCCCCGCGACGTTCGGTTTGTTGTGTTTTCTCTGTCCAGAGAGGTTCTGACTTCTCAGCCACCTTCTGTCCCCAGAGACTGACCCTGGGGTGCACCCTTGTTGCAGGAGGGGACCCCCACTGATGAGAAACGTGTTTGACCTCATTTCTATCATCCTGATGGGAGTTCAGCAAGGAGAAGACGTCTGAGCTGAAACCTCTCTGGGGTGCTGCTGGCTGTGGGGGCGCTGCTGGCTGTGGGGGCGCTGCTGGCTGTGGGGGTGCTGCTGGCTGTGGGGGCGCTGCTGGCTGTGGGGGCACCGCTGGCTGTTGGGGCGCTGCTGGCTGTCGGGGCCCAGGTTCCCTGGCTTTGTTTCTGAGGGAACAGGTCGGGAGCCGCAGTGGACAGGGCAGGGCCTGTCCTGTCCCGTTGGGTTTCCTGCTTTGCTTCCCTGTGAGGGGGCAGACAGTGGCCAATCTGAGGGTCCCAGGCTATGCTCCTGGCTCCAGTTTCCACCTGCGATGGCCCCCCCTCGTTCTCACGTCCAGAAAGGCCCCGTCTCCTCAGACGCTCAGACCTGTCTCCATTAAGAGTCTTTAAAAAAAAAACTTATTTGTCCTGTTTCTTTCTCCTCCCTGTCTTTGCTAAAAAAGTCATGTTTTTGTATAATGCCTTTATTTCACATACAAAAATTGTAAGTATCATCTAATATTCCTGCCATATTTCAAATATCTACCACGGCCCCCCAAATATTGTTGCATTTGCTATTTCCAGGCACCAGCAGGTGCCAGCGAGTTTTCAGTCTAGTTTTTTGTTTAGTTCCTCTCACCCCATCAGTTTTTAAAATGTGTTTTTGTAACACACAGGTGATGTGAATTCCAGCCCTGAGTCCAGGGACAGGCCACAGGCCCAGCTGCTCCCGGTGCCCTGGGTCGGGCACCTGCTTTTCTCCTTTTCCTGGGCGCCATCTTCCCTGCTCTCCCTCTGGCTGGAGGCTTTCCCTCCAGGGTCCCACCCTAACTAGGGGCCTGGACTCTCTGCAGATATTTATGTGTTTGTGCCTTTTAATTCACACCAAGATTCAAATGACTGGCAAGGACATAATCCTCGACCTTGCCCTGGGGTGTTTCAGTTTTCAAAGAGAAGCTCGTGAAGCAGAAAGATGGTGAGTCTCTGTCGGGAGCCCTGGGAGTCCCCCTGAGACGGGGAGTGGAGTGGAGGATTCCTGGCCTCAGACAGCGGCCCTGGGCCCCAGGCCTCACTTTGCTCCTTGTGCCCGCCACACCTGGAGCAGCTCTTGTAACTCCCTGCACCCGGTTCCGCGTGCTGGAATGTGCGTCGCGTGGGGGCCCTGACTGTCTCACGGGTGGGGGTTCCAGGTCCCAAAGGATGAAGTGGAGCTCACCAGGTGCAGAGGGGGTGACAGTGAGCAGCTCATGACACCCCCATTCTTGCATGTGGGGAGTGGGGCACTGCCTCAGGGCTCCCTCCATGGACGCGGGGTCTTCTTGTTCTTGACAGGCCAGCAGTCCCTTCCAGTACCTTTGATCCAGGGCCTCGTGATGGCTGTTTAGCCGCCTCACCTGCCCCTCAGAAGGCTGTGCATGGGCAGGCTTTTCTCACATCCCCACTGAGACAGGGTCCCCCTCTTGCGAAGCCCACTGTAGTGGTCCGGGACTCGCTCACTCCCTCAGCCCCCACCCTCGGGGGCCCACCATGCTGTCAGGAGTGGGGTCAAGGCAACTCTCGAGCAGGCCGACGGGGCATGTGGAAGATGCTGGGGTCCCAACACCCCACTGCTCAGCCCAAGGGTCTTCCTTCGCAGAGCGGAGGCTCTGGGCTGCCTCCTGGGAAATGCACCTGATCATGCCTCTTGCTGACTTGTCCCCTAGGCCAGTACCCAGGAACAGGTGGGCAGAGCACAGGATTTGGAGTTCAGTGTCCACGTCCCCACCCAGAGGCTGGGGGTCGGAGTGCACCTCTGGCCCGTTTCCTCAGCTGTAACCGGGCGCTGACGACACCGGATCCCCCAGCCTCTCTGGTTGCTTCTGCGGCTCAGACAAAATAAAAGGTGTGCTGTGTCTTATTCAGAGATTGTGTTTGTGAAGAGCAGAAAATCAACAAAACCTGCTCAATCGAGGCCAGTGAGGATTTTTCTGGGAGCCCCAGGCAGCGGTCACCACCCCTTATCACCTGTCTCCTTGGCCCCACAGACCCCCCCATCTGAGGCCCGAGTCCTCTCTGCTTCTCTCCAGCACCTGCCTCCTTCCTTCTGAACAGCAGTGTTCCGGAGGAACTTGGTATCCGCTCCCCGAACGTCCACTGTGTGAGGTTCAGGGCTGCCAGGGCCGGTCCTGGTCCCTCTGCACTCAGATGTCCACTGGGCTCTCAGGGGGGCGCATGAATGGCCAGCATATCCATTCAGCTGGGTGGGGGGGGGGTTCAGGCCCCTGGTAACAAGAGGGTGGATAGGAAGGGGTAGGATTTATCACCCAAGTGTAATGGTGCTTTGAATTTCCAAAAGCAGGACTTGGAGGCCAGAGGGACCATAGCCCAGTGCAGTCCCAGACTTACTGTCTGAGAAAGACGAGTCCAGGAACACACACTGTGCTCTTTGTCCCTGATCTGCCTATAACTGGTCGTGAGACCTTTATAGGTCCCCCTGTGTACCTCAGTTGACCAATGTGAAAAATAGGAGGGGGGATGGGATGGATCTATAGTCCACTCAGCACCGGCCCCGCCATCCTCACAGTGGCCACTGGAGGGCAGCACCTTCCCTACAAACGCGGTGGGCAGCTAGCCCTCTGCCCCATCCTGGGGAAAACCTGGGCTTTAGTTAGGTTTTCACAAAAGGACACCAACGCCTTCAGGGACATTTCTGGCACGGGTGAGAGGAGCACCCACTGAGAGCCCCACGGAACAGCTGATGGGTGTCTCTGAGGGACATTATGTTTCTCAAACCTTTTCTAAAGTGTTGGAACATAGAAACTCCAGCCTGCGAAGGGGTCTTCCCAGCTCTGCTCCCAGGGCTGCCCGGGTCCCAGGCCAGGTGGCTTTCATCCTGCTGACACCGTGCATCTGCTCTTCCGGCTGTTTAAAGAAAAGATTCTTTCTGTTTTCACTGAGGACGTGCCCCTCCTCCACCTCTGCATCTCCTGGGAGGAAACTTCTGGAAACTTCTAATTGACTTCAGCCATTCAGTTAAAAAAGTGTTCACAATGACAATGTGAAGGAAATTAATATTAGCCCCAGATTAATACCACCAAAAATCTTTTAATTATTTTTCTTGAGTTTTTTTTTCTTTTAGTTTTTGAACTAAATTCATCCAAATTCCTACTTCACTTTGTGTTTTTCTTTTTTTTTAATGTTTTATTTATTTTTAGAGAGAGAGGAAAGGAGGTAGAGAGAGCTGGAGAGAAACATCAACATGTGAGAGACATCAATAGGTTGCCTCTCACACGCCCCCAACTGGGGACCCGGCCTGCAACCCAGGCACATGGCCTCACTGGGAATCGAACCAGCAACCTTTTGGTTCAAAGGCGCTCAATCCACTGAGCCGCACCAGTCAGGTCAAAAGCTCTAATATTTTATTTATTTATTTGGGAAGGGAGGGGGAGAGAGAGAACATCCATGTGAGAAAGAAGCATCAATCGGTTGCCTATCGTAGGCACCCTGATAGGTGCCCTGACCAGGAACCGAAGTGACGAATGTTCACTTTGCAGGACAACGCCCACTCACCTGAGCCACACTGGTCAGGGTGAAATTTCTAACATTTCAATAGAACGTTCTTTACCCTCCAGTATTGCAGGTTGGACACATCTCTGGGTGCCTGTCTCCATCGTCCTGAGACGGGGACTCACTCCCTTTCACATCCTCTATCTCCAGGTCTCCAGTGGGGAGCAGGCCCAAGGCCTCTGCCCCCCCAGGACCCCTTGGACCGAGATAGGCCAGTAAGTGGTAGAACCAGCACCTGAACCTGGGTCTAGTGACAAGGCCAGACCCACTCTGCTCCGCCTGTCCCAGGAGCCCGTCCTTGCTCCTCTCTTACTCACGGGGCCTGATCTCCACTCCAACCTCCCCACCCCCCTCAACTTCCCAAGTACAGATCTCTTTCCTTTTTACTTTGTAATCCTCACCCAAGGACATGTTTACTGATTTTAGAGAGACGGGGAGAGAAAGAGAAATCTCCACCATGTGAGAGTGCAACATCAATCAGTTGCCTCCTGCACACACCCCGACTGGGGATTGAACTCGCAACCCCGGCACGTGCCCTGAGCAGGGATTGAACCAACAGTGTTACAGTGTACAGGACGATGCTCCAACCAGCTGAGCCACCCAGCCAGGGTTCTTTCCTTTTTCTTAATCTTGGTCCTGGCGATCCCTCCCAGCTTGATCTCTGTCCCATCACCAGGGACCCTCGGGGTAGGACGAGGAAGAGATATTTGAAATACTACAAAGGAAGAGAAAAGACACGTTTCCAAAAGACCGATTTCCAAAGTTATTTATTCCATCCAATGACATGATTACACATCTAATGCCATGGGGAAGTTTGAAGTTCGGGCTGGCTGATAATTTAGAAAGATCAACGTGCATGATTTCACAGGAGGATGGGTGGCCCTTCGGACGTCTGCTCCAGTCAGTTTCCATTCTTGGCGTCTAACTCAAATCCCTTCTCATGCATTTTAACTGGCTCGCTTCCTTTCCTGACTGCTGGTTTCCACTGTTTTAATCAGAAATTCAGCAGGTGCCTCAGGGGGAGTGGCATGATCCAGCAAACAGCCCCAGGAGCCAGGGCAGGGCGCAGACTCGGGGGAGGCCACTCTTCCTGCGCCAGCTTGCCCTGCCGCTCAGTAATAATTGCTCTTTTTCTACCTTTTCTTCTTTTCCAAATATCTTCTCAAGTACTCAAGGTTACTGTCGATCTTGTGTAGGTAAAACAGGAGCTCAGAGTCTAGAAAATGTTCCATAAAAAGAAGGGTTCATAGGAAGAGGTCACAACATTGGAGGTCCTCCCAACAACAGAGCGTGGGATGCCCACCCCACCATCGCCAGGCGGCAAAAGCACGTGAGGTGTGGCACACGGGAAACCACGCAGCCTGTGCCTGTTGCAAGATAGTGTATGATTTTATTTGGGAAACCGGGGGAACGTGGGCAGATTAGAACAAGGAGGCAGATTGAATCTAAGTTCCCTTTGGCTAGTTACTGTTAATATCGTATATAGTACAATATGGGGAAATGTCTAAATTGAATTTATGGGAGTGACACTAGTTAATAAGATTATAGGTTTCAGGGGTACAATTCTATAATATAACATCTGTATATTGTGTTAGGCATTTATCACCCCAAGTCAAGTCTCCTTCTATCGCCATTTATCCCCACTTTCCCTCTGGTGATCACCAATTTGGGGAAATTATAATTACAGCTGGTATCATTTTTTTTCTTAGCATTGCACTGGAAGAGCAAATTGATACAAAGGGAAAACATTGAATGAACCAGGAAAGATGCAGGAAGAAAAGCGCAGTGGGCCTTTGTTTTGGGGGGTTATGCATGGAGATTTAAACACCTTGAAAGAGAGAGATCTATATAAAGGTGAGGAAATAGTGACTGGAGACCAATTCCATCATGTTAGAGAATGTAGAGGTGTATGGAGTGGTAAATAGAAATAGATTGCAAAGATAGAAGCAAACAAAAAAAAAGATGGGAGAATTTCAGAATATTTACGTTCTTACAACCACAGAAATGAGGTGAGCCAAGGACATAGTTGGAACCTGACGCCGTGGGTTAGCGACTCCAGGGGACATCGGACTGCCTACACCTGCAGCCAGTGCCCAGGTGCCAGGGCTTGACCCCCAAGAAACCGTGGTTAAGCCTACCTTGAGGGAATGTGTAGGAGGGCTTGTAATGGGCTTGGGCTATAGACTGAGATAAAGGGGTGTGGGAAATCATTTGAGTCGGGTTAAATAAGGTTAACATGAGACTACACTATTGAGGGCGTGTCTGGGTGTTGCTGACCTCCTGCTTCTCCTACTATCTTTGGCCAGGCCTGGGTGGGCAGTGAATCACACAGTCAGTCATCCACCCTCGTTGCCTCCTCTCTCCTACTCACTAGCATCACTGCCTGGACTGGGAAAATGAGTCATCCCCTCTGCCAAGCCCTGTACAGATTGGTCTGCAGGAGCCTCCTCCTGCTGAGATGACCCTCCTCCCCTTTCTGTTGCCCGGAGAGACAGGTCCACCAGAGAGGGAAGAAAACAGGAGTCGAGCAATTGCAAAAAGTAAACGAGATGATCTTACCAGGATTAGGGTAATACAGGAAGCTGGCTTCTACCGTTCTGTTGTTCAGGGCCTGGGTCCTGCGGTAATTGTTCCGGATGACCTCGTTCTGGTGGTCCAGTAAGGAGTTCTCGAGCTTCACAATCTGTTGGCAACACGAAGTGAGTTACAAGAGGAAGAGACACTGGGTGTTTAAAAGGGTTTAGTTAGAAATGGAACTAGATCTTGGCTTATAAAGCAGCTGGGACATCTCAAGACCAGAGGAGGTTCTTGGATAAGACATGTCAGGTATGGAATACCCACTCATTTATTCTTCAAAAAATCTCTTTTCATCTTTTTTTTACAAGTATTTGGTCAATAGTAGAAAGGGAAGAAAGAAGTGAACAGACATATCAAGTAGCAAGCTCAATTTTTATTTTTCTAAAATAATCTGTTTTGTCAATGTCTATTGAAAGGCGTTTTGCTGCATGTGTAATTCTAGATCCGCTACTCGTTTCTCTTGGTGCTTTAAAAATACGATTCACTGCTTTCTGACATTCACTGCTGCTGTGCCGAATCAGCTCTCAGATTATCATTGAAAGATCATCTGTTCTTCTCTCTGGCTGATTTTTAAACTTTGTCTTTGATGTTTTGTTTTGGTTTGTTTTTTTGTGGTCTCACTGTGGGATGTTTAATGTGTGTGTTTTTTAAAAATTTACATCGACTCATTGGGCTTACTGAATATATGACTTGGTGTCTTTCAACTATTCAGAAAATTTGTCAGCCAATATTTCTCAAATTGTACCTTTT
The DNA here is from genome assembly GCF_022682495.2 of Desmodus rotundus. Classification (NCBI taxonomy): domain Eukaryota; kingdom Metazoa; phylum Chordata; class Mammalia; order Chiroptera; family Phyllostomidae; genus Desmodus; species Desmodus rotundus. The sequence goes on along the minus strand of NC_071389.1, from coordinate 4,801,502 downwards.
CTCTATGCTACCTCACTTCTCCTAGAACTTCAACCAAATATTTGTTAGAGCTCTCCACTATATTCTCTGGGTATTTTACTTCTTTTTCATATTTTCATCTCTTTTTCTCTTTGTGCTTCATTTTAGATAATTTTCTCAGCCTTGTCTTCCAGTTTACTAATTCTTTCTTGCACTGTGTCTAAGATGCTATTAAAGCCATTCATTGCATTGTTAAGTTACTGTCTTTTAATGTCTAGAAATTCTGTTTGTTTTTTTTTAATCTACTAGGTCATTTTTGTACCTTTTTGTTCTTCACTCATATATTAAATATACTACATATGTTTATACATACTATGCACTTTTACACACATAAACATTATTACTTTATATTAATTGTTTGATCATTTTATTATCTGAAATCTTTGTAGGCCTGTTTCTGTTGATGTTCAGTCGTAGTGTCTTTTTGCTTGTGCACTTTGTGACTTTTTAAAATTAAGCTCATTTCAAGTAACTTTGTGGAAATTCTTCGGTATGTGGATTGAATGTGCACTTTTTCTGAGATAATTTGCATTTGCTTCTCTTATGTATCTGGGGCACTTCCAACCTGGTTGGCAACATTTGTGTGTGGGGGTATCCTTGTATATGGGTCTTCCCACCTTTTCCTGGGGCAGGGAAGTGAGAAGTTTAAGAAAAAGAAATCTTTTTTCCTGAGGAAGGATATCACCCAGAAGGACATGTCAGCTTTGCTTTGCAAGCTCAGCACATCTGTCCTTTGTAACTCAACAAACATTTCGTGCCTGTGCTGGACTGGAGGGCGAAGGCCCAGGCATTTCGGCATGGCACAGACCGAAACGCGAGCTGTCCTTCCTGCATGAAGCCGCTGACGCGGTTAGGGGTGCTGTGCTGCCAGGGCCTCTGAGAGCACGCTCATAGCTGTTCCCCTCCCTGCGTAACAACTCCTCTGACCTGGATCTGGCTCTGCGCTTTCGCTGTATCAACTATGGTGCCTCGGACCCAGAGATGCCTGCCTGCCCACCTCTGCCACAGCACTAATAAGATCACCATGGCGACAAGTGAGGCTCCGCAGCCCTGTCCATAGAAGTCATCCTGGGTACCCAGGTGTTGGCATTAGGTGGGATTGTGGGGGGCCTCTCGTTAACCAGATGGTCAAAAGGGGAGGCTTGGGGGAAGTGATGCCATGCATTACCTGTGCCATGGAGAAAGGGACCGTGTCCGCCAGCAGGAACCACTGGACGTTCTCAGTACAGGGAGGAGTGGTGAGTGAGCCCTGGTAGCTGTAGTAGCGGTGGAGGTTTTTGGGCAGCATGTCCTGAATGTCAAGGCCACTCAGAACTGTTCTTTGTTCTGTCAGAGGGGGCAACAGATAAAAAGGTGTTAGAGACTAGAGCTGCCCCTCGGGAAGCCAGCTCAGCTCACCACATTCACATCTCCTGATTTAAGCAGAAGAACACAGAAGCTGGTTATTGGGGAGCCTTTTCCCCAGTTTCCGCTTCCTGGAAGGGGCGAAGAGCAAAGACTTTGGGGAGGGACCGCTCAGCTACCTCCCCCTGGCCGAGTGGCCCTGGCCTGGCTCCCAGCCCTCCTAGGCTCCTTCCGCGTCTGTGACAGGGAAGGGTCAGCAGGACTTCTGTGAGGGCGAGGGGAGCATGCTCATAAAGTGTTGGGGCAGAGCCGGCACGCAGGACAGGACCTGTGAGCGTAGTTGTTGTTAGGCCAAGGGTACGTCTTACAATAAATGAAAGAAGTTGATTATGACTCCCAGAGGCTTCTGGGCAAGTGTCCTTGAAGGAACAAAATTCCTGGGTTTGGATTCGTTGAGAAGCAGATGAATAGAGATTAGAAAGGCAGAATCTGAGCTAAGCCGGGTCTGGGCTCCAGGTTCAGGCCTCTGGTCCTGAGCTCCCCTTGCCACGCCCATTGGGAGCCAAGCGGAGCCACAGGCTGGGGGTGGGAGAGGGGCGTGGCAGGTGTCTGAGGCCTCCACAGCCCCCCTCCCATCTCTGTGTCTACAAAGTTCCTCTATTGTTCACAGGGGTCTGAGCTCAGCATGAGGCTAGCAATGCAACATGGAGTTGCATTTTGCTTCACTTTCTCTAAGCACTTTTGCACTTTTTAAGGGCAAAGAGGGTACAGTTTTGACACGGACGTAAACAGGCTTGTTTAACCAAAGCCGGGGAGTCTAGAAGTGCGGATCCCATGAGTAAGCAAGAGATTGCTGTTCTGTTGTTATTGGAAAGATTTCACGATCTAACCTTCCGAAGGGCTCAGTAGCATAGATTTAGCTTCATAACGCTATCGTATTAAGTGAGTCAAGAATTCCAGAGCCACGTGCAGCTGCCATGGAATTAATGGCAGCTCCTTAAAAAATTAAACACGGAATTACCGTGTAATCCAGTAACTCCACTTCTTGGGTATTCACCCGGAAGAACTGGTGGCAGAAATGTGAAAACAATGGCCTGGTCTTGCTTTGGGTGTGGGGAGTCATGGGAAAAGCAAAATCAAGAATAGTTCCAGGATCGGGGGCTTGGACAGCGGGCTAGCGGACGCTCTTTGCTGAGATGAGAAAGTCATTTAGAAACAAGCCTGGAAAGAGGTGGCAACGCAGGGTTATGTTTTGGCTGAGCTGAGTTTTAGATCTACATGGCAATATCAAATGGACCGTCAGGTAAAGGAAGCGGAGTTCAGAAGACAGAGGCTGGGGCTGTGGGCAGAACCCAGCAGAAGCAGAAGTTCCTGAATTGGAGGAGGCAGTGGGTCAGGGGCAGTTGGTAGAGGTACATTATTTGAGGTCAGTGGGCTTCAGGAAGCCTCTTCATTATCTCCAGACCAGTCATTTCTCCTGCTGGCTCTGTTCTCAGTCAGCAAATCAGCCAGAGGGTCGAGCGTCCCACTTGCCTCGCGTCCCACTTGCCTCGCCGGGCCTGCCTGATACCATCACTCTGTGGGGGACCAGATACACGTGTGTGGAGTCCACAGCCTAGAGGTGGCAGTTCAGGCCATAGACCCGAATGAGGTCCTGAGGACAGGCGGGTTGGGCCCCCTCCAACATCCAAGTGGGAGCCAGAGAAAGAGCAGCACCGGGGGCAGGGGCGAGGCCGGAAGGAGAGCCCCGTGCAATGGATCGTTGTTTCAAGGTCGGTTAAGAGAAGAGAAAGAAACTAGCCAGGAGATCTGACCGCGGGGGAGAGCTACAAGGCTCTGTAGAGTGATGGGGCTGGTGGAGGGTGGGCGAGAAAGAGAACAGACTGTCAGACAACTGTTTGAAGGGGCTGAAAATGGTTCGGGAGCCAGTGGGGGATGGCGGATGGCGGGGTCGAGAGATCCTTTGTTTGCCTGTGTTGTGAGGTGGGAGGTACTGGAGCTGAATTGTGTGCTGAGCAGAACGACCCGCTGAAGGGTAAGAAATCAGTGGTGCAGGAGAGAAGGGACAGGGCCAGAGAGCAGACCCTGAGCGTGAGGGTCGTTCTCACATGGAAGGCGGTGTTGGGCCAGGTCAGGGACTTCTCCCTGTTACAGAGGTGCGGACCTGGAGTTGGGCAGGGGTGGGGGCGGGGGTGGGCAGGCTGAGAACATGAGTCTCCTCTCGATGAAGAGGCAAGGCAGGCATCTGCCTCCAGGAGAAGCTGAGGCCAGGGTGGCGGGGGGTGGGGGCTCTTCAGGAGAGAAAAGGTGGGGTGATAATTTTGGAGAGGGAAAAGCAAACACCCAGAGTAGTACTGTGTTTTAAGATTTTCAGGCGGTGTTAGTGCCTGTTCATATTTAGGAATAAAAGGAATAAAATTCCATAGTTAGGAATAAAAGTAGTAGCAGCTAGATGTCTGTGTTTCTGCCCAGCCACAGGCAGCCACCTGGCTCAGGCTGGGAGCTGGTCGGGGGCTTTGGCAGGCGAGTTGGCGGAGGGATGGAGGGGCGTGGGTGCTGGCCTGGGCTCATCGGACTGATGGCCCGTGGAATCTAAGCTCCGTGGAGAGAGGTGAGAGGCGTGACTTGTCATGAGGATGTGCAGGCCCCTGGACTGGAGGTCAGGAGAATTGGGGGAGGGGCAAGAACAGAAGTCAGGGAACTGGAGTCTGGGAGATGTGGCCAAGATGGGAGGCTCCAAACCAAGGTCTCAAAACTGATGTGCTTATGGCTCAAGGTCAAGGGCTGACTGTGGGAGCAGGCGATGCCTCTGGCAAGAACTGGCCTTCCAGAGGCCGAGGGAAGGAAGACCAGCCCCCTCCCCTGTGTCTGTGCGTCCAGGCACAGTGGTGAGGGACTAGGCTTGAGCTTCTTCTCAGCTTGAAACTAAGGAGGACATCTCTCTAGGCACCTGGATCATCATACCAGCAGGGGCCAGAGGCGAGAGTCCCTTAGGATAACTCTGACCATCTGGAAGTTCCGGTTGTGGAACCTACAGGCAGGGTTTATGAACAGGCTTCTCAGCGGTGTTCGAGGCCTGAGTCCACAGCAGGGATTGCTGGGAAAGAGACCTCGCCCAGGGAGGGGTGCACACCCTGGCAGGGCTTACCTGCCAGCCTCCCCAGCAGTGCCACCCTTCCCTGCCCCCTACCCCCACCTTACGCTCATTCCTCTTCCCTCATGCAGCCGCTGTTGGCTTCCCTCACCTGGATACGTGCTGTTCTTCAGGTGAGAAATGAAGTCGCTGTAATAAGTGTTTTCGGTATACTCCTTGACCTGCAGGAGAAACACAGAGCATACATACCCTAAGTGGGGAAGGGACCGCCAGCCCGTCCCATCTCTCGGAGGGCCAGCTGGCTGGGCACAGCCGTGAGGGCTGGCAGGAGGCAGCCCCTGTTGTCTTGGAGGGCAGTCTGGCTGTTCTTTGCCACCGAGTGCCTGGGCTTACCAGTCTCTTCCAGGGCGACAAGCCTTGAAGCCTTTTGGCAACTTTTTGGTGACAGAGGATATCCTCAAGGAGTGGCCAAAAGTCACCATAAAATATCCCCCGGCACCACTCGCCGCCAGGTCTCTCTTCACTTCCTGTTTGAGCGTTGATGCCTTAAAAGTCAGAAAAGTTGCTTTTCATGAAAAGGTCTCTTTTCAAGGGTCCTCGTCAGTCAGCGGGGTTGATCCAGTTCTCCTTCCGCTGTGTATGAATTCAGATTTCTGGGATTTATAACTGCCACTTGCTATTTGTTTTCTAGATGTTTCGGGTCTTTTTGTTTTGTTCCTCTCTGCCACCGTTTGTGTTCAACAAATACTTTCAGCGTACCGTCCGGCCACGGCCGTTATTTTCTCAGTGGTTGCTGTAGAGATTACCACGTGCATCTTAACCGAGGTTGATACTAACTTAGTTCCAGTAAAATAGCGCAACTTTGCTCCACTATAGCCTGTGTCTTCCCCACCGTTTGCCATCTACAATTAGATGTATATGTGTATATATATCTATATATCTATATATCTATATATATGTATCTATAATATATATACACCCCCCCCAATAATACAGTGGTATTATTATTGCTGCAAGCTGCCTTACAGGGGGCGAAGAGTAGTACACGTAGGTGACCGCGTGCATTTGCCCACCAACCCTCCATCCCTGGTCCGCTTCTGTCTCTCTGGGGACCTGAGCTACTGTCCGGTGTCATCGCCTTTCAGCCAGAAGGGTTCTTTCCAAACTTCTCTAAGACAGGTCTGCTAGCAGTCACCTCCCTTTCTGTTTATCTGGGAATGTCTTTATTTTGCCTTATTTTTGAAGGGCGGTTCAGTGGGATATCGGCGCCCTGGTTGATGCTCCTTCCACTGCTCTCTGATGACTTGTTTCTAGTGAGAAATCAGACGTTCGTTGTACTGCCCGTCCGTACACATAACACATTCTTTTCCTCTCGCTGCTTTCGGCACTTCGACTTTGATGTGTGTGGCTGTTTGTCAGCCATGGGGATTTTTCGGTTTCTTGGACTGGTAAATTCATGTTTTTCATCAATGAGGGGAATTGGGGCCATTGTTTCTTCATTGTTTTTTCTGCCACTTTCTCTCCTTTGCTCCTGGGACTCCCGTTTCATATACATCGGGATGTGGGATCTTGTCCTCGGGAGTCTCTGAGGCCACATTTGTTGTTCTTCAATCTTTTCTCCTGTGTTCTTCAAGCTGAATAATTTATTTGACCTACTTCAAATGCACTGGTTCTTTCTTTTCCTGCCTCAAATCTGCTTCGAGCCCATGTCGTGAATTTTTCCATTTTGTTCACTACACTTTCCAGCTCTAGACTTCCACGCGGTGCGTTTTTATAGTTCCTGTTTCTCTATCGAGGGTTTGGCTTTTGGATCACTGTCATCATATTTTTCTTTAACTCTTTGTAAGTAGTCTTTTTTAAATAATTTTTTTAGATTTTATTTATTTGTTTTTAGAAGAAAGAGAGGGAGAGAAACATCAATCGGTTGTCTCTCACATGCTCCGAACCGCGGACCTGGCCTGAAACCCAGGCACACGCCCTGACTGGGAACTGAACCAGCGAACTTTTGGTTCACAAACCAGCGTTTGGTCCACGGAGCCCCACCAGCCAGGGCACGACAGTTGTTTTAGAGTGCTGAGAGCCCTGGTTGGTGTGGCTCAGTTGTCTGCAGCAGCATCCTGGTGACCTCAAGGTCATGGGTTTGATTCCCAGTCAGGGCACATGTCTAAGGTATGATTTGGTCCCCAGTTGGTCAGGGAGCAAAGGAGAGGCGACTGGCCAATGTTTCTTTCTCAATTCAATGTTTCTCTCCCTCTCTCTATCCCTCCCTGCCCTTCTCTCTAAAAATATATAAGCATTTCCTCAGGTGAGGATAAAAAAAAATACCATCTGCTAAATCACTCTGGGTCCACACAGAGTCCATTTCTATTGACTGCTTTTGTTTTCTCCTAAATATGGATCACATTTTCCTATTTCTTTGCATGCCCAACTTTCTTGTTGAAAACTGGAGATTTTTAGATAATATCTGGTAGCAAACATGAATCCTGATTTTTAAAACTTGTGCTGAGGGGTTTGTGTGTGCCTGTTTAGTAGCCGGCCTGGGGTTCATCCGCAGGATGTCTCCCAGCAGCGTGGGGCTGCTGATGTCTCTGCTCTACTCAGTTTTTATTTTTCTTATAACAACAGAAAGTTATTCTCTCACGGTCCTGAAGTCACGGTGCCATCCTGGCCAGGCTCCCTCCGAAGGCTCCAGTGGAGATCCCTCCTTGTCTCTCCCGGCTCCTGGTGATTGTCAGCAGCCCTTGGTGTCCTCAGCTAGCAGGTGCATCACTCCAGCCCCACTTCCATTGTCATGTGGCCAAGTGGGTCTGTCTCTGCTCAGTTCTTACGAATTATTGTTACTTTTTAGCCTGGATTCCGAGGGCCACTGAGGGTCAGCAGAACTCTGCGGCCAATCCGTGCTTTTAGCAGAGGCTATGCTCCAATGCCCTGAGCCCCTCAGACCTGCACCCCCACGGAAAGATCTGGGTGAGGGTTCAGAAGCTCCTTCAAGTCCAGCCAGTTCTCAAGTTGGCTTTGCCTTTGACTTCCCACCTCTTGGGAAGCTTATAGTTCCTCTGTGGCTCTCTCATTTCCGGAATCTCTTTGATACATTTCTGATTGGTCTGCCACTTGCCAATCACCCCAGCTGGGACTGAACCTCAGACTATCAGAAGTGGAGTTTTCCCTCTGTTTTCTGTCAAGTTTGCTACTTTTACTGACAGTGCCGCCCCCTACCATGAGTTTTCAGCTTATACCCCGCATCCAGTCCGTCCCTACCCCAGGCGGTGAAGCTGCTGGCTTTCCTGCCCAGCCTGCCCTGGAAGACCACCGTGCTGACTGAGTTCAGGTGTGGGGTGGCATCAGCCTGGGACAGGAAGTCAGCAGACTACCATTGTTCTCACTCACATTCTAGCTATTTTGCACAAATAAATGCCTGCATTTGTTGTTTGCCTTTGGTCCACTTCCAGAACCCTGATGTGGTTGGTTGTGACAATTTTATCCAACATAACACTGGTGTGGGGGGGAGCGGATTCAGTGATCAGCCCCCCAGCCGTAGTGCCACCCTCCAGGCTTCCTTAGAAATGCAGAGGTGCTGCTTTGCCTGGCGGGTTGCAGGCTTCCCCTTCCCTTCAGACCAGGTGATGTCCATCAACCTTTCTGTGACCCCAACTCTTTTAAATCAACTTGTCCAAGGTCTCTCTACACAGAAGGAATGTGGGCTCAAAAAGGGTGAACCTTCCGGAGTCCGCGTGTTCAAGCATCGTGAGCTTAGAAACAGATGAGAAGGGACAGGAAGGAAGGCCCCTTGGCTAGTACACTGAATGCCCTGTGTGGGCACAACGCCCCACTCCCCGCGCCAGGCTCAGCCTACCTCCACCAGGGCTGCCAGCACAGCCAGGCCGTCCGGGGCGCTCTTGGCTACGTCGTAGCTGCTGTATTTAGAATTGTAGTGAACGACGTGAATCTGTGGGGGCGAGAAAGGTAGGTCAGGGGCACTTCCTGTGCACTTTGGCTGCGTCAGGTTTCGGGGAAGGAGGAGAACAAAGATGGTCCATCGGAGCCCTCAGGCCACCCCACACAAACAACCCCGACATCCATCTCCCTCCACCTAGGCCACGAGATCTGTCAAGACCAGAAAATTCTCCAGGAATGGAAAGAGCATGAGTGGAGTCTGGGAATATGGCGATTCAAGGGCATTTCCCTGACCCCACCTCCCTCCAGGCGGACAAGCGGGCAGAGTCCAGAGTGGTCATAGGAGGCTCCAGGGTTCTCCTGAGGTCCCTGTGGAGTGGACATGAGCCCCTTGCCCCTCGCGGCCACTGTGACCTCTGATCATCCTAAGGACAGATCTGAGCAGGAGAGGGAACCTGCAAAATCTGACACGTAGAAATCCCTCTGCAAGTAAGGGGGGCTTGCCCCGCTGTGGGGGGCGTGCACTCCTGCCTCCCTGTGACTTCTGTAGGGCAGGTCCCTGCCTGCACCCCGCACATAGCAGTGATCAGTGTGGAGTCGTGAATGGATGAAAAATAAACTAGCCTGGGGGGCATGACATCACCTCGGTGCAAAGTCTGTGTGGCGGTTCTAATAAGAAGAGTGTTTGAGGAAAGCGGACCAGCAGGGGTCCTCCCAGTACCTCTGCCGCGTGTCTGAGCCCGTCGATGGTGTGCTCGGAGCCGCTGATATCCAAGGACGCGCCGCCCCAGTGGAAGTGCATCTGCAGGGCCACGTACTCGGTGCCGTCAGAGGCCGTCATGCGCATGGTGGGGGGCAGGCTGATCTGCACTGGGAGGGAAGGCAAGGGGCAACGAGGGGAGTGGGCGGGGCGGGCCTGCTGTCTAGGCAGCCTCCCTGGTCACCTGCTCGCTCCTGGAGCATCGGCAGGGTCACCCACAAGAGGGGTGGCTGGCACCCAGGGTGGCATGGGGACCAAGCACTGAGTCAGCAGGGCTGGGCAGGCGCCTCTCCCAGGGCGCACACCTGCCCACCCTGATCCAGAAGGGCAGGGGCAGGACCACAAAGTAGCAGGTCTAGCTTGCTGGCCCCAGGGAAGGAAGAGGCCCTGAAATACCATGGCCAGTGGGTGTGGAAACCAGCATTTCACTCTCCACCCCTGGCCATTTTGGACCTTGCCTGTGGTGTAAGAATAAGGAGCGGGGTCTCTGGAACTATTTGATTCCTTTTACTCCCCAGAGTGAGCACCGCCAGTCAGGCTCTGGGCCAGGAGCTGGGACAGACCGGTCGGTGAGCCACGGTCCCTCCTCCGAGAAGCCCACTTGGAGCAGCTGACAGTACCTCTCAAGAGAAGGGAGTGGTCAGTGTCACTGAACACTAAAGCCCAGTGCCTCCGGCCTGTGAGCTTTCCTGGAGTCTGTGAACAGGCGTTTGGGGGAATTAAGAACACGTGTATTAATCAGTACTGCTGCACCAGCGGTCACTAATCTACAACACAATAGAGAAACTGGGAATAAGCTTAAGAAACTTTTGTTGCAATGTGTCTCAATATCCAGGTGTGTTTTCAATTTCTTTTTATTGAAATGTAATTTATGTCTGTTTAATATAATAAAAATGGGGCACATAAAAATATAAAGTAGAATTTGAAATGAAAAACACAATGCCATTTACATGAGCAACCCCCAAAATGAAATATTTAGGTAGAAATCTAACGAAATACATACCCGAGCTATGTGAGGAAAATTACTAAAATCTGATGAAAGAAATCTAAGAACTAAATGGAGGGATATTGCATGTTCTTGGATAAGAACATCCAATATTGCCAAGATATCAGTTCTTGTTAATTTGATCTATAGACTCAATGAAATCCCACTTGAAACCCCAGCAAGGAGTATGTGGCTAACAACCAACTGACCCTAAGTGTACAAGAAGAGGCAAAAGACCCAGAAGAGCCAGCTCCACACTGATTAAGAGCAAAGTCAGGGCACTGACGCTCCCTGACTTCTAGACCTACTACGAAGCCACACACTCAGGACAGTGTGGAGCTGTCCAGAGAACAGACAAACACGTCAGTGGGGCAGAACAGAAAGCCCGGAAACAGCCACGGAGATACAGTGGGCTGATCTTGGGCAAACAGGCAAAGGCGACACAATGGAGCAGAGATAGACTCTTCACCAAATGGTGTTCGCACACTGGACAGCCACATGCAAAAGAACGAACTAGACACAGACTCATACCCTTCACCAAAATTAACTCCATATGGATCACAGACCTAAATGTAGAACACAAAGCTGTACAACTCCTAGAAGACAACATCAGAGAAAACCTAGATGACCACGGGCATGGTGATGACTTTTTAAATACAACATTAATCACAACTTGATTAATGAAAGGGATCATTGATAAGCTTCATTAAAATTTAACACTTCCATTCTGCAAAAGACAGTATCGAAACAATCAGAAGACAAGCCACGGGGTGGGAGAAAATATTTGCCAACCGCACAGCCGATAAAGGACTGGGAGCCAGAACGTACAAGGAGCTCTTACAGCTCAACAGTGAGAAAGCAAACGACCTGATTAGGGGTGGGCCGGAGACCCACCAGACACGCCACTGAAGAAGTACACGGATGGCAAAAAGCATACGAAACGGTGCTTCACACATCGCGTGTCACCAGGGAAATACAAATTAAAACAACGAGATACCACCGCACACCTGTTACAATGGCCAAAATCCAGAACTCTGACGACCCCAAATGCTGGCAAGGACATGGAGCAGCAGGAGTCCCACTCACTGCTGGAGGGAACGCAACACGGTGCAGTCACTTTGGAAGACAGTTTCGCAGTTTTGTACAAAACTAAACATACTCTCGCCATACGATCCAGCAGTCACACTTCCTGATATTTACCCACAGGAGCTGAAAACGTGTCCACCCAAAATCCTGCACCCAGATGTTTACAGCAGCTTTATTCATAATCGCCGAAGCCTGGAAGCAACCAATCGTCCTTGGGTAGCTGATGAATAAATGAACTGTGTAGCGTCCAGGCAGCAGAGTACTACTTAACGCTCAAACGAAATGAGCTATCACACCACGAAGAAGCAGGGAGAAACCTTCAGTGCCCATTGCTAAGTGAAAGAAGCCAATCGGAAACGCTACATACTGTGTGATTCCAACTCCGTGGCATTCTGGAAAAGGTCAAACTTTGGAGACAGCAGACAGATCAGTGGTTGCCAGGGTGGGGGTGGAAGGCGAGACGAATCACCAGAGCACAGAGAGTAACTGGGGCGGTGAAAGTGCTCTGTCCGGTATTACAGTGATGAGCACATGTCATTATGTATGTGTCCAGCCCATAGAATCCATAGAATGCGCAACACCAGCAGTGAACCCTAAGGCAAACTGTGGATTTTGGGTGGTTATATATGATGTGTCAGTGTAGGCACAACCTTGGTTAAGGAAAAAAAGTACCGTTTTGGTGAGTCACACTCACAACAGGATAAGCTGTGCATGCTGGGAATAGAGAGATCGCTGTACTTTCTGCTCAGTTTCCCGATGAACCTAAAACTGCTCTAAAAACTAAAGTCTACTGTCCTGACCAGTGGCTCAGTTGGTTGGGCTTTGTCCTGTGAAGTAAAAGATCACCGGTTCGATTCCCAGTCAGGGCTCATGCCTGGGTTGCAGGTTCAGTCCCTGGTCGGGGGTGTTTGAGAGGCAACTGATCAATGCTTTTCTCCTGCTCTTTCTCCCTCTTTTCCCTTTTCTCTAAAAATAAATAAAATCTTAAAAAAATAAAGTCTATTAAAATATATATTATATAATATTCGAGTAGGTAAATAAGTATATATTTATATTAGGGTTCAAAATACTAAAATAACCCTGCAAAATCAAAATTAATAAATGTTTATTTACATCATGTCAAATTTATTGATAACCCTGGTATTCATCAAAATGACATTAGACTTGAAAACTTGTAGATTAGGTTTCTTCCCTTTAGTAGAATTCCTGAGTGTGCGTGGATCTTGCTGGAAATGTGTAGCCAGTCGTAAAGAGTCACCAGTCTCAAAGGCTAAATTATAATAATCTTTCAAAATACATAAAAACATGAGTAACGTGGGCTGTGTTTTCTGTCTGATGTGCTGTGGGGTGGGGTGGGAACCCCAAAGGAAGAGGCTTCTGGCCTCCACAGTGAGTGTTCTGTGAACATAAAGCACAGATTTGACAGCTGTCCGATCCAGGTTTCTGAAGTGGGGACCCGGCTTTGCCTGCTGGCCTTCACCCTCTTTCTGGGAGGGAACAGAAGACAAGAGCTGCTTTGAAATCTCTGAGAAACACTGGGCCCACCTGCTGGGCACTTGGAGCCAATCAGACTCAGCAGAGGAAACAGGGAAGGTCAGAGGGGTCACAGGTCAGCAGAGCACACAGGTGGGCCTGCCATGTGGCTGGCCTCCGCAGCACTGTCCTGTCACCTGAATTTGCCTCTGGCTGGGTCACAGTGAGTTCAGGACAGGCTAATGGGGACTGAAGGAACCAGTGGGGGGACTGAGTCCAACGACAGAGGCTGCACAGCTTCGCAAGACCCTCTTCCTTTCACGGCCTTAACGCTGGTCAGCCCTCCAGCCCCCAGGTTGCGCACTGGACCCCGGCTGACCACCCACCCCTTACCTGTGTGGCCCATGTTGGTCATGGGGAACTCAGCCCCCTGGGCCTCGTAGCCAGTCAGGTTCAGAGCCTTCAGGGAGGGGTTGTACTGCACCTTGTTCCTCTGCAGGTTGATGGGCGACTGTCTTTCCCCCCCGCAGGTAGGGTACTCCTTGGGCCAGTGTTCCTCATCCAGTGCCCCCTCTGAGTCAGGAGAGAGCCAAGGGGGTCACAGCTTGAGGTAATGCCAGGCAGAGGCGGCCCTGGGGTCCCTCCCTCAGGGGCTGGGCAGGATGCCAAGGTCGAAGCCAGAGGTCTGCCTTCTAGAAAGCAGGAGCAGGGCCTCAGAAGGAGGTGGGAGGAGCATCTAAGTCAGCTGCATGCACCCTGGTGGCTGGAGCGTGGGTGCTGCTGGCTCCTGGCTCTGCTGTTGCAGCTGCCTGCCCAGGGAATGTGACTGAGTGTTTTGGGAACAATCAAAGCCTTGACTATGAGCTTCGGTTTGGATGATTCTTCCCTTTGGGTGATTGTCAGCCGACAAAGGTGCCAGGGGCTCCTTGGGCTCAGCATCACTGTGCTGCTTTCAGGGACAGTTTCCTTCCCAGCCCCCAACACAGTGACGCGCCCCCCCCCCCACCAGCGGCAGGGGTGGCAGGAATGGCAGGACACCCCACCTGTTTCCTCTCTCCAGCCCCTTTCAGTTGGTTCCCAGGAAAGACCCCTGAGTGCCTACACCTATGGATTCAGGGCAAGAGAGGAAACGCCAGGTTCCAAGATGAGCAAATGATAAGTGTAGAAAACAACAAAGTAAGGAAATTTATCTCTTACTAACCGTAGTGGGGAGAGGGGTGGCATGCAGACAACTTCGGGGCCTGGTCTCAGCACGCCCCCCCCCTCCGCCCCCGCGCCCCAACAGGGACCCGGGCTCTGCCTCCCCCTGGGGTGCAGCTGCGTGGTAAGGGCTCAGCTTATTTTAAGGAAGGCGATTGTATTGGGGCCTCTCCGGGCGGCTTGGTTTTGCCATAAAAAAGTCAATTCTGCTCTTCTCTAATATACAAAGCAGTTTTTAAACAATTCTTTCCTAGAGGCAGACGCTAGGATCAAGGCCAAAGTTCTTGAGCACAGTCAAGATCAAAAGGCTTTGCCAGCGTCGAGGTGCAGGTGGGTGTCAAGTATTCCCAAAGGGCACTGCCGTAGCTGCCCCCAAGTTCTCCCGGGCCCTTGGTGACTTTCCAGAAGGCCCACAGTCCCAGACGCCGGGCCCAGCTGGGGAGGACGAGGCCTGCCCTGCTGGACTGCTCTCTCTTCCTCCACCTTGCTCCAGCGCAGTGGGCCAGCGGCCTCGTGTGGGATTCCTGTGCTCCACAGCAGAGCCCTTGGTCAGCGCTGGCTGTCCTGCCCCTAAGCTGGACTTTATGAGCCTCCCTGCGATGCCCCTAATCCTGTTACCCTTGACTTAACAGGGCATACCTCCACCCTGAATGTCCTTTGCCATGTGTCCAGGGTGGGGTTGGGGGCCCTGTGCAGAGAGTGGGCTCCACACCGGGTTTGCTCAGAAAATATGGGGGGGGGGCAGGGAGGCAGGCGCTCTACACTGCCAGGTGGGAGGAACATGCCGTGGCCGAACCCCACAGACGTGGTGGTCTTCCTATCTTCGGCTCACACGTGGGCTAAATGCCAGGCGCTTTGATTTTACATGTCAAAGTTGGGTTTCAGTGAGGCTTGGATTCAAGGGTCAGCAGGGTCATGGCGCCCGAGGGAGGGCAGCTGGAGTCTGCCTAAAGGTCCCGGGTTCCCGGCCTGTCGTGACATTTCTGGGGGAACCACATGTCACGAAATTGCCAAGAGGAAAGCTCCCGCAAACCCCACACGCCCTCTGAGAGACTACAGGCAGCCCTTCCTAAGAGCTTTATTTTCCACTCACAGACCACGAGAGCGAGTGGCATGGCAGTCAGAGGCCGTGAGCCGGCCCCCACGCCAGCGTGGTGAGCAGAGGAGGTTTTAAAGCAGAAGAGCTGCAGGTGAGTCAGGGATCTGGGAAGAGCACAGCTAGTTCCTCTCTTCCTTAATCGAGGCTTGGGTTCCATGTATCCTCCGTACACCCGAGATGTAGAGCCAGCAACGGGCAGACCCCAGCTCAGGGACGGCACACAGCTGTGCGTGGCCGGCCTCGCCTCACTGTGGTCCTCAGAAGGGCATTCTGCAGCCCTGGGGCAGGGGCTTACCTGAGTATGTCCACTTGGACCCATTCTGGGCCAGGGCTCCCACGAGGAGCAGAGACATCAGTGCCACCGGAGGCATTGTGGTGCCGCAGCGCTGGAATCAGGACGGATTCAGGGAGCTCTGTTTTTAGAAGCTCGATAACGAACTGTAAGCCACAACTTACCAAGTATGGCAGGTCGATCCACCCTCTTCTGCACCCGCAGAAACAATAATACCTCCGCACAATGGCCCTACTGACTCCGTTTATATGGCGAGGCAGTGCGCACGGACCTGACCACCTCCTGACTTCCTCGGTGTCATTACCATGTCCAGTGAGCCCATTGGTTCAGCTGTTCCATGCCCTGACTTATGAAAACTCACCCAAAGGGCCACACAGGGCAGCCTTTATGGACGGGGAGCACCAGGGAGGGGAAAGGCCCCAGGCACAGAGAAGCAGGTGGGAGGCCCCCCTGGCACAGGGGCACACCCCGCACCCTTGCTCTTTCGAGACACGCCCTGAGGTCTGGTGGGGGAGGAGGAGGATCACCAAGGTCAGAAAACCCTTGCCAGATCCCACCTGGTATTTTCTGTCTGTCTCAGCAATTGTCACCAGCCACCGCTGCAGACCGCTGCCAGGCACCTTGGGAAACAGCCTGCCCCCCATTTCCTGTCCCCCCCCCCGCGCCCATGTGGGCATGGGAGGGAGACTACTCACTGGAGGCAGATGCTCTTAACCTCACCCTGAATTCAGCGTCTCACCCCGAGGCCCCAGCTCAGGAGCCACGTCCTAAGACGTGCATCCAGGCCATCGAACTGGCATGCACGCCCATGTTTCCCCATGAAGTACACATGTTCCCACAGCTGTGGTGAGCTCCGTCACGCCCCGATCAATCAAACATGTCACATCTGTGGATTGTCTAATCCTCCTGAGCCACTTGGGCAAACAGCCCTTGCACTTAGCTGAGGGAGAAGCTTTTGAGTTGATACCTGCTGACAGGCCAGCATTTCACATGACCTTCAGAGAGGGCACAGGCAAAGGGCGGCAGCATCCCTGCAGGGTGCTTGCTACCCTGGCCCGATACAAAAGGCTGTCCCGCTCAGGAGGGCAGAGCTAAGCCCCCAGACGCATTTTTGTCCTGGAGTCCGAGGGACGCGGGCGTGGTAACACGGCCGTGAATTCAGCACGGTGCAGGGCAAGGATTCCGAAGCCAGACTGACCGTGTTCAGACCCATGCTCTGCCGCTTACTAGCTGCGTGACTTCTGACCAGTTACTCAACCACTCTATGCCTCGGTTTCCCCATCTTTAACAGGGTTTGTTGAGGCACCTCCCTCCTGGGGATTAACAACAAACCTGTGTGTGGCACTCAGAGCAGCGATGTGGCAAATGGCATTTCCATCCCTTTGGACCCCTCATTCTGTGGCGAAAGGATGTGACTTATCATTTCACCCAGCCTGTTAGTGAGGGAACTAGAGGCAAAAATGAAGAACTCCAACTCATGGAGTGCTTTTCCCCATTGTCCGCAACCCACTCTGCTGCTTTTGCCAGTAAGCTACGCCCTGCCTGCTGGGTCCAGCCCTGCCGAAGGACCACCCTGTAGGTCCCATGAGTGTCCCACCTCTGCTGAGGACAGCAAGGATGGGCCGTGACCTTTAGGCAGGCCAAGGACCAATGACATCCAGCTGGCAGGAAACACAAGTTGAGCCATCTGAATTTTTTTCTTGGGACCCAGGGACAGAATTAGGGAGCTCGGCCTGCAAGGTCAGGACATGGTGGAAGCCGGGAGGTTCGGATCCACCGAGGCAGAAGGAGGCTGCAGTGACAAGGAGCTCCGAGTCAGCAAGCACGGGTGGGCCAAGCTGCACAGAGCAGAGGAGGAAGGGGCTGTGGGCAGTGAGCAGATGCAGGAAGAGATGCTCAGACGGGGCTCCAGGAGCAGGACCCCCGAGTGCGTGCTGGGGAGATGGAGCACGTCCCACATCCAACAGCTCCCTGCCTCCTTTCCTGCAGTCACGCTCTGGGAAACCCAGGGAGCCCTGGTGCCTTCATTGTCCCACCAAGTCCTCACAGTAAGTGCATGGGTCGCTCTGTGACCTTGACATTTTGGCAGCCCCACCGTGGAGCCCTACTGCGACACATTCATGCACCGGGCCTGAGGCTGTGCTCGGGGTTCTCTGTGTCCTTGGCTCAGGCAAGAGCCTGCGCTGGCGGGCAGTCTGTGCGGCTGGCTGATGTTGGTAGTAGGTAGGTGGTTAGGGTAATTAAGTTAATTAAGCCATCAGACCGGCCAGGCCCACAAAGCATAAGATCCATCTCGAATGAGGAACGTGGCTAGAGAAAGAGGGTCTCCCTCTCCTGGGTAGCATTCTCCAGTGACATAACCCACAGAGTCGGGTCGAGTCACTTTGGTTGCCCACTTTCTAACTCGCTGTCTTCTGTGACCCTAAAATTCCCCATTAGCTTTGAACACGGGTTTCCATGTACTTGTGAAGCACGTTGTCTATTTCGGTTTGGGGTTTTTGTCTTGTTTTTTAGCGTGTCACATTGGACTTGCTTCTGCCTTCATCCGACCGCACCTGCAGCCTGTCAAGGTTGCATCTTAGTTTGAAGGCCTGTTTTCTTCTAGGGCCTGGTTTGAGGGCCTGTCTGTGAGACGGGTTGAAAGGCGTGCCATTCTCCTCACCACATGATGTCACCAATGAGAAAGGAGCTTTTGTTCTTCCTCGGGGCCAGCACAGCTCCCTGACGAAAGCCCGTTGAGGCAAAGACAAGACAAGGGCAGGGTGCTGTGGTCAACCCAGGTGAGCAGGGAGGTGCTCTCAGCCAAGATAAACAGGGAAGCACTGCCAGCCCAGGTGAGCAGGGGGGATGACCAGCCCAGGTAAACAGGGAGGGGAGATCAGCCCAGGTGAGCAGGGGGGGGATGACCAGCCCAGGTAAACAGGGAGAGGTGGTCAGCCCAGGTGAGCAGGGGGATGACCAGCCCAGGTAAACAGGGAGAGGTGGTCAGCCCAGGTGAGCTGATGCTCAGGCTTGTACAGGACTGGCGTAGAAGGACGGATCTGGCTACAGAAGGATATGGACATTTTGGCTACAAAGAATAACAGACAGGACATCATTCTGATTTATTCAGGAGCTTCTGCTCTGAAGTCACAAAGAATGAGTCATTCCAGACAAGCGAGTTTTCTAGATGGTTAAAGACTCAATTTGATATAAGCAGCAAGAAGACATGTAGTCCATTTCGATCAAAACTTCTAAAACATATTGCACTCTTCCCTACTTTCTTAAAAAAGACAAAGCTGAATGTAATTAAACTTTCCTTAATGACTGAGGCCTGTTAACATGAAAGTTAATTATCATCCTGCATTGTAATATATTGATGCCCATAGGGCCTGTAACTATATATGGCTGTTCTCACCCCAAGAAATGGTCCCTAATTGATTCTTCTCTTAATTTATTACATCTGATATTGTGGGAGGGGGAAATTACCTAGCCTCCTCAGTTGTTAAAGCAATGTATGCGTAGGTTCCTTCGTGATATCCAAATTACTAACGTCCACAAACCCGTCAGGACAGAAGGGAGACTTGGTGCTGTGGCTCAGAAGCCCCTGCGCTTCTGGGCATTAACCCTTTAGTTGGTGGATTGCTGGGAGACTGGGAGACCCTGGGCAGGGCTGGGCAGCGGGGCTGCCTGCAGGTGCCGGCTGTTAGTTTTTCATAGCTTGCATCGCTACCACGGGCTGCCCGCTGTTGCCACGTAGGGTTGTCTGTTTGCCTCCCCTCGTCTCCTGGCTTCTGATTTGCTCTATCATCTGTCTGGCCAGAAATCAGGTGACTACACTTTTTGGAACTACGTGCACAAGAAGAATGGATAGAGCTGAGACCGAGAGCTCAGAGGCTGCACGAAAACCAAAGCACGAGAGTGACAGCGGCAGTGTGGCGATGTGAGAAGACTTCCCAATCTCTCCCCTTAAAGTTACAACAAGCTGGACACCTACAGTTCAACAAAGAACGCCTTGCTCAGCACACACGCTTGTCTGGGAGATCTGCGCATCAGGCAGGTGGGTGTATGGGAGTGACCAGGGGTGGCAGGACGGGGAAAGGCAGAGACGGGAGCCACAGACAGGGCCCGGATGAGCAGAGGCAGTAGCAGGGGAGCGCAGGCTTGCAGCACTCCCTCACTCAGCAGCCCGGAGAGGACCAGAGGGCCAGAGGGCCAGAGGCAGCACAGCAGCCTGGGTGGCCCATGCACATCACGGCAGGGCACAGTGATGGGGGCAAGGTGCAGTTCAAAGGTGCGGCAGCTGTGGCTGGTGGAGGAGCTGGGTCGGAGCCCTCACTCAGCAGGTGGCAAAGAAGCAGGAGCCCCATTCTAGCCTGAGCGGCCAGTACACATTTCGCATAAACGCAGTGGAATAAAGAAAGTTTCAGATGCGAGAGCCCATCTCCCACCTCCCACCCATTGCACAGAGCCCAAGAGAGGGGCCTGGGACACCTCAGATAGTTCAGCACGGCTGGCAGCATCTGGTTGCAGGGAAGCAGTGCTGGAGTGCACAGGCTCGGGGCCCCTTGGCCCCTCACCTCCCACCAAGGGGGCGGTACCCTGAGACCCAGGTGACCCTGTCAGAGAGAGAATACCGGCCTCTCTGGGGAATATGGGGCAATTTCTACAGCCAGGACAATACTGCCCCACCGAGATCCCTGCAGCCCCAGGAGGGCAAGTAAGAGACAACAAAAACTGGTGCTATACCACCATCTACTGGAAAACAAAAGGAAGACCTCTGCTTGCCTCTACTTACAACCTACTAAATCGTTAAAAGCAAAACACAGTACTTAAAAGGGAAGATTTCAGTCCTTCAAATGCCCAGGCAGAGATAGAATCTATCGAATACCATGACTAACCAAGATAATAAGGTAGCTCGGAAAGAAAACCAAGAGTCCCCAGGAAACAAACTCAAAGACATGAAAGAGAGTGACTTAAATGACAGAGAATTCAAGGCTGCCGCTCAGAAAAAAGCCAGTGAGGCACCAGAAAACTCAGAAAGGCAGTTCAGGGAGCTCAGGGATAAAAACCAACCAACGAAAGAGTACTTTCCCGAAGATCATGAGAGACAACCAAGCGAAGTTCTGGAGCTAAAGAGCTCGATAAATGACGTGAAGGATGAATTAGAGAGCTTCGGAAATAGAGCAGACTAGACGGAGGAAGGAATTAGTGATCTTGAAGACAGAAATCTAGACCGACATCTATGGGAACTACTTGACTTCATTAGAAAGAGCAATAGAAGAATAACGGGTGTACCAGAAGGAGACAGAGACAAGAAAACAGTCTATTCAAACAAATAATCAATGAGAACTTCTCAAACCTATGGGAAAGAGCTGGATCCTCAAATCCAGGAAGCTAACAGAACAACTAATTATCTCGATGCAAAAGGACCTTCTTCAAGACACATTACATTAAAGCTGTCAAAAGTTAAAGGCAAAGAATTCTCAAGGCACCCAGGGGGCAAATGACTGTACCCTATAAAGAAAACCTTGTTAGGTACTCATCAGAGTTCTCAGCAGAATACAAGCTAAGAGAGAGTGGAATCAAATACTCAAAAATATTAAAAGAGAGAAATCATCAGTCAAGAATAATGTATCCAATGAAGTTATTCCTTAGATGTGAAGGGAAAATAAAGGCTTTGCCAGACAAACAAAAACTGAGGGAATTCACCACCACAGGACCTGCATTACAAGAAATGTTTAAAGGAGCTCTTCTACTTGAAACAAACAGACAAAAAAGATCGCAAATACATGAGTAAGGTGATTAAAAGACAGAAGCAGGAAATTGCAACTCTATTTCAGAACAGGGTATTAAATGCTTAATTATAACAAAGGTTAAATTGGGTAAAGGCATTTAATAAGACTGTAGTTTCAGAGATGTCATCTGAAACATTAAATATAGGCCATTTAGCATAGAATTTCTCATTTAAAAGACAAATTTTAAGCCCTGGCTGGTAAAGCTCAGTGGATTGAGCACGGGCTGCGAACCAAAGGGTCGCCGGTTCGATTTCTAGTCAGGGCACATGCCTGGGTTGCAGGCCAGGTCCCCACTGAGGACCACGTGAGAGGCAACCACACATTGATGTTTCTCTCCCTGTCTTTTTCCCTCCCATTCCCTCTCTCTAAAACATAAATAAATGAAATCTTTAAAAAAAGAGAGACAAATTTTACTTTGGTGTAATTATTATAATGTTTCCCTTTGATCGATTTTTTTAATCCTCACCCAAGGACATGTTCATTGATTTCAGAGGGAGAGAGAGGAAAACATCGATGTGGGAGAGAAACACCGATGGGAGAGAGAAATATCAATCAGTTGCCTTCCATACGCACCCTGACCGAGGATCAAGCCCACAACCTAGGTGTGTGCCCTGACCGGGAGTTGAATCCGCACTGGGTGAATGCGTGGACAGGTGAAACAACGAATAGATCTCTCTCATCAATAAATGAATATCCTCAGGTGAGGATGAAAAAGAAGAAGACAAGGAATTACAAAGGTTGTAG
This sequence comes from Desmodus rotundus, assembly GCF_022682495.2. Taxonomy (NCBI): domain Eukaryota; kingdom Metazoa; phylum Chordata; class Mammalia; order Chiroptera; family Phyllostomidae; genus Desmodus; species Desmodus rotundus. The sequence goes on along the minus strand of NC_071389.1, from coordinate 4,779,736 downwards.
AGGATGTGGAGAAAAGGGAACTCTCATACTTTGCCAGTGGGATGTAAATTGGTACAACCCCCATGGAAACTGTATGGAGGTTTCTCAAAACTCTAAGAATAGAGCTACCATAGGACCCAGAAATCCCTTTTCGGAGTATATACCCGAAAAATTCAAAAAAATTATTAGTTTATATAATCGTACATATAATTTATAAAATTATAATTATATATTTTCAAAACATATATATATGGGATATGTGTTCATCGTGGCATCATGCACAGTAGCGAAGACATGGAAGCAACCTAGGCGCCCTTCAATGGGCGATGGGATAAAGTGGTACATATACATACAGTAGGGTACGACTCAGCCGTAATATGATGAAATATTGCCATTTGCAACAACATGGGTGGATCTTGAGAGTATCATGCTACACAAAATAGACAGGAAAGGGCAAGAACCATGTGATTTAACTCGTGTGTGGGCTATAAAACAAAAAGCAACAAACTAACAAAACAAGCTCACTCGTAGACACAGACAATAGCGTAATTGTTAGCAGAGGGGGCGGGGGCGGGGGAGCATAAAGGGACTCAAACATATGACCCCGGACTGTGGCCGGACTCTGGAGGTGAGCACACAGTGCGGCATACAGATGTCGTATTACAGAACTGTACGCCTGAAACTGATACAATGTTACTAACCTAGGTTACCCCAATACGTTTAACTAAGTAAAAAAAAAAATTAAAGAAATAAATAAAACCAAAGTACGTACACAGAAGCAAAAACATCCTTTTTGACTACTCAAAAATTTTTTATTTCCTTTATGACTTTCAGTTATATCCCTGTAAGTGAAGCAGTAGCATAACTAGTTGTCGTATTAAATAGCTTATGTGCAGGATATTCAGTCACATCCAGCAGGGATGCCCAAGCTTTCCCTCAGCAGCCTCCCTAGTAATGACAAACTCCCCAGTCTCATAGCAGACCTCGTCATATCTGCCCTTCTTCCCGTAACCCCCATCAAAAGCACCCAGTTCAAATCCCTGGTAGAAATTCCCTTCTCTGTTATTAATTTAGGTATTAGCAAAATAAGAACCAAATACCTAAAACTATGCACAGCTCTGCCTGCCACCAACATCCCATGCCCCTCCTCTGTGCAAACTCACCGGAAGGACCCGCTGTCAGAACTGCACGTGGCACTTGTGTCTCCTGCTGGCTGCACTGCTACTTCTTGGAGTAGGCCAGAGCCCTGCTTAGAGGCCTCTTACGTACTCCGCCCCCGGCTGGCTTTTGTAGGGCAGATTGTGTGTCTTTCAGCCCCACCCTTACTTGGTCAATACGAAATTCCAAATCTATCTTGAGTCCCAACTCTTCCCTGGTTATGCAAGTGAAGGACTGTATTAATTCCCTGTCACCTCTGTAATACATTGCTACAAACTTAGTGCTTAAAAACAACACAAACCTATTTTCTTACAGACCTGGGAACCAGAAATCCAAAATCAGTCTCCCTGGGCTACGGTCAAGGCATGGGCAGGCCTGGTTCCTGCTGGGGGCTCCAGGGGGAGACTGGGTGGGGGGAACCCTCCCCCTTGTCTTTCTCAGGCCTGTAGCCCCTGCACACCTGGGCTCACAGCCCCGCCTCAAATTGCTGCATCCTCTTGCTTGGCATCAAGTCTACTTCATCCATCCATCTCCTTGCCTGCCTCTGTGATTACATTCAGGGCCCACCCAGACAATCCTTTAATCACCTCCGCAAGTCACTTTTATAATGTTCACAGGTTCTTGGGATCAGGGTGTGGTCTTTGGGGCAGGGTGGGCGGACTTATTTATTTAGCCTATCACAGAACAGAGGGAACCACCAAGCTAAATTAAACCATGAGTTGCTGACAGTTGGGTTTAGAGTTTTAAATACAGAGTAACAAATGATCTACGTCCAGAAGCACACCAGGGGCCCTGGCCAGGTGGCTCAAGTGTTTGGCGCATTCTCCTGATATGCCCAGGTTGTGGGTTCAGTCCCCAGGCAGGGCACGTACAAGAATCAACCAGTGCATGAGTAAGAGGAACAACAAATCAATATTTCTCTCTCTCTCCTCTCTCTCTCATCCCTTTCCCTTCCCTCTCTCTCTAAAATCAATAAATAAAAAAAGAAACACACCAGGAATGAAGGGGCTGCAGAGAAACAAGGTGGACAACAGCCTATCTAATGTTAATGAAACACCCTGCTAGTTCTTCTGCTGGGTGGCAGTGGTTTCCTCCAACTCCCGGCATCTTTCGTCCATGGCCGTCAGCTCGTGAACGATGAAAATAGCAACACCAGAAACACTCGTGACACGTCTGCAGACTCGACTTGAATATCCTGTCTGCATTCGCATTATTCCATTATTCTTCGGGACCAGACCCAATGACCATCAGTCTGAGTGGTGGAGACTGTGGTGAGTGGCATCCTCAAAGGCAGTGTTAAATGTCGCTCTTTCAGGACAGAAACCAGCAAACACCCTTCAAGACGAAACACCCCCCTTCTCTGAGCTCTTAATGGCCCCAACCGTAGAACCAGAGTCAGCTGGTTGGACTAGAACAGCAACCCAGTGACCTGAAAAGTGTCCACAGCTCTGGGGAAAGGGGGTCAAAGGCCCAGTGTAGTCAATATGCCTGGTGTGGGCGGGGCCTCCACCCCAGGAATGTGCATTGCTGGAGACAGAAGTCAGCTTGGGTCACAGCCTGGTGTGTAGGGGGAACCTCTGCAGCAGAAATGTAGAATCCTAAGCTTTGTGGACAGGCACACCTCTGCAATACTGATCTAAAGTGAAAAGGAAGACACAACCAACAAATACACCAAAATTTAAAATATGTATGGTTTTTCCACTTCAGCAAAGGCGGTCTAGCTTATTTTACACCAAACCTTCTACTGAGAAAACTTGAAATATTAGAAAAAAAATTTTTTTATTTTTACTTTTTGAGAATTTCTTTGAAAGCATCAGAAGCTCTAAACCAGGGATATATCAACAGGATAATATATCACCAGAGGTTGGGTTTGCCCCAGGAATGCAAGGTTGGTTTAACATGTGAAAATTAATGTAACAAAAATAAAGGATAAAAACATACTGAAAGTATTTTAACATAGGCAGAAAAATTAATTGACAAAATTCACCACCCAAAAGAGAAAATCAAAATCCAATTATGATTTTTAAAGAAAATTTTTAGCTATGGAAAAGAGCAGAATATTTTTTTTGTTTCCCACTCGAGGACATGCCCCTTGATTTAGAGAGAAAGGAAGGGGGGGGAGGGGGGGAAATATCAGTTGCCTCTCATAAGCAACCCTACCAAGACCAAACCCACATGCCCTGACCAGGGATTGAACCTGCAGCCTTTTGGTGTCAGGGATGATGCTCCAGCTCCCTGAGCCACACTGGCCAGGGCAACAGCAGACATTTTGAATCTGGTAAAGAATATCTACCAACAAATTCTATAGCAAACATCATACTTACTGGTGAAATATTGCAAGCTTTCCCCTGAGGTTGGGAAAGAGATTAGGATCTTGCTACCATGACTTATATTAACATTTTCCTGGAAGTTCAAGCCAGTGCAATAAAGGGGGAAGTTCGAGGGGTGTGAAAGTAAGAAATAAAACTGTCTTGTTCACAGATGACATAATGGAGTACATAGAAAATCCCAAAAGATTAATAGATAAGTTATTACAATTAATAAGTAAGTATACAAAGTTGATATATATAAGGACACTATACAAAATATAATTATGTATTTATATAACAGGAATAGATGATTATACAGTGAAATTTAAATTTTTTAATTTTACAAATGATACCACCACAGCAACTGTCTGCACTATTTTTGTAACTTTATGTAAATCTGAAACTATTTTAATATAAAAAGTCTATTTTTAAAAGAGTATATCATTTACAATAGCATCAGGAAACATCAAATACCCTCAGATAATTCTAATAAAAGATTATTGAGAGAAATGACAGACATCAGTAAATAGGAAGATGGGCAAGAATGTCTTAAATAAGGCATGAAGGAAAAGATCACTTGAACAACATTAGAACTAGAAACTTCAGTTCAGCAGAACACACCATACCAAGTGAAAGAAGATATTTTCAATACACATAACCAACAAATGATTCATGTTCAGAATATATAAAGAGCTCTTAAAAGCCGATAAGAAAATCATCCAAAGGCTCATGGACATTAAAAAGGCAACGATTTGAAGCATTTACAAGAGAAGATCCCCAGATGGCCCATTAACATCTGAGAAGGTTTAACCTCTTTAGTGACAAAAGAAATGAACACCAAAACCACAGCGAGGTATCACCACACAGTCACCTGCACCCCGATGGTGAACATTTTAAAGGCCGACGACACCAAGTGTCATCAAGGCTGCAAAACACTGTGAGTGCTCGTCCACTGCTCGTGGGCGTGCACGCCACGGACCCAGCCGCCTCAGAAAACTGTTCGAATGGGCGTGAAGTTGAATGTCCACGAGCTCTACGATCTAACACTAGGTATGCACCCGGCAGGAATCTGTGCGTTTGTGTAGAAAACACACGTAAGGAACAGTCGTGACAGCCCTACTCATTTTAGCCCCAAACTGGACACAACCCCAATAAGCCATTAATAGCGGAACAGACAAGTAGACAGAGGTGTATTTATACAGCCGTCAGCTGCTGCCATGGACAGCAACATGCGCGAACCTCACCACACGAATAAAGAACATGAGAGTGAATAAATCTAATCATAGGAGAATAAATAAAGTATGATTTTATTTCCATGAAGTTCCAAAATGGACAAAACTAATCTACGGTGTTAGAAGCGACTGAAAGGGGGCGTAAAGGACCTTCTGGAGAGCTGGTCATAATTTTGATGTGGGTGAGAGTTTACACAGAGGTGCTGGTGTGAGGTGATTTGATGAACTGTACATTTATACTTTATGTAATTTTCAACAAAAATGAAGGAAATCATTAAAGTGAATAGTTTGGCAATTCCTCAAAAAGTCTCACTTAGAATTACCATGTGATCCAGCAATTCCACTTCTAAATGTACTCCCGTAAGAACTGAAAGCAGGGCCCTGTCTGGTGTGGCTCAGTGGTTGAGTGCCAGCCTGCGAACCAAAGGGTCACCCGTTGGATTCCTAGTCAGGGTACCTGCCTGGGTTAAGGACCAGGTCCCCAGTGGGGGGCCTCTGAGAGGCAACCACACAGTGATGCTTCTCTCCCTTTCCTTCTCCCTCCCTTCCACTCTCTAAAAGTAAATAAAATCTTTAAAAATAAATAATTAAAACTATGTAAATGATGCTATCATCCCAGATGATTCCCCACAACCAAGAGGAATGAATAATTGGAGGTGCTGGTTTGCACTCAGGCCTCCCCGAACCGACCCCCGCTTAGAGAGGGCACTGGGAGCGATGCTTTTATTAGTGAGGCAGTACTGATGCTGTAACTGGGAATAACTAAAAATCCCACAGTCAGACTGGGTCCCACGACTTACAAGGAAGTTAGTCTGCAGCGAAAGGGCCTGTCTGCGGGGAGTCTGAACGAGGGAAGCCTGTACTGTCTGAGGCCAAAGCGATCCGGGTCACTCGCCTTGCCGGGTCAGAACCCTCCAGGAGTGGCCGCAAGAACGCCTTAAATTAGACTGTGAGTGTCTGCCTGCAACTGGCGACCCATTGAAATATTCTGGAAAACACAAAGAAGCCAGTGTGGTGTAAGAATTTTGCTAATCTTCAGTCGCCTGCATTTTTTTGCTTCTTCGTGTCCTGCTTGCAGAAACAAAATAACTTGGCCAGGGCGCCTCGCCGGCCCCTGCGGGTCACGGGGAGGACCGCCGTGGCCACACGGCATGAAGGGTGCGGTCTGTCCACCTGAGAAGCTGAAGCATATATTGTGTGCTCATGATGGCCAGCAGTCAGAGCAATATTGTGCAGTGCCTTTTTTTTAAGTTCGGTACAAAATCCAGGGTGTGATTGCACGCAGCTGGTCTGCAGAGAGATGAAGGATCCACGGTGAAACAGGAATGAGTTTGGCGTCTCCCTGCTACAAGGTCAAGGACAGTCCAGGTTGGCCCGGGAAGCCTATTGGAAGATGAGAAGATGCCCATAAAAGGTGTAAGGATATTCAGAAAATCCCATTTCCCAGGTTATAGAGAAAGGGATAGGTTTGTTTTTTCATTGAGGTGAAAGTCACAGAACATAAAATTAACTTTTTCTAAAGAGAGCCAGTTAGTGGCTTTTGTATTTCAGTGTTGTGTAACCACCGTCTTTATCTAGTCGGAAACATCTTCATCACCCCCAAAGAAAATCCTGTGTCCATTACGCAGTCACTCCGTCTTCCTTCCTTCCTCTTGTCGCTGGAAACCACCTGTCTGCTCTCTGTCCCTCTGGATTTACCTGTCCTGGATATTTCATGTAAATGGAATCATTCCATTTATATGTGTCACTTTTATGTCCGCCTACTTCCACTTACCATAATTTTCTGAGCTTCATCCACACCGTAGCATTTTATTAGTACTTTATTCCTTTCCATGGCTGAGTAATATTCTACCACGTGTGTGTGGGCGCGTGTGCGCGGCCCCATTTTGTCCATCATTCATCAGTTGCTGACCTTCCAGTTGTGTCCATCATTCAGCGATTGTTAATGGTGCTACTACGAACATTTGTGTATGAGGATTCGCCTGAGTTCCTGATTTTACTTCTTAGGCATAGAATTGCTAGGTCATATAGTAGTTCTATTTAACTTTTTGAAGAAAAAATGTTTAGATTCCTTAAAATGTGGTAGAAGAAATTGAAATAGATTTTTAGACTCCTTGACATGGATAGAGGAAGAAGTTTGTTTATTTAGACCAGGCCAACTTTTCCCCAGTGACCCCTGATGTTTTTTCCCCCGTCATTCATGTGTAGCTAACTCCTCAGCCCAGACTCAGCCGTACCCACGGGGATGAATGCAGATGGATGAGAGAAAAGAGAGCATTCAGGGGAAAGTTAATTTGCCTAAGAGCTCTCTGTCCACATTGTTTAGCTTGAGAGGACAGCTCAGCAAACTGAAGTCCTCGCCCCAAATCTTCGGTATGAGTCTGTCATAATGTTTGGTCTAAAAATCACCCGCAGACCTAGAAGGAATTTGGACAGCCAAAGTGCATTAATTAAGCTGAAAAAAGTTCTCAAAACAATGATTTCTCTGATGTGGAAGGTTTATTCAAACCTTCCAGGTCACTGATTTGTCCTGTTTTCTTTAAAAGGAGAACACAATGGGTGTGTGTTTGGCGCCCTCTACAGGAAACTATGCAGATTGGACATCACTGCGGAAGAAGCTGCTTGGCAGCAGTGAATGTTCCCTTCAAGACCCATTGTAACTACGGTATGTTAACTTAACCATGTTGGATGAAGCGCCTTCTAATACTGAGCACTCAGTTTCCTGTCCTCTTCAACAGCGATGTTGAACCTGATTATGAACGTTTGTCGAACCATGTTTGAGCTACAAACACAGTGGTTTTCTCAAGAGCCAGGGGCTTGGCAAGGACGTTATAGGGCCTGCAAACGACTTTAAAATCCTTCAGCACAGTCTGTACCTGAGACTTAGTTTCAATCTGCTTCTGAAGGGCAGCTAGCTCTGCTAAACCGGAAATGCAAAACTCCACAGGGAGTTAGAACCTACACTTGAAAGACGTCAAAAGCCCACTTTGGCTCTCTTTGTGTCCAGTGCACACTCCCTGGTTTGTTAATTAGCATAATGGGTGTGAAGAATAATCATCCATCCATGAAACAAGGGACTGGCCAAGAATATCGTCTAGAATCTGGATTCTAGACGCTCCTGCCTAAGGAGCCCACAGTATGTAATTTTAATTTTCTAGTAGCCACATTTTAAAAGGTAAAAAGAAGCAGCTGGAATTAATTTGAATAATAAATTTTACTTAAGTCAATAGAGCTGAAATGTTAGCATTTCAGTATGTCATTGACATTAAAACTATTTATGAGATATTTTACATTATTTTTCTCATACCAAGTCTTGAACACCCAGTGTGCGTTTTGCATATTACTAGCCCTACCGGCACTGCACTGGGAGTTTGGGGGCATGTTGTATCTCTAATCCTTAAAACAACCCTGAAAGGTAGGGTACTTTCAGATCCACAAAACAGATGAGCAAACTGAAGCAAACCTTCTCAGGTGACATGGAGGTGCCAGTGGCATCCAGGTATTGTGGATAATGTAGCCACCCCAGGTCCCCTCTTCAAGGCAGGTGCCCATCCTCGACCTGCTGAAGCAGGGATGCAAACGCCCAGCCCTCTTGTCTGCGTTTGGGGCCAGAGCTTTCCTGCAGGATGGGCCTCAGCTGTAGCCACGTTGGAGGGGCCTTCTCCCTGTGCCCTGTCCTGCCCCCCTCACAGCCTTGGGGCATCTCTCCTCAGAGACTTCCCAGGAAGCCTCTCCTCTGTCTCCTGGGAACCCAGCCTAAGACACCAGGACTCAAGTCAGCCTCCAGAGCCCTTGCTCATGAACTGCTCCCTCCTCATGGGGCAAGCCTCAGCAGTCTGCAACACCGGGGTCTCCCCACCAGGTTAGGGGACAGGCAGAGAGGGCGTTTCTCCTGTGGAAATGGGTTACTGAAGATGGGGTGGCACCCTGAGTTACTGACCCCTGTGGTCTTTAGAAGCTACATAATAGGAGCTCATGGTGAAAGCATCCAGAGTGTAAGTTCTCTGCATTTTTAAAGCACACACACCCAGCCAATGAGAAAGCAACCCAATGGTTTATGAGAAGTCCCCCAAGTAATAAAAAGTATTTTTAAAAGACTCATTGAAAATGTCAAGAATCTTTAAGAGACCTTAGTCACCCTGGACCTTTGTGTCACTTTCAATCAGCTCAGCCCCTGAGAGTGCAACACCAAAATTCTCCAACTGGCCAGCCTGTGGGCCAGGGTCAGCTGGGAGTCGCCCTGACCCAGTCACTTGTCCACTCCAGCCCCTGGGTTGGCACAGCCAGTGCCCTGGAGCATGAACTCACCAAAGACCCCATGTTCCTGCAGAGGCAACCCCAAGGGGACCTCCAGGACCAGAAGACACATCACAGACTTGAGGGACCCTTTGCTGGGAGATGAGGCGGTTAATGAACCAGATCCAGCACGGTCACTGAATTTCAACTTTCTGTTCAGCGTTATCCTGCGGCGACTGTGCATTTCGTGCCTGGGGGCCCTCTGATTAAAGTATGCAAGGCTTCTTCCAAATAATCAAAGGAACTTTTGGAAACATGCCCCAGTCCATCCTTAACACCCCACAAGGAAGACAAAGCAAAAACAGACTGAAGGAAATGGGTCGCTGTTATCTACCTCTGGAGGCCTGGGCCATGCTAATCCGCTGAAGTGGCCGAGGGCCAGAGTGGACCCTCCCTGGCCCCACCAAGAGGTCCACCTAGCTTGTGGCTCAAAATCCAGCAGGGGGTGGGGAAGTGAAGATGAACACCCAGCTGGACCTAGCACTCCCGCCCCCACTGCTTCCCCCACCATCCAGCTGCCCACCCCAGTCTCCCTCTCCCTGTCCATTCCCCTTCTGGAACCTGCCCCTGGGGCACATAGGGTGTCACCCCCTCCTGCCCTGGCCACACCCTATTACACCTGACCTTAGTCCCAGCCTGGCTCCAGAAATGTACAAGTAGTACATGCTTGTTGTAAAAAACAAAACAAAATGAAATGAAATGAAATAATAAAGTATCCAAGCAGTGTGCTGAGGGACAAAAGGGAATCCTTCCATTGCCCTTCCTCCCCTTAGCCCATCCCCCAGAGGCAGCCGCTGTCGACCCCGTGGTGGGTGTCCTCCTAGCCGCTCCCTGGATGCACACACACAAGCACGCACACGTGTACACACAACATATGCACACATGCATGCACACATGCACACGGTTGGCTTTATATTACACACATGGCTGGGGCGGTCTGGTCTGGCATGTCCCAACTCTGTCTCTCCACGCCTGACAGTGCTGTGTCCCTCTGGCCCGTATGTGCACAGTGTGTACAGCCAGGTCAAGTTCCAAAGCGGCCAGCCGCCCTGTCCTCGAGGCCGGGAGGGCACATTCAGTCTCCCACTGTGACGACCATTCGGTTGCCGTCTCCGTTCCCTCTGTGGGCCTGGAGAACGCTGTAGCACACAGAGGTCCTTACCGCATTCGTGCAGCGAGACCGAAATGACAGCCCACAAAGCCTGTCCGTCCTGAGCCCTGGAGCGTCTCTAATGAGGAAAGCCATCCTCCTAAAGAGAGCAGCCTTGGATGCTAGTGCTGCCTCCCAAGGAGTCGCCTGTGCCATTAGGGAGACAGGACATTGGGGGTTTGTCCCCGATGAGCATACCGGGGCATCACCTTCATTAAACCGCATGCGGGTGCAAGGGGACTTAGTAAATCCATGGTTTGGCTCATGGAACTCTTAATGAAAAAGTCGTCACTGGTTTGGGAAGTTATTGTCTTGACCTGTGTTTTCTCCTGCATGTGCCTGTTTGTTGCTGGGACATCTGCCTCCAGCACAGCCAAAGGGCCACCAGTGAGCCACCTCCTTGCTAGTGAAACCCCTTGCTGATCACTCCGCACACAGTGAGGAGGAGGGAGCAGGGGACATTGTAAAAGCTGGTCATGAGGGGTGGAGTGTAGGGGCAGGCCATCAGGAAGACAGGACCCCAGGTTTGACCCGCGAGCTGGACCTGGGTTGAGGCTCCCTACGCTCTCCCCCACCTCCCCTGTGCCTAAGATGTGCACTCTGCTCCCTTCCCAGATCCCAGCGCTGCCTAGGGATCCTGGGGAGAGAAAGGTGTGATGAGACCCTCTGGACTGGGTATGTGACTGGCCCAGTGACAGCCCCCTGGGTAAGTGACGGAACCCAGTTAGGGCCTCGGTATAAATTCCCTTGATTATTAAACCTGCCACCTACCTGTCTGGAGCACTCTGCCATTTCTTTGGTCTCTCCCTGCCCTCCACATATGGTGGCTGCTTTCAGAGTATACCTGGGAAGGTCCCAAGAAGGTTTGCGACCCGACAGGTAATGACCTGGTGAGAAGGGCTGAGAGATGCCTGGAGCCTGCGCCTACTTTGAGGGAGAGCCAACAGGAATTGCCGATGAATTGGATGTGGAATGTGAGAGAAAATGGCAGAGTGACCTCAAGGCTTTGACTGGCACAACTAGAAGACTGGAGCTGCCACTGACGGAGACGGGGAAGACAGCCGAGGAGCAGGTCTGAGACAGGGAAAGGTCTTGGCATGGGTCCCCTGGACTCAAAACTGCAGCGGGAACTTAGGGACAGGTGGTTCACTCGGGGCGAGTCGAGTCAAGTCGGCAGAACAAGGGAGCAGGGCGAGTGAGGCAAGTCAGGAATACTTCTGTGGCCACGCCTTGTTTCTCCTGAAACAAACACGCAATCACACAGGTGCTGTTCCTATTTTCCCCTTTCTACCTAAAAGCTAGCACAGCAGAAACCCCGTTACAGCCCCTTGCTTTGCTGGAGTTACAATACATCCTGGCAATCGATCCATGGACATGCGGGTCTGAATGCCTATCAGCCCCCAGGGGAGAGGCACGGCGGCCATTCATAGCAGGTCTGGAGCTCCCGGGAGGGTCCTGCTGGAGACAGGAAATTGGGAGACAGGTGAGAACGCCCAGGGTGTGAGCGTGCATACAGACGTGGTCTGGGGATGGAGTCTGGGGTCACCCCACCGACGATATGTTTTTAAAGTTTTGGTTCTAGAAACTTTCAGGTATACGTAAAAGTAGAGGTGGTGGTATAATGAGCTTCCTTGTGCTCACATTCAGCTTCAACCGTTATCAACGTTTTCCAACTTCGTTTTATCTCCCACCACGTGCACTGTGGGGGGGGGCTATTTTAAAATAAATTCTGGGTCATTTCACCCTGCAGTGCACCGTTATACATCTCTGACAAGACCTTAAACACACACACACACCCCATAATCATTGCATAGTTTCCTGTGGCTGCTGTAACCAATCCCCACAGACTTACTGGCTGAAAACCGTACATATTTACTTTCACATGGCTCTGGAGGTCAGAAGTCCAAGATGGGTCTAAAACCAAGGTGTCAGGGCTGCGTTCCTTCCATGGGACTCTGAGGAGAATCCTTGTCCTTGTCTTTCCAAGCTTCTAGAAACCTCTTACAAGTCCTTGTCTTATAGCCCCGAGTCACTATAACTTCTACTGTGTAACCCTCTCTGCTTTTGACTCCCCTGACTCCCTTTTGTGAGGACCCTCATCACCGTACCAGACCCACCGGGAAAATCCCAGGCAACCGCCCCCTTCCAGGCCCTTAACCTAACCACACCGGCGCAGTCCCTTTTGCCACGTCCCATTCCAGGTCGTGGATGAGGCTGGGGACATATCTCTGGGACCAGCACTCAGCCTGCCAGAGCCACCATGCCACACTCACAGTAAACAAAACTTCAGTAATTCCTCAATATCATATAAAATCCAGCCTATGTTTAAATTTCTGGGGTTTAAATTTTTTTTTTATTTTTGTTTGTTTGGGTTTTTTTACAGTTAGTTTATTTGGGTCTGGATCCAAACAGTGTGTTAGGTTGTGCGGTCCCTTCTGTCTCCCTTTCCCTATACCAGCCGCCCCTTCCTTCCTAGTTGATTTTTTACGACTCGGCGCTTCGGGAGAAACTGGGTCATTTGTCCCCTGGAATGTGTGGATCGCTGCCCTGTGGTGTGGTCTCACTTGTTCCTCTGTCTCTTGCACTTCCTGTGAGTGGGCAGCTCTAAATCCAGGTTTAGTTTTAGGCCTCTGATCCCATCAGGTCATGAGGACATGTCTCCAGGTCCTGGTGTTGTCATGTGAGGGGACCACCCTGCCAACACCTTGAACTCAGATCTCCAGCCTCCAGAACCCCAAGAAAGCGCTTTCCTGTGGTGTAAGTCACTTGTGCTGCTTTGCAAGGACCACCCTAGCAAACTAACACACTCAGATTTAGGAATTTCCCTTCTATTCCTAGCTTGCTAAGCATTTTCACCATAAGTGACCGCTGACTTTTCTCAAATGCTTTATCCATGCTTACTGGGATCATCATATAGTGCTCTCCCTCTAACCTACATATGCCCTGGATTGTTATCAACCATTCTCTCGTCAAGGATTGCCTCTCCCCTTTCTCTCTATCTTTTGCTGTGGAACTCCAATTAATCCTAAATTAGACTTTGTCATTCAATCCTCTGTCTGTACTTCTCGAGCTCTCAGAGCTTTTCTCTCTGTCTCTCTGGGATGCCCTCTAACTTTTCCTACTCTGTCCTTCTGGTGACCACTTCTGTGTTCAATTTTATCTAGTAACCTGATTTTTAATTGATTTGTTCTTTTTTTTAAAAGTCTATTTGGTTCTTCTAAAATATACCTGATCATGTTTGGAAGTCTCTTTTTAGAGTTGATTTTGTTTTGTTTTGTTTTTAAGATTTTATTTATTTGTTTTAGAGAGCGGGGGGAAAGAAAGGAGAGAGAAAGGGAGAGATACATTGATGTTCGAGAGACACATTGATCAGTTGCCTCTCGCACACCCCCAACTGGGGACCTGGTTAGCAACCCAGGCGTGTGCCCTGGCTGGGAATCAAACCGGCAACCTTTCAGTTCACAGGCCAGCACTCAGTCCACTGAGCCACACCAGCCAGAGCCTTTCTTTTCTTTTCTTTTCTTTTTTAGAGAGAGAGAGAGGAAGGGAGAGAAAGAAAAACATCAATTTGTGGTTGCACTTATTTATTGGTTGATTCTTGCATTCATTGGTTGATTTTCTTTTTTACTTTTTTAATCCTCACCCAAGAACATTTTTCCATTGCTTTTTTAGAGAGAGAGGAAGAGAGAGAGAGAAACATCAACGTGAGAGAGAAGCATCCACCTGGGCCAGAGATCAAACCTACAACCTTTTGGTTATGGGACATTTCAACCAACCGAGCCACACCAGCCAGGACATTGGTTGATTCTTGTATGTTCCCTGACCGGGGATTGAACCTGCAACCTTGGTGTATCAGGACAACTCTCTAACCAACTGAGCTACCTTGCCATGTTGAAAGGGAATTAATTTTAATTTGCCTTATACATACACATCGTGAACCTTTCTGATGGAGAGGGAGCAAATACAGGCCCCAGTGGCGGGGACCATGTGTCATTTTTGCAAACGGTTTGTTCTATTTTTCTTTTAAATTGAGCTGCAGCATTCTCTCCGGAGCATTTCTGTAGTCATTGTACTCATTTCTGGAGCCACAAAGGCTCAATCTATTTCCTTTGCTGTGTAATAACTCTAATAACTCTCCAATGACTTGAGTTCAGCTCTCAAGTCTCCCGAAGCTTGCTCTCCTCCCAGGGTCAGGGGGAGGCACGTGCTGTGTTCCCCACCCTGCCTCCCTAGAAGGCCCTCAGCGGACTCCTGGCTCAGAACTGAGCACCCTCCTTCAGAATTTGACCTTCATGCAGGACAGGAGTCATCTAGCAACACAAGTACTAGCGGCTACATCATCCTGAGCCAGGAATTAGGATGAAGCGATTGTTTTTTAAGTTTAGAAAATTGAGTAAACATTAAAAAATAAATAAATCTAGGCAAAAGGAGATATTGTGTATGAGAGAGAGCAGGAGAGAGAGGGGAAGAGAGAGAGAGAATGTGGACACAGAGACACACAGGGAGGGCTGTGTGACGACAGGCAGTTTGAAGCAATACATAAACAAGCCAAAGACTGCCGGCAACCACCAGAAACCGGAGAGGGGCAAGGAGCGGACGCTCCCTGAGCCTCTGAAAGGAGCCAACCCTGCCGACGCCTCCGTGTTAGATGTCTGGGCTCCAGAACTGGGAGCAAATACATTTCTGTCATTCTAAGCTGCCCAGTGTGTGGCACTCGGCCACAGCAGCCCTACGGACTAAAGCAGAGAGGATCTTGGCTATGCCGGCCTCCACCAGACCCCCATCTGAAAGCACCGCACCAGAGACTGCAGGTGAGACCCACAGAAGAACTGCCGGCTGAGTCCTAGTCAACCCAAGAGCAAAGGAAACTGCTGCTGTTCCAGGCCACTATGTTCTGGGATGGCTCGTGATGTGGCGCCAGACAGCCCAAGCATGCTCTGTAGTCACTTTGCTTCACGGCCGCGGCAGTGATCCTTCCAAACCGGATGTCAGGCTCTGACCCTGTGGCTCAATGGGTTGGGCATCATCTGCAAAGCGAAAGGTCGCTGGTTTGATTCCCAGTCAGGGCACGTGCCTGTGTTATGGGCAAGGTCCCCTGTTGGGGGTATGCGAGAGGCAACTGATTAATGTTTCTCTCTCCCATGAATGTTTCTTTCCCTCTCTTTCTCCCTCCCTTTTCCTCTCTCTAAACATAAAATTTTTAAAAAACAAAAAACAGGTGTCAGAGCATGTCATTGCTCTGTTCAAAACCCACCACCACCTCCTCTCACTCAGGCAAAACTCACTGTCCTTCGAAGTGCCCATAAGGTGCCCGCCCCATCTGCCATGGCACCAGGTCTGGCCCTGGCCCCAGACCCCCGCTCAGGCACACTGGGCTGTTCTAATTCCCCAGATGGGAGGTTCCCTCTGATGAGCACCTTCCTCCCAGTGACTCGCTTTCTCGGGTCTGTTGAAATGTCTCCTCTGAAACAGGGCATGTGTATGCTTATGCATTTTTAAATGACAGCCTTCCTCTTCCCACCCCATTAGAAGTTAGTTTCTGGAGGTTAAGGCTTTTTTGGTTTGGTTTTTCCCTTGCTGTACCGAGGTCCTGGAGCAAGTGGGAGCTCAATAAGCAGGTATTTTAGTGACAAATTAAAGTCACTGCTTCCCCATCAGTGGACTGGTCTTTCTCTTTTTACTGAGTCAGGTTTGGCCTTTGTCCCAACAGGTCAGACTGAGTTTGTTGGGCTCTTTCGGACTGCAGAGCCCAAGGCACACAGATCCTGGAGAGGTCACAGGGAAGTAGCGAGGGCAGGAACTGAAGCAGCTGAACAGCGGGCCCCCTGAGGATGAGAATGTCACCCCAGCGCTGGAGGCTGCAGCTCAGCCGTCCACAGCAGCCCTGCTGAGCCATCACCTACTTCTCCCCACACCAACCCACCAGCGGACACTTCTTCCCACCACCTCTCAGGGTCGGACTCCTCATGGGCCGTCCAGCCTCGTGGCCCCTCTTAGAGCCCACTCTCTACATCTGCAGTCCCTACCCCTCAGATCGCTCTCTTCGCAGACCCTGCGTCCAGACTCCCCAAGGGAGAGGCTCCGACGGGCCAGCCAGTCCCTCGCAGTCCACTGTGATTGCCCCGCCTGGGCAGAGCGCTCAGGCCAGGCTGCCTCTGGTGCTGATCCTGGGTCCAGTCGACCAGGCAGTAAAGGCCGGCCCAGCCTGAGAAATCCTTCCACGGGAGCTTGGGTGTGGCAGGCACTCAGAAGCCCCTCAAAAGGGGGCACTTTGTCAGCTGTCACCTTGCTTGGCTTGTCTGGTGCAAATCCTTAGTCAGCCCCACACTAGCAGCTGTCCAGCCCTGCTCTGATGACCTGTGAATTTTTAGCAGCATGTCCTCACTGCCCTTATCTGGGAGCGAGCCCCTTAGGATACCCACCGGCCCGTTATACATCTGCCCAGTCTGCCTTGCTCTTCCAGCCCCAAGAATATTCAGACATGGTCCGACAAACGTCGGGCTGAAATCCATGCCCCCCTCAGCGCTCTCTGACCGTCAGGAAACAAACAAAACCCCCCACCAGATTAGTCAGGTTGGTCAGGGAATCCCAATGCAGGAGGGCCAGGGACCTCGCTTCAAGAGACCGGTAAGGCGTTTGTGGAAAATCAGAGTGTCTGCCCTTTTGTTTAGGAAATGCCATCACAAGTGTGGGGTTGGGGATTTTCTCATGGTGACTCGAATTGCGATGCAGTGTGACTGCCCTCTGACTCTGGGGGTGGCTTTCTCCTCCCAGCTACAAAGTTGTTCTAGAGAGCACACAGTATCCAGCAGATAAGAAGGCTTCCTGAGTCACATCTCTCAAATCCGAAGCTGCTGCAGTTAAACTGTGCACGTGGTTATCATCAGGGCCCAGATACACCAAGGACAGGAAGGCTCCGAGGAAGAAGATCAGTGTTGTGGCCTCTCGCCCAAATCCCAGGCTGAGGTGAAGTTCACCGTGGAGGAGCAGAAGGCTCCGTGGTTGTGGGTTGGTCCCCAGGCGCCTCCACTCACCACTAGCTGCAGGCGTGGGCAACTCAGCTAGCCTCTGTGCTTTGAGAAGTGATGATCCCGTGCAATTCAGTCATGACCTAGTAGCCAGGATCAAATACATCACACCTGGCAGATAATAAGGCCTCCACACTGTTACAGATTTGTGATAGGTCGGGGCGGGGGCAGTTCTCCTTATTTTGTGGTCCATGGAAGCCTCCGTGGGAACCCTACTCTCAGCCAATGAATCACAAGGGGCCACTTCCTCCTGAAGGCAGAGTGGGCTCCTGCTTTTCGCTATGGAGCTCACTCACACTGTGTCGTCTTACCTCTCTGTCCTGCCCAGGGGTTGGCATTTCGGAATGGGCCATCTGAGGGTCCTGCATCTCTCCTGCCTCTAGGAATGCTCCTAGCCTGGCTGATGCTGTTGGCTGTAAATGCCCTGGGCCTCCCTCCAAGCAGCAACCCTAAGAACTGTGAGGAAAGGGTAGGACAAGGTAGAGGGGAAAGAACATCACTCCAGAACCACTGCAGCTGCTGCTTAGAGAGCTCAGTGTCCTGCAGGCCTCCGGTCCAGCCTGAAGTGATTATTCCCACACTGACGAGAGCCACCTGGCTGCCTCCCAAGGCCCATGTGATCCTGACGATTGCAAAGACAATGGAGCTGGCGCCCAGAGGATCCACGCAGAGCCCTTTGACACAAGACGGAGACTCTTCCCTCTGAGTTTCTCTTGCTGGCCCAGAGCCCCATGCCCTCCTCCCCCTTTATTTGCACCTCTGAAGGGAGCACTACTCACTGGGAGCCCGCTCCTTGCTCCCCTGACTCCCTGGGCCATTTTCTTTCTTAATCCCCCTTTTCCATACTCCCCTCAGGCGGACACCCCTGATAAATGTCCTCCTAGCAATGACAATTTAAAAACCATACTGTGTTCTCCCTTCTGTTCCCCCAACAGATGTTTGCCCAATCCCTACTTCCTACCGGGGACTCTGCGAAGTCATCTCTGCAGAAGGCGGGGCAGGGAGCTGTGCAGCTGGGAGCTGTGCAAGGAGCCCTCCAACCATCGCAGGCAGACTGCTGACTGCAGTTGGGAGGGGACATGCGAGTTTCTTTAAAGGAAGGACTTGGAAAGGGTGGTAAGTTGAGAATCAGTCACATTTCTAGAAGACACTGCAAGGGAAGAGCTGAATTTAAGTTTTTTTCTTTCAAACTGGGTCAGCAGTCATAAACATTGTTGGTAGGAGCACAGGGAGGTACAAATACTTTGGAAAGCAATGTTGAGGAGGCTTATATCCATGACCCAGGAATTCCACATCTAGGTATATGTCCATGGCACGTGACCTAGAGAAACCCTTGGGCCTGTGCTCAGGAGACATTTGCAACAAAGTTCACAGCAGCACTGTTGCTATTTACAAGGAAGAAAGAACCAAGAAACAACCCAAATGTACACTGACGGGAAAACATGTGTCATTCACACAACGGAATACTATACAGCACTGAAAACACATCATCTAACACTGTAGGGATGGAGCTCACAAACATCAAGTGCTGCAAAACACTGTAGGAAAGGCTACAAACAGTACAATGCCAGGTATGTAAAGTACAAAAAATATTTTAAAAAGAAAAACAAGGGAATAATAAACACAAAATTTAGGATAGCGGCCTTTCCAGGGCCAGAGAAGAATACACAGGGACCTTGACAACATGGCTGATGTCTCTCTTACAGTGGTGGTGGGTAGCCAGACATTCATTTGTCAGTCTTTACACTGGACGCACTTCACGTAGTCTTTGGTGTATGTGAAACTGTGATGAACACACAAGTCTTCACCGTCTGTTCTGAGGAGGGACCCTCCACCCAGGTCCCCTGAGGGCTCACCCCTCTGACCTATTACCTCCCTTGGCCACTTAGGCAACCCTGAAGTTTCCTATCTGGTTAGAGATCTGCCATTTTTCAGCCTAAACCAGGGATACACAAACCACAGGTGGATCATGGGCCGCTGCAGATTCACCTTGTCTCAATCCCAGCGTCCATCTGCAATTGTCTCACAGGTACTCCCTGCAGTGCTTCACGGCGTGGTCCTTTGAGAATAGCCTTGGATACTCGTTTCCCTTCCTTGCCCACAAGTGGGGAGAATGCCACTGGTATGCCACTGCAATGAAATTGCTCAACAAGTATTATTAGTCAGTAGTAAGTAACAGCTGAATGCCTGCAACAAGGGAAATATCCCTGCTGACAAAGCCTCAGGAGTCATGGAGACAAGGGGGGCATTTGGCAGCTCGTGGATTTGGGGAAAGATATGAGGGCATCACTGTGCATTAATCATTAACATTTGAGCTACAATTTAAGGTTGAATTGCTGGCTCAGAATGCTGTGCTGTGGCCGCAAGAATCTTGCAACAGCAGCTCTGAGTATGTTCTTCATTTGACTTGCTGCTAGGAATCACTGGCTCTGGCCGGAGAGCAGTTATAGGAGCCACGTCTTTCTATCTTTCTCTCTCTAAGATTGTTTTGGAGCCATTTCAGGGCCACACCCTAAAGTTGCTCAGAGAATAAGAGCTCTAAGTGTCTGATTTCTGCAGAGACTGATTTAGAGATGCTGGCTGTTGGTTTAGGTGCTGAGTCACAGGGCTGGGATCTTGGTTTGAAGCAGTCTGAAACATCAGTGTATTGCTGCTGAAATCATAAACTCTGCTTGCAAAATTCATCTAATTCTTTATGAAACATTTTACAATTCCCTTGTTGCTTTTTTGCTGAATTTAATTCTAAAGTTCTTGCTACTTAGACAATGGAAAACAAATACTATGGATTCAACAGGTGTTCTTCACCTTTACTGGGTACCTTGGAAGCCTAAGCCAGTAGTAGCTCAGGGGATTAAAAAAATGCTAGCAATTATGGAAAAAGGCAGTTTTGGCAGCTGACCAGAAGAAACAATAAATCAAATACACATCTCAATGTCGCTATGAGAGGCAATGTGGAAAACATGGAGATGTATGGCACTGTTTTACTGTTCAGATTTACAGACCAAGAGGAATGCTGAGAAATCCAAAGATAACTATAGTAGAAAACGAAACGATGGCCTCAGCACGCCCCACCCCCTCCCAGTGGCTGCTGTAGAGATTTTAAACTTGCATCAGTTTTCTTGATCAGAAAGGTGCAATCACTGTACTCACACCTTCCTGTTTTTCATCTGCCAGATTACCGCAGAATATTACCTGTTTTAAACCTTGAAAAAAACACCGCATCCGTGTGAAATTTCAGTCCAAATCGTTACATGCAGGGTTCACAGGATGCCCGGTAGATGTGATCTACCGAGGTGGGTTAGGGAGAGAGTTGAAGTCTCCTTTCAAGATGGAACATGAACAAGAGCTAGAGAATGAACTAACAGTGGGGACGGAGAAGTGCCTGATACGCAAAAAGTATCAGCTGTAATCAAAGGGACATGAACTTCCGCTCGGCCATCGGGGCCTGCTACCCAAGTCTGACCCACGGAAAAGGACAAAAGGACGGGGTCACCTAGGCCGGTGGTCGGGAGCGCAGCGCACAGTCGCCTGCGGGAGCACGAGGCCCCTGGGACGCAGCTCCGCGGCTCCCAGCAGCCAACGTCTCTAGACCAAAGGGGTCTCGGGGGAGCTGCGGAGAGAGAAGGGCGGGCCCGCGAAGGTCGTCATCAAGGTCGTGGGCCCGCCTTGCGGCGCTGGAGCGACGCTGCGTGCGTGCGGGACACAGAGTACGTGAGAGATCCCGGATCCCTCATGCCGGCCGCGCCACCCCGCCCCTACCCTGGGGTATCGGCGCCACAGAGCCCGCGAGTCCAGGGGTCCCAAAGGAGGGCGGAAGTAAAGCGGGGCAGGGGTTCACCCGCACCCCACACAGCCGCCGGGGAGCCAGTGTACCCCAGCACTATTGCACCCCACCTCCGTGGGTAGATCCCCCCCATCCACCCCGCAGCCACAAGGGCCGAAGTAGCGCCCCTTTCCCGGAGGCGAGGCCCGAGTGACAGTGCGCCCAGCCAATGGGCAGGCGGCACGGAGGGGGCGGGAGGGGGCGGGGCCTTCCCGAGCTGGGCAGGAAGTCCGGGCAGTGGGCCCGAGAAAAGCTCTGGGTACAGGGAGCTCCCAGACCTTGTGGCTGAACGCTTGCCTTCGTCCACAGCATCCTGCTTCTTCCCCTAGCGGCGGCAACCAGCGGCTGGGTAAGGACGGGGAAGAGCTGCCTAGCAGGTGCCCGGGCAGGCGGCTCATGGGTCCTCCTAGGAGCTCCTGCTCGTGAGACGGCGTGTGGAGGGGTTCAGCGGGGTCGTGGAAGCTGCGGGTCGGTGCGTGCCAACCAGCCTTGCAGGCCGCTGTGTGGCCTGAGGCCAGGGCGCGGCGCCGGTTTTCTCGGGAGGGATCCGCCTGTGATTACGGAGTTCTGGTGCCACATAGCTGTAATGGGAGGTCAGGAGTCGGACACAGAGGCCACACAGGACAAGGCGTTGAGAGTGGAAGATTTTGGGGGGACATACTGGCCTGAGCCTGCGTGCTTATTAAAGCCAGGCCCTTCCTAAAATGGAACATGGGGCCAGGAAAGGAGAGATGGGCGGGGAGCTACAATTCCATCCCCCCTCCCCTCCTCACCACCAGTTGCCCGTGCTTCCGCAGGTGGCCGCCCCGGAATGAGCAGTTACCAATATAACTTCAGAAGGTGCTTATCTCTGGGGAGACCGAGGCAGATCCCTTGGGTAATTAATTGGGAAGCCTTCCAGGCAACCTCACTCAGGCATGGGCTACACCCGTCTCCCCTCGCTGGCCATCAGCAGTCAGCCCTGATCAAACGTAAGAAGAATGTATTTTAAGAAAGCTGATGGTTCCCTGCTTCCTCCCTCCACAATGCGGTCCTCGTTGTGGGCGGTGCGGTCCGTTGGTTGACCGACCTCGGGGGCACATGTAGGCCCTGACCGCGTGGTCCACTCGTGTGCCCTGGTCCGGGGTTCATTCCCCGGCAGATACAAAGCTGTGAACGACTCTTAGTGAGACCAATCTTCCTGCCTGTGCTCCCTGACCTTTAATGACTTCCTTTTTCCACCAAATCCAATTTAAAGACAAGTTGAATTTATCTTTTATCACTAAAATGAAGCAAAAAATGAGCTCTTATAGCTGTATGCCGAAGTAGCGTAGTGAAGATGTGCTTAAATGGGCATTAAAACTAAACCGTGCTTAAACAATTTGCCTTTTTGTAACATAGTAACTAAAAACCAGATACCTTTTTATCCGCTAATGAATAAAACTCCATTGTTAAAGCAGGCAGTAAAGCCACAGGAGTGACTTCAATATCTAATTTTGAAACTTAAAAAAAAAAATGCCATTTGCTGCTTCAGAACATTCCAGAAGATATTGGAGGGGTGCCCAGCTAGTCAGCGGCTTCTGAGCACTGATTCAGTTCCTCTCATCCACGCTTCATTCCTCGTAGTGGTTCAGTTTCTTCCTCAGAGAAATTAGTGAGAGGCTTTCTTTGAAGACTTGCTATTATTTGTAGCCGCATTTTTTTCTTTTTAATGGTGTTTTCAAAGGAAGACTTCTCTTGGAGTTCCGGTGTTTCCTCTCTTTAGGAAACCATGGCATTTAGAGAAACACCGCATTTTGTAATCAAGTTTTTTTAATGGGGCGTTATTGATGGTTCTTACCTTGCTGGAGACCTGAGCACTGTGAGTTTCGGAGCCCCAGACACTGGCAGAAGCCAAGGTCACAGTGCCCAGACCACGGAGCTCACTGATTATCTAATATCCACCAGTTGAAACTCCTGCTGCTACTTCAAGTTTAACATGATGAAATGTCCCACACTGTTAATCCACTGTTTCCCCAAGAGTCACATCTTCCTCCCCCATTTTTAGTCCTAAATGGTTTTGCCTGTGACCTTCATTTCCCCTTGGTCCTGACATGGTCCCTTTCTGTGTCCATGCCAACCCTCAGTGTTAACTAATGACAGTAATTCGTTTCCAACTGCCCGCACTCCAGCCATTCTCCGTCAGTACAATCATCTTTCCTGCTGGATTTGATCCTTCCCTGGCACACACCTCCTCTGGCATCCTTCGCCTATAGGATGAGGCCTGAGCTGGGGTTTAAGGCCTCGCAGAGCAGGGCCTTGCCTGCTTCTTCAGGAGCGATCCCCACTGCATTCAGCAGGCATTTCCTGGACTCTAGCCCACCGTCCTGCCTCCAGCGTTTAGTCCGGTGCAGGTTCTTTTAGTCTAGGAAGCCTCAGGAGTGGTCCCTGAATGAACGAGCCAAGGCTGCGTTGTGGCTTATTATGTGAACTCTTTCCCCACAGAAATTCACCATGTCTATTCTGAAACTGCATGCCAGAGAGATCTTCGACTCGCGTGGGAACCCCACTGTTGAGGTGGATCTCTTCACCTCAAAAGGTACGTGCCCCTCTGTTTCTCTAGTTCTTCCACCACACTCTTGAGAGCTTCCTTACAGTGACCCGGCCTTGAGCAGGGAAAGTCTGTTACCGCGAACACCTTTCTGTCTTGTCTGCACATGCTGGTAGGTTGTGATTTCTGACTGGGTTGGGGTTGTAAGGCAGGAGTCCCTGTCTTGCTGCTTCCTAGGTCAGTGAGGTAGGGGACGAAGGTCAGTCCTTGTCCCTAAAAGGGCCCATTACTAGTTTGCTTTGAAGCTTGTTGCGACCAAATAAGCAAGTGTAAATATAGCACTGACATCTTTGTTTCCAGAAAGCACTCTTAAACCAAAGATTGGGGACAGTTTTTACTTACAGGTGTTGAGCTCTTCCAAAGCTGTCAGTCCCCCGAGGAAGAGTTTGCCCACAATAAAGAAAGAATAGAATGGGGACTCTGATTAAAAGTTCTTCCGTGGTCCTGTGTCACCTCCACCAGTGTCTCAGTGTCTGTCTTCTAACTGGGCTTAGTGGGTGGGTTGGAGGAGGGTTGGGCGGAATCACCGAGCGGTGCTGAGCACGTGGAGACCTGCCAGTCAGAGCTGAGTCACATCTGAGTCACAGGCCTGGCTGCGGAACCTCCAGCCCTTCCCTTCCTGCCCTCCTTTCCTCCTCTCCCCAGAAAAGAAGGCCCCCCAGTCTAGATGTCATTGGGCAAGGGTCTGCCTGTGGTTGCTCACTGTGGAGGGTGCTCTCAGAGTAGGGGCAGCTTCTGAGCTTGGGCTTAGGGTGAATGCCAGGGCTCCCCGAGGATGTTGAGAATTTTCTTGCATCTTAAAGATTGGCTTAATTAGTCAGCGGGTAGAACTTTCCACTTGGAAATTAATGGGCTTGAAACAACAGTGAAAAAAGACCCAAGACACTAGAGGATTGTTGGGAATGGGGCCATTTTCTTTGCAACATTTAAAATAGTAAAATTATTATTACTATTTTTTTGAAACTTAAATGACTGGAACTTTCCATCTTGTGTGTCTTAATCCTTTTCAAATAAATCAGGAATTAGATTTGTTAGACTTTCATCACTTCTTTCTTTCTTAGAATTTATTTTTTAGGGAAGCTTTACATTCACAGCAGAATTGAGTGGAAGGTGCAGAGTTCTCACACACCCACCTGTCAACAGCCCCCACCAGAGCGGCCCATTGGGAACCATCAAACCTGCCCCGACACTTTATCCCCCAGGTCACTCCTGCGGCCGTCGCTTCTCCACCTGGTCAGTGCCAGATGGACACATGGAAAGCCAGGCGTGTGTCCTGCCCACGCACAGTCACAGCAGTGACGCAGACATACTAACACATCACCCAATTACAATTCCTGGCTGGCTTTTTATTTTTGATTTGTCTGTTTATTTTACTTTATGCATTTGCCTTCACATCCCACACGCACACCAGTTCTTCACACGCCTCGGCTGGGAGATGGGTGGGAGATGCCCGTGGGTTCAGGCAGACTGAGGAGGCTGATCTCTGCAGGGCCTTTCTCGACACTGCCCCCTGCAGGACTTGCCTTTTCTGCCCCACAGCGAGGGGTTCGCCGGGTGGCTGGTGTCTGTGTCTGCAGGACGGGAGAGCAGTGCTTTACAGTTTTCCCGTGTCAGTGGGCTGTGCACCTTGCTGTCTTTTTCTCCCCGCCCCAGTCCATCCTAGTTTCTGGTTTCCTGCCAGCAGAGAACCCCCAGGTAGCACTGAGCACTGCTTAACCTGAAACAAGTGAACCAGAGATGCCTCTTAAGCCAGTGCTGCCAACACCTAGAAGCTGGCATCCCCTCCCCTCACCCCGCCCCCAGTCGCCTGGGTGACTCAGCACACCAGCAGTGCCGTCAAGCTGGGCTGTCTGACATGCCTCATAGTGTTTCTCTTGGTTATGTGTTGAAAAGGTAGTGTTGGCGGTATATTGGGCTAAATAAGATAGATTAAACTTATTTCCCGTTTGTGAGTTTTAACTGCAGCATGGCTGCTAGAAACGTGTGAATCCCGTGGGCGGTGCACACGTTTCTGCTGGGCGGGCCCACGGGCGCGGGCTCACCGGCCTCCCATCTCGCAGCCTGCGTTCTTACAAGGTCCCTGGGTGACACCTATGCACATTCAAGTTTGAGAAGCTCTGCTCCAGAGCTTTTTCTTTAAACTGAAGAAATTCGTCAGCTTGGCTGCAGGCTCTGTATTGCAGAATCACGCAAATGTGAAAAGCAGGAGGAAGAGACCATCTGAGCCTGCCAGTTGGTGAAAGGAAGTAACAGTGTTTCCCAACGGCCCCTGCCATGGGAGGGCGGGGGTGAGGGCTGTAACTGTGTTTCTTAACGGGTACTGTTGTTTCCCCCTCCCCCCCCCACCCCCCCCCCCCCCCCCCCGCCCCGTCAACATGCAGGTCTCTTCAGAGCTGCTGTGCCCAGTGGCGCCTCAACTGGTATCTACGAGGCTCTAGAGCTCCGGGACAATGACAAGACACGCTACTTGGGGAAGGGTAAGAGTCTGCACCGCAGCATGCCTTGGGCCTGGCTGCTCCCAGCCTGGCACAGGCTCCCCCACCCAATGTGGCTTGTATTTGAGGGTGGGACTCGTGGCCCCCACGTGGAAGTCTGGGGAGTTGCCTGTTGGCCCCAGGGTTCTACGCCCGGAAACACGGGGGCCGCGTTTTAATTCTTGTGTCTATCGTGGCTCGTCTCCAATCTGTGAGGAACCCCTGGGTGGGCCCGGGAATCTCCGGGTGAGAAGACTTGTTGATTTAACACTAAGAGAAAGCCTCGCGGGTCTCTCGGGAGGGCTCTGTGGGCCTTCCAGGCCATCAGCCCTCTTCGGGGATCCAGAAAGGAAGTGTCTGGAAGGGCGGGCTGGCTGGTGGCTCCCCGTTAATGGTGACCCACAGATCAGTGGTCACACCTTGGTCTTTGCTTACTGACTCACAGAAGCCCCATGCTGTCAGAGCTGGCCTCCGGGGCTATGTTCACCCACCTGTAGACAGAACCAGGTTAAAGAAAGGCAGAGAGGGCTAGACCATGCATTCTCGATGCAGGGGGACACTGTCAGCCCTGGGGGCGGAAACTGGTTCTTCAGGAGAGGCCAAAAAACCTCTCAGTATTACCCCAGGTTGTTACCCACAGAGGGCCGAAGAATGCCCTGGGGGGAGGGGCGGTCCTGAAATGAGGTTGGAACCGCGGGTTTAGTCCCGGCTTGGAGGTCTACAAAAGGCCCTTCCACGGGGTTCAGTGGCTTGGGGCCCAGGTACAAGCTTGTCTGCGGTGGGACCGTTCTGAGCCTGACGGTAATGAGGGTGAACTTGGGGTCCCTGCACTATTCTCCAGCCTTCTGTTTCCTCTCTTCCACTCACTGTCCTTCACAGCCTTTTTCTTCTTTCTTTTTTCCTTCTCTGTCAACCTCCACTGGTCAGGCGTCTCCAGGCCCATTAAGTATATTAATGAGTTCCTGGCACCAGCCTTGTGCACGCAGGTAATGCATCGCACACCCTTTAAGTTTCTGCAGCTGGTGCGTCCAGTGCATGGTCTTGCCAACTAACCTCGCTCTGTGTGTGGCTCTGACCGGGGGTCCTAGGTGAGAGCACTCAGACTGGGCCAAAAAGTCCTCCGACTTCCGGGGGAGCAGGCTGTGGGGTGTGCAGGCGGTGCCACTGACAGTCCCTGGCGGGCTTCTGACTGTCTAGGTTCGCGTCAGTGGCTCTCCAGCAATGCTGCTCAAGCCTGATTTTCATTAATGTCAGTAATTTGTTCCTTCTAGGTGTCTCAAAGGCTGTTGAGCACATCAATAAAACTATTGCGCCTGCCCTGATTGGCAAGGTAGGACCTGCTTCCTGATAACTAATGAATATTAATGCCCTTGGGGCTCCCCCAGGCCAGTGGGCTCTCCTGTTGCTGGAAGAGCTCATTCTGAGCGCTGACGATAATGATTTTGCCTTTGCTCACCCGCCCCCTGCGTGTCCACATCTAACAGCGCATGGATTGGAGGGCGGGGGGGGGCGCCACCTTTGAGCCTTGACTTTTCCCTCCAGCTGCCTTGACCTTTGGGAAGTTAATGTCCAGGGGTGTTGGATGTAGTGTCCATGGTGACTGACTCGTTTGTCACGAACTGTGGAATTTACTATATTTCTCCTGGCTTTTTCAGCAGTGGAGCTCTTGTTAAATCTTACTTGGAACTTCAGCACATCAAACGTAGTAAAAGTAGAGCTGCTGTAGGTGAGGTAGGCCTGGGACCCGGACAGCCTGGCCTACTCAGCAGTTTGGCCTTACTCTTCTCCCTCCGTAACTCCTGTGGCCCTTGCCCGGGGTGGGGGGATTTGAAAATCCCTCACTGGAAAAGCCTTCTCAGGCTGAAACCACCGCAGCCGCCTCCTCTGTTCTTGGCTGTGGTTCTACCCCTCCTTGAATGGGGCCTGTGTGCCGGTGGCTGAGGACTCCTCTGTGGGTCTCCCTGGCCAGCTGGCTTTGGCCTTGCCTTTGCAGGACTCTGTAATTGGTCCCCGGCAGCTTGTCGTTACTGCCCTGCGGCATGTACTCGGTCCCACGCTCCTGGGCACCTCCCCACACCCCCGTTCTCTGTGCCTGGAAGCCCTTACCTGATGTGACTAATGGTGAAGGGGGCCTTCCTGGACATTTTTCCCTTGGGGGGGCATGCCTTACTGTAACTCCTAGTGAGAGTTCGTCCCCGCAGCCATCTGCTTCAGGCACTGCTGACTGTGTCGCAGACGCCTGGGTGAAAAGTAAATGGCGCCACATCATTGACGTGGCATGATGATGTTATGGCAGGTTTTATATTTGAGTTTGCTAGGCTGAACATTATAAATGAAATACATTGTTAGAATTCAGTTAAAGTAATACCAACTTTTACTAAAAATTATGTTGAGCCAGTTTTCAAGATACCAATTTTATTACTTTATAATTTCACCAAAAGTATTCATCAACTGTTTCGCTAAGTGGTTTGGAACTATTGCAAGAATCCGGTCTCTCATCAGCTGCTGAAGTCCGCTGTCATTGAGGACCGCTGAGAGTGACACTGTTGAGTGAATGGCCTACCTCTCGGGAGCATATCGCTCGTCTGAGTGAACAATGAAATGCTATTTTTTGTCCCAAAGGTCACACTACTCTGTAGTAATACCTTGATGCGCATGCACCGGTCGATTCTGTCGTGTGTGTGGCGAACCCCGGACCCCCGAGGTAGACTGCCCTCTGCAGCACACGGACCCTGTCTTACATGTCCCGTGGTCGGCTCCCTGGTGCTTGGAGACATGCCTGATGGTATTGAAGCACAGGAGGGCAGTTTTGTGTCTAGTTGTTGTCTCTGGAATATTTCCCCCCTTTTGCCTGTCAAACAAATGTATAACCCAGAACTGACTTGGACTGTGCACAGTTCCAAAGTTCTGTCGCTTCCATGACGGTACAAAGGCCATACAAACAGAGTGACCTCCCTCTTTCCCTCCCCTGTAGAAACTGAGCGTCGTGGAGCAGGAGAAGATCGACAAGCTGATGATAGAGATGGACGGAACGGAAAACAAATGTGAGTGGCCGAGGTGGAACCCTTGCCGGGGAAGACCGGCGTCCCCTGAGGACCGTTGTCCCCTGAGGACCGTTCCGTTCCTCGGGGAGGGGTTGTGTGGTCCCTGACAGTGGACCGCGTGCACGTCTGGTCTGCCGATTTCCCTCCTCACCTCAGCAAATCACAGTTTCAAGTATCAGGAGCACAGCCAGGTGGCAGCTGCCTGTCTGAGGGTCACTCAAAAGAGTAGTCCTTTATACTAAGCAAGCAGTGTGCGGGATTTGCCAGAGTTCCATACACCAAAGAAAGGGCTTTCTTTTAGGGGGAAAAAGAAGATGCATCCACATGGAATGTGGTTTGCATTTTTAGCTTGAACCTGGCAAGTAGGTGAGATGCAGGGAGGAAGAGATGCGGGATGCGGCCCAGGTGCAGTGCACTCACAGGTGGGAAAGCCTGCGGGGGAAGGGTTAGTGAGTAAGAAACACGTCGATTTAACTCTGCTCCGTTCTGTTCTAGCTAAATTTGGTGCGAACGCCATTCTGGGAGTGTCCCTGGCCGTCTGCAAGGCTGGGGCTGTTGAGAAGGGGGTGCCCCTGTACCGCCACATCGCTGACCTGGCTGGCAATGCTGAGGTCATCCTGCCAGTTCCGGTGAGTGGCTTCTTTGGACTTCCCAAGTGAGGAGTTGGGAGCTTGAGCTTTCTCGTGGGGGCCCGAGGCCATTCACGTCCTGCTTTCATCCCCCTGTGACTCCTACCATGGTGGACGTGAGCAGGCTCTGGAAGTGTCAGCAGCAGATGACAACTCTGCCTCTTGCCAAGAATGACCTTGAGCAGGTGCCTTGACTTCCCTGGCCCCTCCCCCCAACTCCTTTATGGTTGATGGGGATGAAAATCATACTTGTTCAGCTCTGTCCATTCACTGAGAGAGTGCCTGGTGCTTAGACCAGGGAGCCTTCGTAGCCACGCGTGGCCATGCAGGTGGATGTCTGTCAGGCAGCTCATGGTTCTGTGGGCTTCCCTGGGCTGATCCTGAACTTGTCTTGGTCTCTCCACAGGCTTTCAATGTCATCAACGGTGGTTCCCATGCTGGCAACAAGCTGGCCATGCAGGAGTTCATGATCCTCCCCGTCGGCGCCGCAAACTTCAAGGAAGCCATGCGCATCGGGGCGGAGGTTTACCACAACCTGAAGAACGTCATCAAGGAGAAATACGGGAAAGACGCCACCAACGTGGGGGACGAAGGCGGGTTTGCTCCCAACATCCTGGAAAATAAAGAAGGTGAGGCTGTAGAGGAACCCTGAGTTCTTCGGCACTGAGTTCAGTGTGAGAATTTAGAGGTACAGAAAGTCTTGGCACAAGAAACTGCAGCTGAGATTTTTTTGTTTTGGAAGGAAAGTGGGGCTCGAGGGCACCTAGTGAAAGAGCGTGCCCACCCTGCTCTGTGGTCACCGTAGGATGTTGATATTACTCAGCCGTCTGACCAGGAAAAACTGGCCCCTCTCACATGGTTTGACCCAACAGCTTTGGGTGTTTATCGTGGAGCAGCAGCCACGTGTTCGCGTCTGTTTCCCTGTGGGCAGCGCTGCTGAGTGCGGCAGAACCCAGGGATGCCCTGCTGCCTGGGGCCTCCGCCGGCTCCGCCTGGCATCCAGCCTCGCTCTCTGTAAAGCCTTCCCCTCAGGACGGCCAGTCTCAGTCAGTCCCTGTAACTGCCTCTTGCCCAGCACAGCGGCCCTGGAGCCTCTATTCTTACAGTCAAGGTGGAGTTTTCCACTTGGCAGTGCACGAGGCATACAGACTGATGGTGTCTTGTCCTGAAGCAGAAAAAAGTAACTGGAATCCTTGAAGTCGGTGGTTGAGGTTGGAGTTACTCTTGGTCTTTGTGATGGTTCCCATGGGGCAGCTATTAAAGAAAAGTGAGATCTCTGACTGGTTTCCAAACTTGTTGCTGCCACCTCTTTCCAGCCCTAGAGCTGCTGAAGAATGCCATTGGCAAAGCCGGCTACACTGACAAGGTTGTCATTGGCATGGATGTAGCTGCCTCTGAGTTCTTCAGGGCAGGAAAGTATGACCTGGACTTCAAGTCGCCTGATGACCCCAGCAGGTACATCAGCCCTGACGAGCTGGCCAACCTGTACATGTCCTTCATCAAGGGCTACCCAGGTGAGTGCTTCAGGGGCCCCGTCCCCCTTCTCTACCCCTAGAGTGCGGCAGGGCAGCACAGCACTCGGCCTGCTGCTGGCGCTGCAAGCGTGAGAGCAGGTGGCGGCCGCACCACCCGCGTCTCCACCAGGGCATTTCCAGTTCAGCTGCACACAGTGCAGAGGGCTTCACACGGGTGGGTGCCTGGTGCAGCAGAGGAGTCAGGGATGTTCTGCAGTGCCAGCAAGCAGGGATACCGGGTGACAGTCGTTTAGACAGTGGGACTGCCTCCTGTCACTGTCACAGCAGCCTCCCTAGCAAGTGCAGTCTTGGCTTGGTCACAGGTGAGGAAGGCAGGCAAGCTTTGTTAGGCAGACCATGAGCCAGGCGCTGTGCTCACTGAATGCACACGGGGTAGGTACGGACTCTCCATACCAGTTTATAAGAGAGGAACTGGGGGCACAGGGGGCCAGTGAGTTGCGGGTGGAGTGAGATTTCAGACCAGAAAGGCTGCTGCCATGGTCCTGCATGTAACCATGGTGCTGAGCCAAGACACAAACCACCCTGGGCAGATAAGTACCACACTTACTAACTATGGGTCCCAGGAATGCAGGTGACTTGTGTGCCCTGGCCCAGGAGTAGGCTAGGAGGGCAGCGGGTTTCCAGGACAAGAACTGGGGAGCCATCCCCCATCCTGTCTGGGAGAGGTGTGAGGCCAGATGAGCCGCAAGTCAGGAGGGAAGCATGCCTGGCGCTGCCATGGAGCAGGCTGGGAGACTTGCCTGCGGAGGCATCGCTCTGCTTTCCTTAGTGGTGTCCATCGAAGACCCCTTCGACCAGGACGACTGGGGAGCATGGAGCAAGTTCACTGCCAGCGCAGGCATCCAAGTGGTGGGGGACGACCTCACAGTGACCAACCCAAAACGGATCGCCAAGGCTGTGAATGAGAAGTCGTGCAACTGCCTCCTGCTCAAAGTGAACCAGATCGGCTCCGTGACCGAGTCTCTGCAGGCGTGAGTGCCCTTGGGGAGCGGCCCTCGCCTGGCGAGGGGCCGGGGGTCTGAGGGAGGGCTCCTTTCTGGTGTTGGGAGCCCTTCTCCCGGGAGCTGCACTGGGGTTTCATGTTGAACTCTGAGTGGCCTGTAAGCGATGACACTGAGGGGGCTAGGGCCTTAGGCAACTGTGGCCTAACCCTGACCACTTTGGGGCCCTGGACTTGTAACTTAACTTCACACAGCACATATCAGGAGGGGTCTCTCTCAAAGAAGCCGAACCTTTTTTTTTTTTTTTTAAAGATTTTATTTATTTATTTTTAGAGAGGGGGTGAAAGAAGGGAGAAAGAGAGGGAAATATCAGTGTGTGGTTGCCTCTCGTGAGCTCCCTACCAGGGACCTGGCCTGCAACCCAGGCCCTGACTGGGAATCGAACTGGTGACGCTTAGGTTCATAGGCTGATACTCAGTCCACTGAGCCACACCAGCCAGGGCCTGAACCCCATTTTTGAGATGTGACTAGAGGGCTGATGAGGTCCTTGAGTCACTGAGTTCAGAGGAGGGGAAGGGTCATCTCCCCGGCTAGCCGCTCCTGGGTCCTAATGTGTCCCCTGGTCTCCTACCAGGGATGGTGAGTCGTGTCACTGGGAGGGGTTGTGGAGACGGAGCCAATGGTATCTGGTTTCTTTCCTGACTTCTAGGTGCAAGCTGGCCCAGTCCAATGGCTGGGGTGTCATGGTGTCCCATCGCTCCGGGGAGACTGAGGATACCTTCATTGCCGACCTGGTGGTGGGGCTCTGCACTGGGCAGGTAAAGAGCTCCCTGGAATGAAAGCTGGTCCTCATTGCTCCTCTGACCTCAACTTCCGAACAGAGAATGGGGGTGGGGCGCATGAGTGGGGTCCCGGGAGCTGCTTCTATCCCCTTTTTCCTAGGGTCAGAGATCCTCCTCTAGAAATTTCTCTTGCCATGACACACTCCCAAGATTCAATGCCCACTGTAAGCAAATGACCTTTCTTTTCTCCTCCCAGATCAAGACTGGTGCACCTTGCCGATCTGAGCGCTTGGCCAAGTACAACCAGCTCCTCAGGTAAAGAGGACATGTGTACCGACTGTGTGGGCACTGCCCTCCGCTAGGAGATCCTGGCTCTGTGGGGACTGTGCAGCTCAGGGGCCCCAGCAGTTGTTAGGCTGGAGCTGAGAGGGCCATTGCCCCATAACTGGAGCCTGTTCCATACAGTGCTGCCATCTGCTGGTGGAAGAGGGAACAGGCCCCCTGTTGAGCAATAATAAAACTTTGAGAGCCTCAGTGATTATCTAATTTAACACCCTTGTTTTGTGGACAAGGAAATCACTGAGGTTCAGAAAGACGAAGAAAATTCCAAAGGGCAAACTGCAGAGTTTTGCCTTGGGATGTTGTGGTCCCCCCACTTTTTGTCTTGGTTGTGTCCTCCATGTGTCCTTAGGAGGCTCCCACACCCTGGGAGACTTGTCCCCTATTTTTTGTTACTTCTTCCGGTCTTTCAGGGAAAAGGAATATCAGTCCTTCCACATCAGTCCTTTAAAACTATCCTGGAAAATTTCAAGTGTTTAAAAAAGCACAGTGGACAGGGACGTGTGCGCCCTCCCTGCTGCCCAGATTCACCAGCTGTCGCTGCTCCTCCACTCTGGGCTCTTTCCCCACTTTGAACTTCAGTGCGAATTGCAGATGTCCTGTGACCTCTCCTGTGGGGGAGCTCTGTCGTTATAGTGCCCCAAGTCAGTAGTAAGTTTGTAATGTCAGTGCCAAGTCTGGGCATCTCTTCAGTCTCCCCAGGACCCCGTGTTTACACGAGGTTCCCCTCCGTTTTTTCCCCCAGGCCATTTGTTGGAGAAACTGGGTTTTCCTTTCACTTAAAAATGTTCTTATATTCAAAGAGATAGTAGATTTCTTCTACTTCGTCCTTCAGAAATGGGGTAGGGGTGGAGCGGAGAGGAGGGGCTGCCAGGTGGACTGCGGGATGGGAGCCAGGCACTCTTCTAGTCCCGGCACCTCAGGTGCTCTGTTTCAGAGGGTTCGGGAATACATTGCACAGACTGGCGAGTGCGGGGGTCTCAGCTTCTCTGGGTGAAAAAATTTAACTGCATTGAGATTTGACTTTCTGTTTTTCCCTCCTGCCTCCCAAGAATTGAAGAGGAACTGGGCAGCAAGGCCAAGTTTGCTGGCAGGAACTTCAGAAACCCCCTCGCCAAGTAAGCTGTGGGCAGACGAGCCCTGAGCCCTGCAGTCGCTAGTCGGCTAAGTAGACCTCTGCTCCTGACGTCTGCACGGGCAGCTCCAGGCCCCCACCGACCCTCGCAGGGGCCTCTGGTAGTCATCCACCCTGCCCTTCCTGTGGTGTTCTCACTGCTTCCTTAGAACTGCTGCAAAGGCCAGGCTTGACCATCTGGAACCCTGGTGGAAACCCTAGTCCTGTAGTCACCTGATTGGCCCAAATCATTGTTGTTCTCACCTCGCTTCTCAAGTGTCTGGAGCCAAGTGTATCTCTGTTGTAATCTCCGAGGTGCCCACGGGGAGATCCCTGGTGGTTCTGTGCAGAATAAAGAGGCTTCGGTGTCCTGTAGGAATGCTCTGTGTGTGTGTGTGTCCCCAGGACAGTCTGTGTCTCACCTGCCTTGTGTCTAGAGTGTTCATGGGCCTTGCCCTTAAAGGGTTAGAGGCTCTGTCATGAGCAAAGGGACGACGACTTTGTGGACATTTGCCCGAGTCCTTGGGAGGGCAGTAGAGGTGAGAGAGGACATGTGCTGTGTCCTTCAGTACTGGTTGGGTCGGCTGGGAGGCCAGTGACTTTGATTGTGTCTTATTGGAAGAAATACAAACGCAGAGCTGTTGCAGATTATCAGTCAAGGGCAGTGGCTTCTGGGTCACATGACTGTCATCTCAAGCAGAGGGACTGCTGGAGTGAAGAACCATCCTGGGCAAGCTGGAATGCAGGCTCCCTGTTCCAGGGGAGATGGGTGAAAGAATGGCTTGAAGGTGGCTTGGGAAGTCGGGGCACCTCAAGGGTCTTAGAACCCTATTTAGATGAATTACATTTTAATTCCATTCTTCAGTTTTACTGGCCTTATTTCAAGTGCTCAAAAGTTACACATGGTTGACCCCACTGTGTATAGGGAGCGCTGATATACATGAACATCGCAGAAAGCTCTGTTCCAGAGCAATGAGCAAGACGTTTGCTTTTAAGACAGAAGTAAAGTGCTTCAGTGGCTATCTGCCCCTTGAAGTTTGGTCTCGTGTTAGCATTTTATTTTTCTTCCTCTAAAATAATTTGATGAAAGTCTACTAGTTGTGCTTTAATATACATATAGTCGGTGTCTGGCCGGTATGGCTCGGTTGGTTGGAGGTCCCAGATTCAATTCCCGGTCAGGGCACATGCCTAGGTTGCAGGTTCGGTCTGTACGAGAGGCAACTGATCAATGTTTCCCTCCTGTCCCCTCTCTAAAAATCAATGAGCATGTCCTCTGATGAGGATAAATATGTAGAGAAATATATACACACACAGAACCACTAGGATGCCCCCTGGTGGACATTCTTATTCATTGCTTACCTGTCAGGATTTAACCCAAGAAGCAGAACCAGTGGGTGAAGATACATATATTAAGAGATTTATCACAAGGACTTGGCTTACATGATTGTGGGGTTTGGCTGAGCAAATCCAAAACCTGTATGGCAGTCGATCCATGAGGAAGGTGACCAGGACAATTCTACAGGCACAGGTGAAGGGCAAGTTCACAGGTGGAATTTCTTCGGGAGAAACCTCGAGCCCTGATTTAAGAAGACCTCCCAGCTGATGCACTCAGGCCCGTGCACATCTTTCTTACCTAAAGTCAACTGACGAGTGGCTTTCACTATGTCTGTGAAAGGGCTTCACGGTCCCCTGGATTAGTATCTGAATAACGGGACTCTGGTTAAGTTGACACGTCAATCTCTGAAGAACAACAGTAGCAAAGCCCTGCTTCCACCTAACGTGGCACAAACAGCCCAGACCGCTAACCCTGCCCAGGTTCTGATGACCGGTTTCTACCTGAAAACTGATTCTGGAGGGAAGTCAATTATCTAACTGGGCCTGACAGGCTTACTTGGGTGTGTTTATCCCAACTTGAAAGCAAGTTGGCAATATTTTTAAACTTGGTTTAATGTCGACATTTCTAATTTTTAAAACAAGTGGCTGGCAGATCCAGGCATTTATCACTCTTGGGTTCAAGGGCAAGTGTGGGTAGGAGACCTTTCAGATAATGCTCCTCCCTGAAAGAAGGCTGTGAGCTGGGCTTGACAGGTGAGGACCACAGACTTGTGAGCCATGTCTGCTGGCTCCCAGCAGAAATGAGGCGTGCCTTACACAGACTGGCAGAAGTAAGCCAGAAGAATTGCAGACAGAGGGAACTTTTCCTGGGACCCTGTCTGAAGCAGGACAGGAAATGTTTCCAGGAGACCATTCTTGAGCTTTAAGGTGGCCTGAGGTGTTAGATGTACCTCTGGATCAAGTGAGTTTAGTTTACAGGAACATTTTTATTTAAGATTTTATTTGTTTTAGAGGGGAAGGGAGGGAGAAAGGAGAGAAACATCAATGTGGTTGCTTCTCATGCGCCCCCTACTGGGGACCTGGTCCATAACCCAGGCATGTGCCCTGACTAGGAATCAAACCGGCGACCCTTAGGTTCACAGGTCGGCGCTCAGTCCACTGAGCCACAACAGCCCAGGTAGGAACTTTGTTTTTAAAACAAACGTCTTTATTAGCACATGTTCCTTGTCTCTGGACTTGCTTTATGTGTTTTCCCTTTTTTTTTAACTTAATATTACCAACGCTTCCCACAAAGCATGTCTGTCTCGTGTGTACTCCAACTTCCACATTTCTCCATCTCTGCCATTCAAACAACCACCAACGGGAAGGGTGGAGGGTGGTTCTCTAATTGGGCTGTACAGTGCCGTCACCTGGGAGGCCTCTGGAGCCCGGATCGCCCAGGCCGGGTACCTCCATCACGGTGGTACAAGGAAAGCATCAGCAATGTTTAAAGCTCCCCAGCTGGCTCCCGTGTGCAGCCGAGCTTGAGAAGCACTGGTGCAGAGTAAGGAATTACGGGGCTGCTGGTGACCAGGCCGAGCACAAGGGCCAGGCTTTCCCTGAAAACCCCCTGGTACTTTTTTAAATGAAAACAGCTGAGGCTGGAAGATGGCAGGCGAATGCCGTCACACAGTCCACAGAGCTGGGCCACATTGCAGGGAGGGGGCCCAGCAGGAGCCTGCTTCTTGGCTATGAGTCCTGTGCTGGGGCCTGCTGATCTAGCCCAGTCCTCTCTCCTTCAAGCAGTGGAGGTGCCAACACCTGCCCCCCATCAGCAGCCACAGCATGGTCAGGGCAACAGGTGGAGCCAGACGACGTGGGCTTGGAGTCTGTCCCTTTGAGTGTGCCCCAGTTTGCCCCTCTGTAAAATGGCACCAATGGGATAGCACAACCTCGGGTTATTACGGAGGGATCACATGAGCTTAGGCTCTCAAAGTGAATCCAACAATCGGGTGCTAATACACCAGTGAGGTACACAGGGAACAGGGAGGGAGGTCTTCAGAGCTTGTGAAGCAGCTGTGGGCGTGAATACACAGGAGAAGGAGTGGAGTGGAATGTCTGCAGCGACCCAGGGCGCAGCGCTGGGACCCACTGGCCCGACCTGCCGGGCAGGTAACCCCCTTACTGAGGGGTAGCTGACACACAGTAACTGGTGCCCACTTAGTGTTCAGTTCCGTGTGTTTTCACAGACACCTGAGCAGCCAGCACCACAGTCACATGGCATTTCCAGCCCCTCCCCCATTGCCAAGAGTATTTTGAGCCCCTTCCCAGTCACCCCCCACCCCACACCCTCGGAAACTGTTTTTAAAAAATTCATGTTGTCAAAATCTAAAGAACAGATTTCTTGTAAAAATCAGTTTCTGGATGACAGTGGATTGGAAAATGGACAGTGGGCTTGCCTTCCTTAGAAGGCGACACAGGCTGCTGCTATGGTCCCACCTGCCTGCTTCCCTTGCACACCTGCTCAGTTCTTACCTTTGACCCTGCAACCCTTGGCCCACGGTCTCTTCTGCAAGCTCCCTCCCCTATTCATTCCTTTTCTGTGAAAACCCTCTATCCCAAAGGGTTCCTTGAGGTCTGGCACTCCAGGGCTTCTCAGCCACTGGCAGCCGATCTCCCTGTGCCTTAAGGTAGCAAGAACTCCCCAGACACAACCTTGAGTTCTCCAGTTCATCTGAGACCCAGAAACGGGGCAGCCAGGCCCCGCCTTCATCTAACGATGCTCCTCCGTTCTTAAACGGGAGGCCACCTGGCCAGTGGCCTCCCTGCTTCTTCCTGCCCATCTTACTGCAAAGTGTGAGAGCTTGGCAATCAGGCTACCTGCTGTCTGCTGGGGCCAGGGATGGTAGCAGACTCATTTGCATATGTGACCTAAGACAGTAATTAAACCCAGGTGCCCCAGGGGTGAGAAAGAAGCACATTAATTCAGGAGCAATTAAAACCCTGCAACATCAGCCTCACACAGTCACCACTTCTGGGATTGGCTCTGGCTGCTGACAGTTTCCTTCCGTCTCCCCCGGTGGCCCCAGACTGCGGTCAGGC
Source organism: Desmodus rotundus (assembly GCF_022682495.2). Taxonomy (NCBI): domain Eukaryota; kingdom Metazoa; phylum Chordata; class Mammalia; order Chiroptera; family Phyllostomidae; genus Desmodus; species Desmodus rotundus. The sequence continues at coordinate 4,740,918 of NC_071389.1, read as the reverse complement.
CTGTACATTTGCAAGGGGGGCATGCGCAGGCCTAAGTGGGGCAGCTTCCCTGACTCAGACTTCTGTAGGGTGCCTGCTCCTATTGGGAAGCAGTGGCTGTGCAAGACAATGCCTTAGTCCTTTGTTTTCATTGCAGCAAAATATGCATAGTGAAATTACCGCTTTAACCACGTCCAAGTGTACAATTTGGTGGCATTAAGTACATCCGAAGTATTGTGTAACCATGACATTAACTATTTCCCAGAACTTGATATCCCAAACAGAAACTATACCCATTAGGCAGTAACTCCCATTTCCTGCTCCCCGCCCCCAGCTCCTGGTAACTTTTATTCTTTTCTCTATGTTTTTGCCTACTCTAGGTATTTTATGTAAAGGTCTTGTACAATATTTATCAGTTTTGGGGGGGTCTGGCTTATTCCACTTAGCGTAGTGTTTTCAAGGTTTTTACATTTGTCAATACTTAATTCCTTTTTATGGCTGAATAATATTCCATTTTGTGGATAGACCACATTCGTTTATCCATTCATCTGTTGAGAGACACTTGGATTGTTTCTACCTGTTGACTGTTAGTAACAATGTTTATATGAACATTGGTGTATAAATGTCTGTCTGAGTGCTTGCTTTCTGTTCTGTTAGACATGTTCTTAGCAGTGGAATTGCTAGGTTATATGGCACTTCTGTATTTAACTTTCTGAGGGGCCACCAAACTGTCTTCTGTGGGGGCTGCACTATTCTACATTCCCACCTAGAAGGCACGGAGGTTGCAATTTCTCCATATTCTTATCAAGATTTGTTATTTTCCAGTTTTTTATTATGACCATTGCAGCAGGTATGAAGTAGTATCTCATCGTGGTTTTGATTTGCATTTCCTTAATGACTAATGATGGTGAACATCTTTTCTTGTGCTTGTTGGCTATTTATTTTTGATGAAATGTCTTCGAGTCATTTGGCCACTTTCTATTGGGTCATTTGCCCTGTTGCTGAGTTATAGTTGTTTATATTTTGTGGATACTATCAGATGAGATTTGCAAATATTTTCTTCCATTCTGTAGTTTGTGTTTTTACTTTCTTGATAGTGACTTTCGCTACACAAAAGTTTCTTAATCGTATTTTGATGAAACCAATTATTATTATTATTTTTTAGATTGAAGGGAAAGGAGGGAGAAAGAGAGGGAAACATCCATGTGTGGTTGCCTCTCACACACCCCCTACTGGGGACCTGGCCTGCAACCCAGGCATGTGCCCTGAATGGGAATCCAACCTACTACCCTTAGGTTTGCAGGCTGGCACTCAATCTACTGAGCCACACCATCCAGGGCTGTAACTACGTTTCTTTTTAAGGGTTTAATAGTTTGGCTTTTACATTTAAGTCTCTGATCCATTCAAGTTCATTTCTCTGTAAGCTGTTGCGCGTGGATATCTGGTTGTCTTAGCACCATTTGTTGAAAAGATGTCACTTTCATCTGTCATATCACCTGTCAACATGTCACCTTAAAGGTTTTTGGGAAGGTGGTGATTTTAGAGAATGTGCTCAGATGTTGTGGCCACCCCCAGCCCCCCACCTCACCCTCAGCTGTGCTTCTTGTTATCCTTAAGAAAAGAGCCCTCAGGGCACAGCCAGGGCTGGCGAAAGTGCTGCCTCTGTTCAGCCAAAACCTGGGCCGGAGGACCAGAAGCACTCCCCAGTCAGCGTGAACTCTGTCTGCCCCTGGGAAGCAGGGCTCCAGACGTGTAATGCCTGGGGCCACAGGGCCAGAAAGGACCCCAAGCCCTCCTCCAGCCTTCTGCTGGTGCAGCTCCACCTACTCCCACCCCTACTCCCACCTCCCCCACCCCGGCATGAGAGAAAGGTGCCCCTTCATTTGCCACCATAGGGCACAAGTCAGGGTTAAGGCCAGGGTGGGGCAAGAAAGCCCTGCAGGGCACAGGAGGTAAGGAGGCGCCCCCTCCGGTTAATCCTTGCCCTGCTCTGGGCTCCCATCCTTGACTCCTTAACTGGGCAGGAGGTGAGCTAGCAGTTCCTGCTCATCCTGGGCTGGAGTGGAGGTTGGGGGGCCTAGGGCTTCCCTGAGCCGCCAGGGGGCACTGTGGGAGCTGCCCTGAGTCCCTTGGCCTCCTGGCCTCGCCTGCCTGCTGGGCCCTCCCTGCCTGCTGGATCTGCCAGGATGGCTCACCTCCCTGCCTTTCCCTGCAGCCGCAGCTGTCTGGCACAGGTTTGCTCTTCCCAGCTGACGGTACCCTGCGGCTCACAGGAGCTCAGGGCCAGGGCAAAGCCAGCCCAGAGCTCAGTGCAAAGCTCGGTGACATGAATGGAGTTGTAGCTGGATAAAGGAAAATTCCTGGACAGCAAGTCCTTGTCAATGCTTCTCTGGCGTGGTTCAGAGGGAGTGGCTGGTGCAACTGAGCTCTTCCCTGGCTCGCTTTGGCTTCTGAACCTTTTAGGGAGCATTTCCCTCCCTCACATTCTTTCATGTTGAGGGCTTTTGTTCCGTTTTCAAGGGACAAAGGGCTCGGGAAGGAAATGGAGGCAGAGAGACAGAAGGAGGTGCCTTCCATCCTTGCTGTGCTGTCCCTAAAACCACACTCTGGGGTCTCAAGCAGTGACTCTCATCTCTCCTGTCCAAGCCCCACTGGGACACAAGCCAGGTGGCAGGTGCTGAGGTGGGGCCTCCTTGTGGCACAGCTGTGTTTGGCTTTGCCAGGAAAGCAATCCACCACGGGCTGGGTGGCACTTCCTCGGGGAATGAGCCGGGCCCAGGCAGCCACATCGCAGTGCGCAAGTCCTCACGCACCTGCTCTAAAGGGCACCAGGTTCTGCCTTGGCTGGTGTGGTTCAGTGGGTTGAGTGTCAGCCTATGAACTGAAAGGTGGCCAGTTCAATTCCCGGTCAGGGCATGTGCCTGGGTTGCAGGCCAGTCCCCAGTCGGGGGTGTGCAGGAGGCAACCACTCCTTGTTTCTCTCACATCAATGTTTCTCCCTCCCTTCCCCTCTCTTCTAAAAAACAAATAAATAAAATCTTTTTAAAAAAGGGCACCAGGTTCTGTCACCCCAATTCAGGTAACTCAGAAGTGCAGAGACTTAGAACAGAAAGGAACCGCTGCTCTGAAGTCTTTGAGCCCTCACGGAGCGAGCCCCTGCTCCCTGCAAAACATCCACGTGGCCTCTGTGCTTGCTAAATCTCCCCACATCCTAAACCCCATTCACCGAGCGGGGCGGGGCGGGGTGGGGGCTCCTCAGGGCTGTTGGCGCAGGAGGTGTGGAGAGCAGAATCACTCAGGAACTGGGGAGGGAGGGGTTCGGGGGTGACAGGTCGCAGACAGCACTTGAGTTCTCAGGATGTAGCTCTTGCCAAAAAACGATGTGTTACACATGAGCCCACGGCACAGCAGCTGCATCTGTCACAGCAACGGTGACGCTGGTAATTCGTGCACTCTGGCACAGACTCGCTCCCTACCTTGATTCTATTTTTTCTGTAAGGATTTCTCCCTCTCTCCTTCCCCCTCCTCCTCTCCTTCCCCCTCCCTTCTCTTCCTGGCAACAGTTATAGGAGGGTTTGCTTATTACTACTTCCTACAGAACTATATGCAAAGTATACTCAAAGTATACTGCATAGTAATATGAACCAAAGTATAATGTACAGGAAGATGAACCATATTTCAGTAAGAGAAGAGCCCACCACCCTTTTGTTTCCAGTACTCACAGGGTCCTTGCTCTGCTGAGCTCTCTGTGTCTGCTCCTGGAGTAGGGCCCCACAGGGACCCAGCCCTCTGTCTCTCTGTTGGTCTTTGGGACTGTCTTCACAGCTTCCCATCTGTCGCCTCCCACCAGCCCTCTGCCCGCGGAGTCATCAGCCCGCAGTTGGGGGTGTGAGGCAGCGGCTCCGCCCGGAGCAGCCACGTGTGGATGTCGGAGCTGGGATCACGATGTTCTGGGCCCATTATGGCAGCAGTCCTGACTTACACGTGCTCAGACCTTTGCGGGGCAGGAAGCCCGTTCACTACATCACTTCTCCCTTCGGTACCACTGGTTCTGGCCATTTTTGCGTCTCTGTCACGGAGGACGGCTGAAGGAACTGAATGCAGAGAGAGGAGAGAGAGGGAGGAAGTACCAGTTACCAGTGGGTGAAGGTCTGTGTTCCCGCCAGCACCACACTCGGGTGAACCTGAATGGTCCACCAGTTGGTGGAGAAGATAACACCTTGAAAAATCTCGGAGAATGAATGTTTGTGCTTTTCTACCCGCGTCCTTTGTCTCCTCCCTGAGACATCTGCGTTGCTTCAGGACCCTGAGCAGTGTCGTCAAAATGTAAAAGTCGGGAAACAGTGTCCCCTCTTTTGGGAGTCAACAGCAGAAGCCTAGGGAAGGAGAACAGTTTATGTCACCCTGAGGCACACGGAAAGGGAATGGGGAAGGGACTGCCCATGTAGCCTTGCCCAGGTTGTGGCTGGAGGAGGGGGCCTGCAGGGGACCTGAGAAGAATTTGTTGAGCAGAGCCGGTTAGCCCTGGGAGACCCCTTGAACACACCCCACGGAAGTAACAGCAGGAAGCGTCTAATACAGTGGGCGGGCAGTGGGGGCGGGTATTAGTTTCCTGGGTCTGCCACAGTGACCACAAGCTGCACGGCTTGGCAAGAGTATCCCACCTTTTGGCGTCTCTGGGCCACACTAGAAGAGTTGTCTTGGGCTACACATTAAATACATCCCAACGTGTAATCACACACAAAAAAAATCTCATCATGTTTTAAGTAAATTTACGATTTTGTGTTGGGCCACAGTCATAGCCATCCTGGGCCACAAGCAACCCATGGGCCGCAGGTTGGACCCCCCTGGAAAACAACACAAATTTCTTCTCTTACAGTTCTGGAGGCTAGAAGTCCAAACTCGAGGTGCTGGGAGGGCTGCACTGTCTCCCAAGGCTGTAGGGGAGGGTCCTTCCTTGTCTCTCGTGGCTTCCGGCGGTCGCTGGCCGTCCTGGCTTGCAGCTGCCTCACCCCAGTGTCTGCTCTGTCACCACAGCAGCCGTGTGGTGTGTGACTTCTTGTGCGTCTTCTCTGTGTCTCTGAAGTCCTCCCTCCTCGTAAAGTCACCAGTCACTGGAGTGAAGGCCCCTCTGATCCTAGGACCTCATCTAACCTTGATCGCATCTGCGAAGACCCTGCTTCCTAATAGGGTCACGCTCATAGGTACTGGGACTAGAACTTAGACATAGTGCCTTTGGGGACACACAGTTCAACCCACAACAGAGCCCTTCAAACAAGGGATGACAAATGCCGATGTCCTGTGGTGCCATACCTAACCAGCCAAGTTTGTGTGAATAAGCACCAGGAGGCCAATGGGAGTGGAGAAAAAAACCAGGGCCGGATTCCATGGGGTTTGTAGGCCCCCTGGCGAAGCCTCCGGGTTTCCCCTGAATGAATTGGGAGCCAATTCATTGGGAGAATGAATTGGGAGAATGAATGGAGGAGCTCGAGGAAAGGAAGGCAAAATCCAACAACCACTTTGGTGGCTGTAGCGAGACTAGACTGGGGGGTGGGGAGACGACTGCGGTTTGTGCCATAATCCCGGTGAGAGGGGACGGTGTTCAGGCCCAGGCCACGAGCGCTGGAGGTGCTTAGAAGTGGAAACAGCCTGGATCTATCTCGAAGGTAGGATTCGCCCACAGATTGGATGTGGGGTGTGTAATAGAGGAGGATCAAGGCTGATCTGGAGGGTTCTGGCTGGAAGGATGACCTGCCACCCACCGAGATGAGGAAGCCCAGGGAAGGAGCAGGTGGGAGGCAGAGAAGGCAGAAGTTTGGTTTGGGCCCTACTGAGCTTAAGGCGCCCGTCAGACTCCCAGGTTGGCACGTAGATCTGTGAGTCCTGAGTTCTGGGCAGGGTTCTGCGCCGGAGATAACACTGGGAGGTGTCAGTGTCAGCTTTATTTCAAGCTGTGAGCACAGAGGCGGCACCCAAGCTGTGAGTGCAGAGACGGGAGAAGAAGCCGAGGCCTGGCCCTGGGGCGGTCTTAACATTTGCAGGTTGGAAGACTGAAGAGGTAAGCAGTCACCTGATTTCCCCAGGTCTAAATGTTTTTATTTGTTATATTTAATCTTTAAATAATTGAAATTTTATTTTGTGTATGATGAGAAATAAGATTCTACATTGATTCCCCATTCCCACCCCCAGATAATCATAATAGTTACCTACTTTATCTGGAAGGACCCTTCCTGTCAATCTCTGGCATAATAATTATTGATTAACCCTTCGGCCACGCATTCGTGTCTTCACTGGCAAAATTGCAGTGCTGGGCAGAAGTCACTCAAGATGGACCTGCCCCTCTTCAAGTCTGTTCTCTGAAAGGCAAAGGTGACACAGCTCGCTCACCAGCCTCAAAGGAGTGCCTTGCAAATGCAAAGCAGGGGCGGGGCTTCCAAGGCACTGGCCTGGTCCGAGGTGCTGCTCCACGCCCAGGCAAACACCCTGCATAGGAAGGGACAAATATTTGTGGCAGACCAACTATCATTATTATAGACAGCGCGGATGCTCTAGCCTTTGTGAACAAATGAAAAGGTTTGAATTTTGAGTTAAGATAAAATGAAGGAATCACTTTGCTCTTCTTTTTAAAGATTTTATTTATTTACTTTCAGAGAAAGGGGAAGGGAGGGAGAAAGAGAGGGAGAGAAACAGCCTTGTGTGAGAGATACATCAATAGGTTGCCTCTCACACAGCCCCAGCAGGGGACCTGGCCCACAACCCAGGAGTGTGCCCTGACTGGGAATCAAACCAGCAGCCTCTCGGTTCACAGGCCGGTGCTCAATCCACTGAGCCACAACAGCCAGGGCCACTTTGCTCTTTTTAATGAACAAAAAAGTCAACTTGTGTTCCTTTACAAGGGACAGGTTGACAAAGGGGCCATCAGTCAGCACGGCAGTGCTTTGGCCGGTGTTGCCCTGGTACGTGCGTGGTGCAGAGAGCAGCCCGAAACAGTGCGGACAGCAAGTGTGTTTTAGTCTTTGCGATGATTTATTGCCCTGATGTGATCCCTTTCAAATTTTTGTGCCTTTGATTGCTTTCATTGGAAACACAACCTATTTTATTATGAAAAATATCTTTTAACATTTTTCCATTCAGCTTTCCTTTTTTTATATGAAGGCTCTTATTAATGTGCATTAATGACAAGGAGCTACAACTTAGACTACTGATCAGCCCCAGATTTATAATGAAGGGGAAGTGAATTTTAAAAATCAGTTTGCCACCTTACTCATGTGCATCGCATTTATCTGACAAGGCGATGATTACTTGGGATAAGGAGATGCTGAAGGGCATCTGGCTAAGGCAGCGACACATTGATGATCTAAAGGTCTGTACCCTGACTCGGATCTTTGTAGACAACTAGGGTGACAGGTATTTGCGAAATTATTTGCATATCAGCCAAGTTGAGAATGAGCCAAATGATCCTATAAAGACGTTAACCTTTTAGATAAGCACTGTTAAATATGGACTCTGAAACAGAGAGGACCCTGACTTACGGATGCACGATGATCCTGATGTGCCATCGTCCTAGTGGCCTTGGCAGCCACCAGACACCCTCCAAATTCCGTGACATCATGAAGAGACGGTTTTGGACTTAGACCAAAATAATTTAATTAAACTGTAATATTTTATTAGATAAAAACCAAGAAGAAACTACTTATATTGCTTCAAGGTACAGACAGAACACCTATGTAGGCGTGGGGGGGGGCAGGATATGGCACGAAATCCCCCTCAGGGAAGACTTCCTTGGTCGGAGTGGTTCCAGCTTTGTGAATTTGAAGGTGAACTGATACACTTCCTGGAAGATAAGTTTCCTTTTCCAGAAATGGCCATGAGATCTTTTTTGCTGTGCCACATCTACAAAAAATAAACGATGAGTTATTTCAAACGTTTGTTCCGTTGAAGTTTCTTAAATTGTCTTTTAGGTCGTATGGTTTTGGTGTTTGGATGAGAAATCAGTCTGCTCATTTTCCCTGCTCAGAATCCTCCAAAAGTAATGTGTTTGGGGAAGTGCAGCTGATTTGTGAGCGTGCACACGCGAAGCCACGCACCTGACGTGGTGGGTTATCATGAGATGAAACTTTAGCTACTTGGAGGAAAAAAGATCAGATTTTATTTCTCTCAAAAAAGACTAGTATATATATAGAACTGTTTATTTCCAGTTAGAAAAATCTTACTTTAGTTACTGAAAGCCGATTTCAGTCTATCAAAATCCATACGATATGCGCCCAAGTATTGACATATTTAACATTTTAAATGTCATTGTTACAGCGTTCCTATTTACAGGAACATCTGGTCCTCCTGGGCCAAACTGAGAGAACAAAAGGGCAAGAGGTCCTCTGCCTCCTGGTACCCTCGCTGCCCCTCCGGCTCTGCATCCTTCTATTTGCCGGCTCCCAGAGGCGGAGGGCATCCCTCACCTGACTTTTTGAAGCACTGGCTATTGCAAGCACATCTGTTCTCTTGTCATGAGACAGTGGAGCAAAGGGTTCAAGGCTGAGGGAGGGTCCCATCCACACCTCAGTGGAGAGCCGTGCGGACAGGCTTGTCCTCTGGTAGAGAAGGGAGAAGCAGCTGGGCTTCAAAGTCTACACCTGCAGAGAGAGAAAGTCTTAACTACTTACCTCTGCGACCAGCATATTTCCAAACACAGTTGCAATCTGAGGGGTAGGGGTTAGGACCTCAACATACCTTTTTTGAGGGACACAATGCAACCCAAAATGGTCACCAATAATAATTAAGATTCTGACATCAAAAAATCTGACCAGGTGATTTTGAGGGTTCTACCCTGGTAAAATGTCAGAAGATTTAAGGCATATTGCAACGGATTTGAAATATGTGGCTTCTGTGACTTTGTATTTTTCTCAACTTGGATTTAATGATATTTGTATGATTCCACCCTCCTATGGGCCTAGAAACATTCATGGTCTTGACTAAATGGGACAATCGCAGTAAACAGTTCTTGTTTATTCTCATGAATACCATTGTATTGATTTATATGTGTTTACATTTATCTCCAAAGGGTCAAAATAGCAGTTTTAAAAAAAAGGGATATAAACTGAAGGTACGGGTTGTGAACAGCCCACTCAGGGTGATCAGAAGCACTGATACCCAAGCTTTTCATGGGGATTGAAAGCAGATGAAAATTTTCTCCATACTGAACAAGGGGTGCATTTCAAAGAGCTGTTTCTTAAACTGGAGCTTGAATCCTATTAACTGCGGCTGTGAGGACACGCGATGCTCTGCGAAGCGCACGGGGCCTCTGCGCACCGGGCAGAGGGCACTGTTGCTTCACGCACGTCTACTGGCGAAAGGGGCTTTGCAAGTGGAGTGCCGCAGCTTTGGCTTAGAAAACTAGAAGAAAGAGAAAGTGAAGTTTTGTAATATTCTAAGGATCCTGTGGCTACTATTTGTTTTTTTAATATTTAAAAAAACTTTTTCTTAACAAGTACAGAAGATAATGGACAATAGATTTTGAAAATGTTGTTTTTTTCATATTTGCTTCAGATATTTGCAAAAGAAATAAAATATTATACACACAGCTGAGAAATTATTCTCATGCCAGATTCCTGCCACCTCCCCAAAGGGTGAGGTTGATTTAATCCTTTTTAGTGAATGTTTTTATGATCTTTCTATATAATACCTAGGTTACTGTTTGGCATGTTTTTATAATTCATACAAATGTCATTTTGGTTTTTTTAAAAGATTTAATTTATTTAATTTCAGAGAGAGGGGAAGGGAGGGACAAAGAGAGGGAGAGAAACATCAATGTGTGTTTGCCTCTCTTGCCCCCAACCAGGGACCTGGCCCACAACCCACGCATGTGCCCTGCCTGGGAATCAAACCGGTGACCTTTCTGTTCCCAGGCTGGTGCTCAGTCCACTGAGCCACACCAGCCGGGACTAAATGTCATTTTGAAAGTTGCCTTTTCCTTTATGCTTTTTTTTGGGGGGGGGTATTGCTACAGGTATATTATTTTACCTTGACGTATTATTTCTTCTCTAATGCTCTTGCTTTCTTTGTAGACCTGTGTTTCTGACAAGTATTGTTTTCCTATCCTCTGAAGAATTTAACTTTTCTGGCAAGACAGGTCTACAGCAACACATTGTCTCAACACTTGTTTGTCTAAGAAAATCTTTTTTTCTCCTAGACTCATGAAGGATAATTTCACTGGATACAGAATTCTAAGTTGGTGGGTTTTTTCTTTCAGCTCTTTAAATATTTCACTCCATTCTCTTCTCGCCTGCGTAGTTTCCAAAGAGAAGTTCTATGTAATTCTTTCCTTGCTTCGCCATCGATTAAGTTTTTATCCTCTGGCTTTTTTCAAGATTTTTCTTTGTCTTTGATTTTCTGCAGTTAGTATATGATATGTGCATGTAGATTATTAGCTCTCAGTTCTTGTGTGAGCCTGTGCCCGTGGGCTCTGACCTTCTTGGTTCCTTTGGGTGGGTCAGGAAGGCTATAGGAGGCTGCAGCTGGGCATTTATTTCTCTTCCCCAGGTCAGGCTCTGGGGATTCGGTTTCACCTGAGCGCAGAGCGTGTCAAAAAGTACAAAATGCTTGGGGTGCATTCCGAAACGGCTCTTGTGCCTCCCCCTGCTGGAGGCACAGGGGATTTTTCTTGGATCTTTTCTGTGAAAAGCTGGTAGGGCTGTTGGAGGTAAAACTCACAAAAGTGTGGGGGTCCCCATGACTGGGTCCCCCTAGAGTTTTTAACTCTGATCTTGTCCACACTGAGCCTCCAGCTATTACAGTTTAGGTTTCCCTCTCCTGGACTGGTTCCCATGGAAGTTTCTGCCTCTCCAATGAGTTTCCGTTCCCTTCCTGGGAACAGAAAGGTCACTGATTTGATTCCCAGGCAGGGCACATGCGTGGGTTGCGGTCCAGGTCCCTGGTTGGGGGCAAGAGAGGCAAACACACATTGATGTTTCTGAGTTTTGCTTCTCTGTACCTTTTTGTCTGCCTCTCCAAATTTTGGGTCAGCGGTTTGTCCTATGACCTCAGTTCTCTGATGAATCTAAGAATAGTTGCTGATTTTCAGTTTGCTCAGCTTTTTTCTCGTATGAATGAGAGCAATTTCTAAACTCCTTCATGCTGGACTGGAGGCTGGAAGACAACACATGTAAATTAAATCCACTTTAACTGCTTTGTGATACTCCCTTCCATATGACAATGATTTATCAATTATCCCGATGATGGACATTCCAGTTGTTTTCTATTTTTTTCTATTATATGGCTGAAATAATTTTAGGACTGTATAAATGTAACTACTCCTTAACAGTTAAGGAGTTGGAACTACATTTGGCCCTTCAAAGGCAACTGCGAGGCTGGCGTGGCCCCGGTGAAAATGAGTTTGACACGCCTGGTGTAGGCAGGGAGGGAACGGGTCAGGCAGATATGTGAAGGGAAGAGCTGAGCAGGCAGAGGGGCAGGCCCTCAGGTGCGATTGCACTTGGGAGAGAGCAGGGGGTGAGGTCCCACAGGTGAGGGTGGGGGCTGCTAAGGCAGAGCCTCACCGGCCTTTGTGAGGACTTGGCTTCGATTGGGAGCACCAGGGGGTGGGATGGGGCATGCATGCCGCTCACCAAATCTTTCTGGCTCTCTGCCCTTGAGCACAGAGCAGGGTGGCACTTTTTGGCTTTCTTAGGGATGTGCCAGGCCATGTGAATAGTTCTGGCCACTGAGTTTTGAGAGTTCACTTTAGGAACATTTAGTGACCAGTGATGGTCTTCCAGAGCATTTTACCCTTCTGCCAATGTGACCAGAAACACTGAAAACGGTGTCCTGAGCTGAAAGCCCAGTACCTGCCCTGGCTGGTGTGGCTCAGTGGGTTGAGCACCAGCCTGCAAATGGAAAGGTTGCTGGTTCAATTCCTAGTCAGGGCACATGCCTGGGCTGTGGGCCATGTCCCTGGTTAGGGGCGTGTGAGAGGCGACCAGTCAATGTTTCTCTCTCACATCGATGTTTCTCCTCCTCTCTTTCTCCCTCCCTTCCCCTCTATAAAAAATAAATAAAATCTTAAAAAATTAAAAAAAAGTCAAGTCCATGAGCAATGACGGTGATGAGCAGCCTGCCTGAGATGGACGTAGCACACGAATAAGAAATGATCGCCATTTTAAGTCACTGAAATGCTGGGGTTATTTGTCACCGCAACATAACCCAGGTCATCTAATACAGGGTCATTATTGGGTTTTGAAATGGAGAGTGATGTGATCTAACCTATATTTTAAAAGGATCTCTGTTTGCCGTGTTGAGAGGAGAACTTCCAGGTGGACAAGGGTGGAGGTAGGGAGGCCAGCAGTTAGGAGGCCGTTGCAATAATCCAGGCAAGAGATGATAGTGCCTTGGACTAGGCTGGAGGTGGTGGAGGTGGTGAGAAGCAGTCAACTTCTGGACATTGGAGGGAAGGCCCATAAGCTATTTCTGATGGATTGGATGTGGGTGTGAGAGGCTTAAAGGTTTTCATCTGAGCAACTGGAAGGGTAGAGTTGCTGATTGGGATGGGGAAGACTTCGGGTGAGGCAGGTGTTATTTGGGACATACTGAATTTGACATACCTATTAGGCAAGTTGAGTTGGCTGTTGGCTATATGAGTTCGGGAGTATGGTCTGGGTGGGAGACTTATGAGTGCATTTGAGAATCACAAGCAATTGCGTGGTCTTTAAAACCAGGGCAGTGAACGAAATCCAAGACAGGCTGAGTGGAGGCAGAGCAAAGATCAGGGCTGAACCTGTGGCCTCCAACATTCTGAGGCCGGGAAGAGGTGGGGGGATCATTGAAGCAGATCGAGAAGGAGTCGCCAGTGAGTTGAGAGGAAAGCAAGAGGGTGTAGCATCCTGGCAGGCAAGTAGAAAGAGTCTGATAGGGAAGAGGAGACAATGAAGTGTATTCAAATGCTGCTGCTAGATCAAGGAAGTGGAGGACGGAGAAGTGGCTCTTGTTTTAGTCACGTGCAGCTCCTGGTGGCCCCGACAGGGGAAGTGTTGGTGGAGAGGTTTAGTCAAAGTGAGATCGGAGCGGATTTAAAAAGGATGGGAACACCTGAAACTAATACCAAATAATATTGAATGTAAGCTGTGATTTAAAAAATTCTTTTAAAGATTTTATTTATTTATTTTAGAAAGAGAGTGAGGGAGGGAGGGAGACAGGGAGAGAAATATCGATGTGAGAGAGAAACATCTTGTACGTGCCCTGACCAGCGACCGGACTCACAACCTAGGCGTGTGCCCTGACGGGGAGCTGAACTGGTGACCTTTAGCTTTGCCAGATAATGCCCAACCAGCTGAGCCACACTGGTCAGGGCTGTAATTTAAAAATTTTTAATTAAAAAAAAAGGGGAAAAGGAAGTGGAGATAGCAAGTATAGACTATTCCTTTCAAGATGTTTTGCTGCAAAACGGAGCAAAGAAATGGGCAGTAGGTTCATGTAAAGTGTAGTCAGCAGAAGGGTTAAGGTGGGAGGAAAAACATCTTATTTGTATTTTAATGGGACTGACCCAGTAGACGGCCAAAAGACTTATGTAGCAGAAAGAGGGGAGGATGGCTGAGCGGTACCCTTGAGTAAGGAGAGGGGAGGGGATCAAGTGCACAGGCAGAGAGCTGAGCCTTGATAGGACCGTCAATGATTCACCTGTAACAGCAGGCAGGAAATCAGAGTGTGGGGGCTTAGAGATGGGCAGGTGGGTGTGGGAAGGGGGCAGTCTGTGGAATTTCTCTGCTGATCGCATAATATCCACAGAGAATTCCAAAAGAAGGGAGATGTTGGAGGTTCGAGGAGAGATAAGAGGATGTGAAATAATTGGCTGGAAAATCGGGAGAGAAATTCACCTGGCTAAGTAATGGATGATTTCTAACAACATCAGGGCTCCACTGAGGGTCGTGGTCATGAAATAAAATGAAACAAGGGAAGTGTGATGCCAGCCTCACTGGGTGGGGCAGGAGCAGGTGCCTAAGTAGGCTGCAGGTTGGAATCATCACCAGGGTTGTGGTTCTGCCCAGGGAATATTAGGAAGTGAGAGAGGGGAAGTGCCTGAGACTGAAGCAGGGAGAGGCTGCAGTGATTGACTGATTGACCAGGGAAGGTACACACGGGGGAAGGGAGAGAGGGCATTGAGTCACCGAGAATATGTTATTAGGACTGGTTCAGATTTCTCTTAGGGAGAGAAGAATCTGAATTCTTCTCAAACACACACACACACCATTATGTATATATGGTCCAACCACGTATTTTCAGAAAATATTTAAAATTAAAACAATGCCTGAAGCTTTGCACACTTGATATTTACTTATTATAATCTGTATTAACATTACTTAACGTAAACATTATAGGACTGACCACTTATTTTATAGGAGAAAAGAGAAATTGATTGGATGTATTTTAGTGACTTTAAGCTAAGTAGTTATTTTTTGTTTCCCCCATATTAATTCAAGCAGTTTAAAATGTTATTCAGGCAAAAGAAATGGGCAAGTGGACACCCAAGTGAGCACAGACTGTTCATTTTTTTAGGTTCATCTCTTTACATTCACAAAGGGGACCATCCCTTCGAATTGCAGGACCTCGACAATCCTTAAAAGTGAAAAGGCGGAAAGATAAACGGGGTAGCTATTCCGCTGGGGTCAGTGGATCCTTGGAATCGGAGTCATGGGGGAAGGATCAAAGAGCCGGAGGAGTTGCCTGGAGGCTGGCGTGTCTAGCATGGAAATTGGGCTGGAGTGGCAGATTTGGGAAATACAAACTCGGGCTAAAGATAGAGACTAGGATCATTGGAAGAGAGCATTTCAAGTTCAAAACGCTAAGTTGTTGGTACTACCTTACACCCATTAGGATGATGGCTATAAAATAAGCAAGCAAACAAACAGAAAATAACAGGTGTTGGCGAAGATGTGGAGAAATCGGAATCCTTGGGCACTGTTGAAGGGAATGTGAAATGGTTCAGCCACTGGGGAAAACAGTATGGAGGTTCCTCAGAAAGTTACAAATAGTACACCTGAAACTAATACAAGTTAATATTGAATGTAAGCTGTAATTGAAACAAATAAATAAATAAAAGTAGAAAAAATAGAACTGCCATATGACCCAGCAATTCCACTTCTGTGTATATATCCAAAAGAATTGAAAGCAGGGTCTCGAGAAGACATGTGTACACCACGTTCATAACGGCATTATTCATAATAGCCGGATGCGAGAAGCACCCAAATGTCCTTCCACAGACAAATGGAAAAACACAATATGGTATATACATACAACGGGGTGCCACGTAGACTTAAAAAGAAAGAAATTCCGATACTTGCAACAACGGGTGAATGTGGAGGCTGTTACAAATTCAACTGCATTCCCCACCCAAACTCCTATGTTGGAGTCCTAACTCCAAATGGGGGTGTATTTGGAGAGAGGATACCCTTATCACTTCCTTTCAGTGGGCCCTAGTCCAATAGAACTGGTGTCCTTATTAGAGGAGGAAGAGACGCCAGGGATGCTCACTCACAGAAGACAGCCGTGTGAGGTCACACTGGGCAGATGGCTGTTTCAAACCAAGGACAGAGCCCGCAGGAGAAACCAACCCTGCTAGCGCATTAGTCGTAGACGTCCAGCCTCCCGTGACCAAATACATTTCTGTTGTTACACCATCCAGTCTGTGGTACTTTTTTATGGCAGCCCGAGAACTTTAGCATAAACACATCATGCTAACTGAAATAAGAGTCACAAAAAGACAAAGACCACTGGATGTCACACACGTGAGGCATCTGGAGTAGTCAAACTCAGAGAAACAGAAAGGAGACTGGTAGCTGCCAGAGGTGGGGGAGGGGTGAGAATGAGGCATTGTTTAATGGATACAGAGTTTTGCAAGGGGAACAGTTCTGAAGATTGGTTGTACAGCTACTGAGCTGTGCACTTAGAAATGGTTAGGATGGTTAAGTTTTATGTTATGTGTGTTTTGCCACAGTTAACGCACACACGTACAAGAAGCTAAGAAGAATCACCTGTGCGTCCAGCATTAAGACGTGAGAGACTGATTATCTTTTCGTGTTCACCTGACGTAGAGATTCTTCTGTGGGTTGCCTATTCTTATTCTTTGCCCACTTTCCTCTTGGGGTGTCTTTTTCACATAGCTTTCTAAGCTTTCTTTATATATATTCCGATCACTAATCCTTTCATGGTTATGGAAATTGTAATAATCTGTCCCCAATTTGTGACTTTCCCTTATTTTGATATAATGTATAGGAAGTCTTCAATGTTAGTCAAATATGTCTTTGAACATTTTGTGCTTTTTGGGTCTTGTTCAACAATTTCTCATATATCTTATCCTAAAATGTCTTTAGTTTTGCATTTCACTTTTTTGGTCTTTAACCTATACTTTTAAATTTCTACATTGGGTTTGGGACTATATTTTCATTACTATATTATCACAGGTGCCTTAAAGGAGTGTTTTAAAATAATCTGTAAAATTTTAAAAGATATTTTTAAAAATTGAGATTATATATATTTTTTGATTTTTTAAAGTTTTTATTTATTTAATCATTTTTAGAGAAAGGGGAAGGGAAAGAGAAAGAGAGGGAAAGAAACATCAATGTGTGGTTGCCTCTCATGCACCACCAACCACGGACCTGGCCTGCAACCCAGGCATGTGCCCTGACTGGGAATAGAACTGGCCACCCTCTGGTTCTCGGGCTGGCACTCAATCCACTGAGCCACACCACCCAGGGCTAAAATTGAGATTATATTTTACATAAGATTTTGTGAAACACAACTAAGTAACTATCAACTTTGCTTGTCTCTATCAGAGTATCTTGCTCTGTGGTGGGTTAATTTGTGTGTCTTTAACCTCTCCTGGCCATGATCTATGAGCCTGTTGCTCGCTCTAGTTTCTTTGTTCCTTTGTCTTATTCTTTTAAAAAAATTTAAAAAAATTTAAATTAAATTTTTAGAGAGAGGAGAAGGAAGGGAAAAAGAGTGGGAGAGAAACATCGATGTGAGAGAGAAACATGAATCAGTTGCCTCTCGCACACTCCCTACTGGGGCCCTAGTGGGCAATGCAGGCGTGTGCCCTGACTGGGAATCGAACTTTTGGATTTGCGGGATGACGCCCAACCCACTGAGCCACACCAGTCGGGGCCCTCTATTTTATTCTTAATTATAGAAATCGAAATTCATTTCCTTTCTTTGTGGTAATCAACTTACCTAAAGTTTTTATGTCCTGGGAGAAAGTCACTTTAGTCACCTCTTCCTGGCTCACTAACTCTAGACTATTTCTTTCACTCTGGGATTAAACTTAGTCACCTATTACTAGGCTAGACAGGGCAGAGGGTGCTTCAGTGTGACGTGAAGACTCATAGAGTTTCTTGTGGCTTTCTCTCTCCTCTCCTTCTGGGTAGTAAGAAATCTGACGTCAGTCTGAAGACAAGGGGGCTCTTGTGGACATTGGTTGGAAGGTCTTTTGCAGGGAGAAGTTTCAGGGATCATTCTTCCAGAATTGTTATTGTTCAAAATAACTTGTGGATTGCTTTTTTGTGGAGGGGGGGCTTCTCTTTAAGAGTAGCCAAATGTCCTTTGTAAAGGTAACTATTAAAAAAATGTATTGAGCCCTGACCAGTGTGGCTTGGATGGTCGGGCGGCATCCCACAAGGTGGCGGGTCCTCAGTTTGATTTCCCATCGGGACACATGTCTGGGTTGTGGGCTTGTCCCCAGATTGGGGCATATATAAGAGGCAACCAAATGACACTTCTCTCCCTCCCTTTCCCTCTCTCTAAAAGTGAATACATAAAATATTTTTTAAAAAGGCATTGAAACACTCCATTGCTAAGATTCAATGTACTCATCACTTTTTTTTTAATGTAAACTATTCCAGAAGCACACGGAGCCCTGGTGGGGTTGTTCAGTTGGTTGGAACATTGTCCCGTATACCAGAAAGGTTGCAGGCTTAATTCCCGGTCCGAGCACCTAACTGGGTTGTGGTTCAATCCCCAGTCTGGACAGGTTCAGGAGGCAACTGATTAATGTTTCTCTCTCTCTATCTCTCCCTTCCTCTCTCTCTAAAATCAGTGAAAACATATCCTTGAGTGAGGATTACAAAAATAATAGTAACAAAAGCACGCAGAGAATGTCATGATACTTGCCCTTCTAAAGGGAGGCTGCCCTGAGCACGAGAGCTTCATCAGCAGGGCACCCTTCTTCCTCCACGGCTGCTTGCACCTGTATGGGCCCAGGGACCAGGACAAGGCTGGCCCTAAAGTGATGGGCTGGGCCCCTGCACCTTCTCCCTCGCCAGAATTTTGAATAGGAAATATTCAGGTCATGAGGCAGTCAGCAGGAGCAGCTGCAGCTGGTAAGTCATAAGCTACAGAAAACCAGAGAAGCCAGAAAGGCCACAGGCAGGCAGTGAGTAGGAGGAAGTTGAAATGAAGAGAAAGCAGGTGCTCTGAAGTGAGAAAAAGCATTAACATAAAGGGTGAGGAGGCCAGCTGGTAGGGCAGTGAGGAGACTAGTGGGCCAGGGATGGTAATGGTGGAGAGCACTGGGGTTGTGTCCTTCCTGTGCCCCGTCCCCCCACCCCCCAGTCCCTTCCTTTCCTTCTGTCACATGGTTCAGCTTTGCCTGGTCTTCCTTATAGGAACAGTCTTACATAAATCTCATGTTACTTGAGATGTTGAGTGACTCTCCATTCCTTATAACACAAAGAACAGAACTAGTTCTTTTTATAAAACACAGACTTTAGCCCTGGCTGGTGTGGCTCAGTGGATTGAGTGTGGGCTTGCAACCCGAAGGGTCGCTGGTTCAATTCCTTGTCAGAGCATGTGCCTGGTCCCCAGTAGGGGGCAAGCGAGAGGCAACCACACATTGATGTTTCTCTCCCTCTCTCCCTCCCTTCCCCTCTCTAAAAAGAAATAAATAAAATCTTTTTAAAAAATAGACTTTATTTTTTTAGAGCAGTTTTAGATTCACATGAAAATTGAGCAAAAAGTACAGAGTTCCTATATACCTTTTCACCCCACCCCCAGTTTCCTCTATTATTAACATCTTGCGTATTAGTATGGTCCATTTGTTACAATTGATGGACCATTACTGATACATTAGTATAAACTAAAGTCTGTAGTTTACAATAGGGCTCACTGTGTGTTGTACAGTCTGTGGGTTTTGACAAATGTGTCATGACATGTATCTACCCATATAGTTTCATACAGGACAGTTTCACTGCCTGCCCTGAAGTCCCCTGTATTCCACCTATTCATCCTCCATTTCGCTTTCTCTAGCAACTGTTGACCTTTACTTCCTTTTTCATAATGTCTTTTGCTGGCATAGTTTTGTGTTTTCCAGAATGCCATATAATTGGAATCATAAAGTATGTATGCAGCCTTTTCCATACTGGTTTCTTTCCCTTGGTAATGCCTTTAAGGTTCTTTGATGCCTTTTTGTGGCTTGACAGCTCATTTCTTTTTAGTGCTGAGTAACATTCTATGGGATGGATGTACCACAGTGTATCCATTTACTTATCTAAGGACAGCTTGGATACTTCCAAGTTAAAATTCCACTGTTATTTTTTTAAAGATTTTATTTATTTATTCTTAGAGAGGAAGGGAAGGAAAGAAAGGGAGAGAAACCTCAGTGTGTGGTTGCCTCTTGTGCGCCCCCTACTGGGGACCTGGCCTGCAACCCAGGCATGGGCCCTGACTGGGAATCAAACTGGCGACCCTTTGGTTTGCAGGTTGGCCCTCAATCCACTGAGCCACACCAGCCAGGGCAATTTTTTAAGAAAAAAAAATTAACAGAATTTCTTCTGGAAGTTGTTGTATTAGGAGACGTTTGGGGTTGAGAGGATTGGGAATGCGGATATTTTGAAATTAAAATGCTGTAAGTGTTGAATGAAGAGGAGGGAGGCGTTAAAGTGAGTGCCCCAGACATGTCCAACATAGACACCGAAGTTTGGATGGCCAGGGGTGAAATTTGCTCTTTCTTCTAGGTTACAGAGTTACTTGCCTATTTGCTCTGTTTGTGTATATGCCTTGGACTAAACAAATGAATTTTTGTGGCAAATAGCACCTGCCACAACCATGTTGTAAGATTAAATTCTGGATCTCCCAAATAAAATGTTAAGCTCTAAAATATATTTCCTTTCCCGGATCAGCGTGGCTCAGTTGGTTGGGTGTCATCCCATGAAGTGAAAGGTCGCCAGTTCGATTCCCAGTCAGGACATATGCCTGGGTTGCGGGTTCACTCGCCTGTTGGGGCATGTACTAGAGACAACCGATTAATGTTTGTTTCCCTCTCTTTCTCCCTCCCTTCTCCTCTCTCTAAAAAAATAAAGTTAAAAATACCCTTTTTATACCCTTTATATAAAAATATAAAAATATTTCCTCTGGCCTCCTCCTTCTGAGGACCCCTTTGTGATCAATGCTAGTTTTCTTTGTTCACCATTTAGACGAGATAGGGTTTGTGGATAATTTTTAGCTCTCCATAATTATGCCCTTACCTTCCCTGGGAAACCATCTCTTTCCCCCAAAGTAAACCTAAATATTTTACCAATAGATGTGGAGGAAATGTTTATCGTGACATGTAGCTTCCCCCAGGGTGGAATTTGCTGGCTCTTTGGTCGCTCAGTTGACACTGGACAGCTGTTTATAACAGGGACTGTGGAATAGCACGTCTCGCTGAGACCGCAGACAAAGGAGGAGGGCTGCTAATGATCGGTCTTGGAACTGGGCCAGGACAATGAAACTCAGCATCTCCTCCCCTTAACTCTTTCACAAAGCCCTACGAGACTTTTCAATAACCACGAGTGGTCAGTAGTCAGATGTTGGGTTTAGATCTCATCCCCAAAACATCCTAGTGTCCTTGGACACCATGGTGTGGCATTGGCTGGCTATACGTGACTCAGAGAAGAGTGTCACTCCACTGGATCTGATGTGGCTCAGTGGCACAGTTTCCTTGAAATCTCTCTGCAGGCGTGTTGGTAAACAGACCCACTCCTGCTTTGGTGGAAAGATAATTCTTTGGAGTCTGGAGTTGAATCAAGAACTTTAATTGCTAGCCACAATTAGTCATGTCCGAACAACAGAAAAAGGTTTCTGATTTTTTTGATCCTTCTTTTTGGGGAAAAGCTGTTGCATTTGTGTGTGGGTTTGCATGCGTGACACACGCCTCCTGTGACAAGCCCAGTCATCACCCATTCTCCGTTCCAGTTCAGCGCAGGGACTTTGAGAACAGCTATCAAGGGCACTTACTTGGCCTGAGGGAAGAGTTTGGAGAGGGAGCAATACTGACTTACAACAGATTATAAAGTGAAACCCACTGTGGGTAAATGCGAGGTCAGCAGCGAGTGCCTGCAGCAGGACCCCCATGAGAAGGGAGGAGCCAGCGCCCCGCCTTACTTAACCTGAACCAGTGCAATTGCAGGTAGTTGAAGCATCCTGTTGGCTTCTACTTGCACTATATACACTTGGAAGGCAATTTCAAAGAAAAGGCCTAGAAACAAACTTCAGTTTGTTACCAGGCTTGACAAAGCATCCCAGTCTCCCTTAAGGTATTTTAGAGTATTTAGGTATTTTCCTTAAGATATTTACTTGTTCTAAAGCCTGAGTACTTCTGGTGAATTATGACTAGTTGCCCACCTTATGTTCCAAGGACTTAAATTCCTTTCTTTTTAATGATAAAAATTATACATGCTTGATATGAAGAGAAAAAAAATCAAACAAGAGTTGACCAGTTGACTGAAGTAAAAGTCAGTCGCACTCTCCACCCCACACCCACGGGGCTGATTATAAACATTCTCCTGGTGGCTATGCTTCTAGAGACCTTCCTGAAGCATATACAAATTTGCCCTTTTTAGAATACAAATAGAATTCTACTTTACATACCGGTACTCGTTGTGTGATTTGCTTTATTCACTTAACTCTGAATCCTGGCTATCATTCCACATCAATTCAGATTTACCTAAATCTTTCTTTTCTTTTTACGTTTTACAGAGATTTACTTAATTCTTTGCAAATGCCGTCAAGTATTCCATTGTGTGTTTGTACTCTAATTTGTTTAAACATTCTTCATTGGTGAATGTTTGGGTTTTTCTAGGTTTTCACTATTATAAATAATGTTGCAAGGTTTTTGTATATGTTTTTGAGTATTTATGCAAGATTACTTGTAGAACGGCTTTTAGAAGAATTGCTGGGCCAAAGGGTATGGCTACTTAACGTTTTCATAGATAGTGCCAAACAGTGTTCTAAAAAATGGTGATTATATTTTCACCAATCCTGCATCAGAGTGCCTGTTTTCCCACATCTCCATCAATTCTGGATATTATGAAGTAAAAAAAAAATGTACTAATCTAAGAGATGATTTTAATTTGCATTTATTTCATTATGATTATATTGTGTTAAGGAAGTGAGCCCTTTATTTTAGGTGTTGAAAATACTTTCCCTCTGTGTGTTTGTTTCTTGTATTGCTTTGGTATTTTTTATGCCTTACAGAGATGTAAAATATTTACGCAGTAAAACTTATTGGTATTTTTCCTTTATGGCTTCTGGGTTTCCTGTCATGCTTAGAAAGAACTTCCTCAGTCAAGATTTGAAAAAGTCTTAGTATTACTTTCATATTTCTATGGTTTTATTTTTTAAAAATCATAAAATATCAGACACATACATAAGAATAAGCATAATCCACATGTAGGTTATAGAGGACAATAATAACACAAATGCCAGTAAACTCAGCCCAAGAAATAGTGGTTTAGTGGTTTCAGTTTTCACATGTAAAAATATCCTTCTGTTACTTTGGGGAGAGTTTAGGAATAATAGGAATCTAGTTAAAAAAATGTCCTGTGTGGCTTGTATTTCCCTATATAGCTATCTGGTTGCCACATCATTTATTATTTAAATAATTCTTCTTTCCTCCTGGCTTCGTTATTTAAAATGCAATGGTATTACATTTCTGGTGTGACCACTGTATACAGAATACAATCACTTTTACTTGTAGCAAGATACATAAAATAACTGACAAAAGTCCTTCTTGATGTTTTCAGACTCAATTACCAGAGTCATCCCCATTTTCTAAAGTTTACTGAGAAGAGAATAGGAAACTTTTTCTAATTTCATAATGGGAAAACAACCCATCTGACCTCTTTCACCTTAAGTAAGTTAACTTTTCTAAGCCTAGGTTTCCTGACCTTTAGAATGAAGATAACAGGCCTGACCAGTGTGGCTCAGTTGGTCGGGTGTCATCCCATGAAGTGAAAGGTAGCCAGTTCGATTCCCGGTCAGGGCATGTGCCTAGGTTGTGTGTTCCATCCCCCGCTGGGGAGAGGCAACTGATTGATATTTCTCTCTCACATTGATGGTTCTCTCTCTGTAACTCCCATCCCCTTTCTCTAAAAATAAATGAATATTAAAAAAATTAAATGGAGATAAAATAACAACAACACGATGGGCTGTTGTTAGGACTAAGTGGGCTAAAGGATGCAACATGCTCAGCCTAGCGCTTGGGACCTATAAGCTTTCAATCAATGGTTTCATAGTTGTTATTACCTTATCAGCCTCTCAGATCCTTGGCAGGCAGGCTGTATGTACTCTCTGGCTTTATGACTGGACCACAACTCTTGCGTGGGATTGTTAAACAGTTTGCTAATTTTATGGCCTGATACCGTACCGTTATGCTTTGTAATTATGTGGAATTTTGAGATTTCTAAATCACATTGTCATAAATGAATGATAATATTGCCCATCCCTAATACTACAGTAAATGTAGTTTCCCGATCTTGAGAGCCCCCTCATCACTGCTGAATGACTCTCCAGGATCCACAGGCGTCATCTGGGAGGCAATGTCTATTCGCCCACCACAGGCTGAACCTTGAGTGGAAATAGTGCTCCTGTGAATGCAGGTTTTGATGGAAACTGAAGCCATCTAATACACTTTACCCCTCATTATTTCCAAACCGATGTCGAATATTTCCATCCATATCCAGGATGTTAAGACCTGTTTATTGAATGTATTATGTTGTAAAATTCAGTTTTCGTGATATTAGGTGTGTAAGGCAGTATTAACCACTTTTCCCATTTCATAGCTGATGCAATTGCAGCAGACTGGATTTTTCTTGCTTAAAGTTACTGGTGGGAGCAGTAGGGGTATGGGGAGGTAGAAGAGGCTAAAGGGGGGATAAATGGTGATGGAAAGAGACTTGACTTTGGGTGGTGAACACACTACAATATTCAGATGACGTATTACAGAACTGCACACCTGAAACCTATATAATTTTATTAACCAATGTCACCCCAATAAATTCAATACAACATTTTTTAAAAAGTTACTCAGAAAAAGTCATGGCAAGATCCCATTTGTTTTTAGATCTCTTGGGTCACAGTCTAATAATACCTGCTAGTTAAATTATTCCTAAAAGAAACTGCTGGATGTAAAATTATGATCTGAATAGATATTCCAAAGAGAAAATGATCGCTTTATTTGAAATAGATGAATGAATTATTTTGTTCTATGTTCTATCCCTTAATTTTACGTGTGTGTGTGTGTGTGTGTATCTCCATCTGAACTCCTTCAGGAAAAGTGTATGGTGTAAGGACACCAATAAGCATTTACAGCATATTAGCAAACAATACGTTGATGATTCACCCTGGATTCATGCCAGGGTCTCTGAAAGAAGTCAATGAACATGATATGCATTTCGAAAACTGCTGATCATAATTAAAATTTCCAAACCCCTCAAACCTATACATTTTATTAAATAGAGTATGAGCATTTGGCCTGCTCCTCAGTCCCCTAATAGCATCGTAGACCCTGTGATTTTTCGGTCTTTGGAGAAATGGAACAGAATATTATGTTTCTCAAAGAAAAAAAGGTGATATTTAGCTTTTTCTTTTTTTTTGAACTTTTTTTCAAACTTACGGCATAGAGTTGTATACACTGCTCTCTTTCTAAAATCCCGTCAGTGGTTATAGTACCTTCTTTATTCCCTGATGAAACTTTTCAGGCTTTTCTTTTTATTCTTTTCAGAAACAGCAGCGCGATCCGCCAATTTCATTTTTCTTTCTTACTCTTTTGCGATAGACTTAATTTGAAAACGTTAATGCTCATCAGAATTTCGAGGGTCTTTAAGCAAATTGTTCGAATCCACTTTGAATTCCCCCTAGGAATATGAATCCGCGCCTTAAGTGGCTGAAAAGGCAGATTATGACCCTGGTAATAACAGAAGCAACGGGACTCTGGCCCATCCTGCCCCGGGGACCTGCCCGCTGCGGGCCCCCGCGCAGAACAAAGACGCAGCCGGCGGTGAGCGTGGGGGGGCCCAGCCTACCGCCCGGCCGCCTCCTGGAGCGCGGAATCGAGTCCAACCCACGGCATTGCCAGAAGCCGGCCGCTCCCCAGCTTCTCTTCTGCTTATTTTATTAGAAAAGGAAAAAAAAAAAGAGAGAGAGAGAGAAGAGAGACACAGAGAGAAGTCCCGCCCCCTCCGCCTCCTATTGGCCCCGCCTTCGCATGCGTCACGCCAGAACGGACCAATGGTAAGGCGCGATACTGCGAGG